>NW_027466068.1:8645000-8647650 GCF_046127955.1 Nelusetta ayraudi | reverse complement strand
ACCCTAACCCTAACCCCTAACCCTAACCTAACCCTAACCCCTAACACCCTAACCCTAACCCTACCCTAACCCTAACCCTAACCCTAACCCTAACCCTAACCCTAACCCTAACCCTAACCCTAACCCTAACCCTAACCCTAACCCTAACCCTAACCCTAACCTACCCTAACCCTAACCCTAACCCTAACCCTAACCCTAACCCTACCCTAACCCTAACCCTAACCCTAACCCTAACCCTAACCCTAACCCTAACCCTAACCCTAACCCTAACCCTAACCCTAACCCTAACCCTAACCCTAACCCTAACCCTAACCCTAACCCTAACCCTAACCCTAACCCCTAACCCTAACCCTAACCCTAACCCTAACCCTAACCCTAACCCTAACCCTAACCCTAACCCTAACCCTAACCCTAACCCTAACCCTAACCCTAACCCTAACCCTAACCCTAACCCTAACCCTAACCCTAACCCTAACCCTAACCCTAACCTAACCCTAACCCTAACCCTAACCCTAACCCTAACCCTAACCCTAACCCTAACCCTAACCCTAACCCTAACCCTAACCCTAACCCTAACCCTAACCCTAACCCTAACCCTAACCCTAACCCTAACCCTAACCCTAACCCTAACCCTAACCTAACCCTAACCCTAACCCTAACCCTAACCCTAACCCTAACCCTAACCCTAACCCTAACCCTAACCCTAACCCTAACCCTAACCCTAACCCTAACCCTAACCCTAACCCTAACCCTAACCCTAACCCTAACCCTAACCCTAACCCTAACCCTAACCCTAACCCTAACCCTAACCCTAACCCTAACCCTAACCTAACCCTAACCCTAACCCTAACCCTAACCCTAACCCTAACCCTAACCCTAACCCTAACCCTAACCCTAACCCTAACCCTAACCCTAACCCTAACCCTAACCCTAACCCTAACCCTAACCCTAACCCTAACCCTAACCCTAACCCTAACCCTAACCCTAACCCTAACCCTAACCCTAACCCTAACCCTAACCCTAACCCTAACCCTAACCCTAACCCTAACCCTAACCCTAACCCTAACCCTAACCCTAACCCTAACCCTAACCCTAACCCTAACCCTAACCCTAACCCTAACCCTAACCCTAACCCTAACCTAACCCTAACCCTAACCCTAACCCTAACCCTAACCTAACCCTAACCCTAACCCTAACCCTAACCCTAACCCTAACCCTAACCCTAACCCTAACCCTAACCCTAACCCTAACCCTAACCCTAACCCTAACCCTAACCCTAACCCTAACCCTAACCCTAACCCTAACCCTAACCTAACCCTAACCCTAACCCTAACCCTAACCCTAACCCTAACCCTACCCTAACCCTAACCCTAACCCTAACCCTAACCCTAACCCTAACCCCTAACCCTAACCCTAACCCTAACCCTACCCTAACCCTAACCCTAACCCTAACCCTAACCTAACCCTAACCCTAACCCTAACCCTAACCCTAACCCTAACCCTAACCCTAACCCTAACCCTAACCCTAACCCTAACCCTAACCCTAACCCTAACCCTAACCCTAACCCTAACCCTAACCCTAACCCTAACCCTAACCCTAACACCTAACCCTAACCCTAACCCTAACCCTAACCCTAACCCTAACCCTAACCCTAACCCTAACCCTAACCCTAACCCTAACCCTAACCCTAACCCTAACCCTAACCCTAACCCTAACCCTAACCCTAACCCTAACCCTAACCCTAACCCTAACCCTAACCCTAACCCTAACCCTAACCCTAACCCTAACCCTAACCCTAACCCTAACCCTAACCCTAACCCTAACCTAACCCTAACCCTAACCCTAACCCTAACCCTAACCCTAACCCTAACCCTAACCCTAACCCTAACCCTAACCCTAACCCTAACCCTAACCCTAACCCTAACCCTAACCCTAACCCTAACCCTAACCCTAACCCTAACCCTAACCCTAACCCTAACCCTAACCCTAACCCTAACCCTAACCCTAACCCTAACCCTAACCCTAACCCTAACCCTAACCCTAACCCTAACCTAACCCTAACCCTAACCCTAACCCTAACCCTAACCCTAACCCTAACCCTAACCCTAACCCTAACCCTAACCCTAACCCTAACCCTAACCCTAACCCTAACCCTAACCCTAACCCTAACCCTAACCCTAACCCTAACCCTAACCCTAACCCTAACCCTAACCCTAACCCTAACCCTAACCCTAACCCTAACCCTAACCCTAACCCTAACCCTAACCCTAACCCTAACCCTAACCCTAACCCTAACCCTAACCCTAACCCTAACCCTAACCCTAACCCTAACCCTAACCCTAACCCTAACCCTAACCCTAACCCTAACCCTAACCCTAACCCTAACCCTAACCCTAACCCTAACCCTAACCCTAACCCTAACCCTAACCCTAACCCTAACCCTAACCCTAACCCTAACCCTAACCCTAACCCTAACCCTAACCCTAACCCTAACCCTAACCCTAACCCTAACCCTAACCCTAACCCTAACCCTAACCCTAACCCTAACCCTAACCCTAACCCTAACCCTAACCCTAACCCTAACCCTAACCCTAACCCTAACCCTAACCCTAACCCTAACCCTAACCCTAACCCTAACCCTAACCCTAA
>NW_027466068.1:8422500-8640000 GCF_046127955.1 Nelusetta ayraudi | reverse complement strand
AACTATTGAAAAACATTAAAAAGTTATAAAGATTTAAAAACATTAAAAACAGAGCAAATATTTTATCTATTAAAAGTGTTAAATATATTTTATTTAAAAAAGCGTTAAAAAAAGTGTTAATTAAAAAAGCGTTAAAAAAAGTGTTAATTAAAAAAGCGTTAAAAACCGTTTTGTTAAAAAAGCGTTTGGAGCAGGAGGGCATAAATAGAGGGAGAACTCAGCCTCCTGCTCATTATTGCTCTAGCTCTCAAGGAGAGCACGTCATTATTTGTGTGCCCACCTGAAGAAGGCCTGTTTATTGGCCGAAACGTCGTTTTTGTTTACTTTAGGCACACCTTCCTTAGTTGTTTGTTGTTTTTGTTTTTTTGTTTGTTTATTAATAGATACATTCTGATTAATAAATAAGCAAACTAATAAATAATAATAAATATACTAATACATTATACATTTCATTATTGAATAAATACATTCATACTATCAATACATACTTACCTGAACACAATCATACAATAAATAACAATAAATACATACTTACCTGGACAACACAAACAATAAATACTTACTTACCTGGAACACACTCATACAATAAATACACACTTACCTGAAATACACAATCACACAATAAATACATACTTACCTGCATACAGTTCATGGAGTGGACGGAGGTCCGTTACGGCCGCCGCCGTCAAGGGCCCCGCCCCCCACAAAGGGACAAAGGGAGCGGGAAGTCCGCTGGGTGGGCGGAGAGAGCTCCGGCCTCCTCCTTCCGGGGGAGGCCCTTTTTCCCTCATCCTAACCCTAACCCTAACCCTAACCCTTACCCTAACCCTAACCCTTACCCTTACCCTAACCCTAACCCTAACCCTAACCCTAACCCCGTTTCTTTTCTATGCCTAAACTTAACCCTAATCTCTGCCCTAATCCTAACCCTAGCTCTATTTCCTAAACCTAACCCTGTTTCTTTTCTATGCCTAAACTTAACCCTAATCTCTGCCCTAATCCTAACCCTAGCTCTATTTCCTAAACCTAACCCTGTTTCTTTTCTATACCTAACCCTAACCCTAATTTCTGCCCTAACCCTAACCCTAGCTCTATTTCCTAAACCTAACCCCGTTTCTTTTCTATGCCTAAACTTAACCCTAATCTCTGCCCTAATCCTAACCCTAGCTCTATTTCCTAAACCTAACCCTGTTTCTTTTCTATACCTAACCCTAACCCTAATTTCTGCCCTAACCCTAGCTCTATTTCCTAAACCTAACCCCGTTTCTTTTCTATGCCTAAACTTAACCCTAATCTCTGCCCTAATCCTAACCCTAGCTCTATTTCCTAAACCTAACCCTGTTTCTTTTCTATACCTAACCCTAACCCTAATTTCTGCCCTAATCCTAACCCTAGCTCTATTTCCTAACCCTAACCCTGTTTCTTTTCTATGCCTAAACCTAACCCTAATCTCTGCCCTAATCCTAACCCTAGCTCTATTTCCTAAACCTAACCCTGTTTCTTTTCTATGCCTAAACCTAACACTAATCTCTGCCCTAATCTTAACCCTAGCTCTATTCTTAAACCTAACTCTGTTTCTTCCTAACCCTAACTTAAATTCAAATTTTTTTTTTTTTTTTTTTTTTTTTTTTTTTTTTTTTTTTTTTTTCCTATAAGTAAATAAATAATTAAACTCTTAAAAACATTAAAAACATTAAAAAAATAAAAAAATATAAAAATAACAAAAAAATTTAAAAAATTCTTTTCTTAAAAACACCAAAAAAATCTAAAAAAAACACCTTAAAAACTATTTAAAAGGTTAAAAACACCAAAAAAAAGTTAAAAACTATGAAAATCTACAATAAAAAGTTAAAAAATGAAAAATGTTGAAAAAAACAATTTAAAATTATTAAAAACTATTAAAAATTTAAATATTGATTAAAAACAATAAAAAATTTGATTATTACGTTAATTAAAACCAAGAAATCATTCACAGTTCATTTTATTTAAAAAGTTAAAGAAAAGCGAGAGTTCGAAAAAAAGCGAGGGTATAAATTCACTTGCAGCTCAGCTCTCCTTGTCATTCCTCCTCCAGCGATTGAGGAGGTTACACCTTTTTTTGTGTGCTCTCATTTTTTTTCACCTGAGGAAGACTCATAAGAGTTGAAACGTCGTGAATTTTTTTGTTTTAGCACACCTTCTTTTGTTGTTTGTTTTTTATTTTTGTTATTTTTTTAATTTTTTTTATATTTTATTATTAATAAATACATACAAATAAATAAATAAATAAATAAATTACACAAGCATACACACATTCATACAATAAATAATTAAAAAAACAATTTGGGATGGGGGACGGCTGGACTACGGTCCACTATGGCCGCCCCAGGGGTCAGCCCCCCAATTCATCCCGAGGGGACTGGTGGGGTGGACGTCGCGAAGGGCGGAGGGCCCGTGCACCTCCTCCCTCCTACGGGAGGGAGGCTTTTTTCAGAAAACCTAACCCTAACCCTACCCTAACCCTAACCCTAACCTAACCCTAACCCTAACCCTAACCCTTACCCTAACCCTAACCCTTACCCTAACCCTAACCCTAACCCTTACCCTAACCCTTACCCTAACCCTAACCCTAACCCTTAACCCTAACCCTAACCCTAACCCTAACCCTACCCTAACCCTAACCCTAACCTCGATAAACCGATAAACCCTGATCTTGACTCTGGGCCTGAACCTGATCTCTTAGTGAGAGAAGGAATGACGGCCCAGGGAAGAGTGATGGGGGAAGGGGAAGAGGGAAGGACGGGATGGTGGAGAGGATGGGGGTAGAGGAGGGAGTGAACTTTTTTAATCCCTGTCCTTGTTCTAACCCTGTGTCCTATTCTTTGCCCTACGTCTAACCCTTTTTGACCTATGTCCATCCATTCTTTTGAGCCACTCACGCCAGTATTCCTGCGGGCCACTGAGGTCGAACAGTGAAGCCATTTTAAACGCAGATGAAGAAAGACCACTGAGAAACAGTTGAGTCCATTTATTAAACACATACAAGTGAACATATGGGGATGGGGGGATTATTAGGGCATAAGAGAAGTGCCAAAGATGGATAAGACAGAAGAAGAAGAGGAGTAGAGTAGAGGATCAAGGAAGAAGAACAGGAGGAATAGAGGATCAAGGGAGGAAGAGAAGAACACTTACCTGTCAAGAACATCGATCACCTGGAACCCCTAATTGGAAGAAAAAGACATAATCAGTCACAAATTAAAGCCTATAATTAGAGAAATAAATTACTTACCAATTTATACTTACCTGGAACCCCTAAAAGGAAGAAAAAAGACATATTAGTCAAATTCGGAAAACCCTAAAAGGAAGAAAACCTAGAAAAAGGTACTAATTGAATTACTTACCTCGTAAGTACTCACCGGATGGAAAACTATGCAAATCCCATACTAGGGGCATAGAGTAGATGAAGGTGAGGGTCTATTCCGTCCTGGGCATGACGTTAAACTGCACCCTGGAGGGAGCAGCTGGGCACGGGCCCAAGTGGTGTAGGCCATACTAGGCCACCCACTCTGTCGACCGCGCCTGATGAAGGGCATACTAGCCCGAAACGTTGCGCAACGGTCGACTTTCCTAAGACTAGCTAAGAACAGCTATGTTTAAATTTTTTGACCCTCCACCACTTTCGAGTGGTGGAACCCAAGGCTGGGAGATCTGCCTCACCAGCCCATTCTGAAGCGGAGAGTGCACTGGTTCTCTCCTTCGGGAGGGAATTCTTTTTTCCTGAACCTAACCCTAACCCTAACCCTTACCCTAACCCTAACCCTACTACCCTAACCCTAACCCTAACCCCTAACCCTAACCCTAAACCTAAACCCTAACCCTATCCCTCGTCCTAACCCTAACCCTAACCCTACCCTAACCCTAACCCTAACCCTTACCCTAATCCTAACCCTAACCCTAATCCCCGCCCAATTCCTGAACCCTAAACCTAACCACTCCCCTCTGACGCTGAAGGAAAAAGGAAGGAGGAGGAGGAAAGGTCAAAGGTCAAGAGGAAACGGAAAGGAAACGGACGACAGGAAGAGAAAAGGAAAGAGGAAAGAGAAAGACAAAGGGACTAAATTACTTACCTTACCTACCAAACCGGCTTCGTCCTGGGCACGACGTAAAACTGCAACCTGGGGGAAGAAAAATTAAACAAATTAATATACAACAACAAATTATAAAACAAATTAAACCTACCTAATACTTCCCAATCCGACTCCGTCCTGGGCACGACGATAAACTGCAACCTGTGGGAGAAATAAATAACACATAATTAGGCATAATTGGCACACAAATACAAAACATAAAATACAACACATAAGTACTACATAACAATTAGTGATGGGACAAATTGGGATAAAAACAAGGGAATTTAATAAAATCTAAATTGATAATTACAAAGGACATACAAGGGTACATAAGAAAAACGCACATGAGCGAAAAACAACAAAGAACAGAACAAGCGAAAAGCAGAGCGAGAGGGATGAAGTGTGAGGACGGAAGAATGGAGGCGAGAGAGGGAGCTGCCACAGCCCCAAAGAGCAGTCAATATGCCACAATCGGCAGTCTGCTCCAAGCCCCAAGACCGGTGAGCGCCTGAGGAAGACCTCAACTGGTCGAAACGTTGCGCCACGACCCGATCTTCATTTTTCACGGCATTTATGTCCAATTTTTGCATCCCCCACCACCTTCGGGTGGTGGGAAAAACCAAAGGGCGGGGAGCCTAGGCCTGGCATGGCTCCCGGAAGGACCGTGCCTTTCCTAACCATGGCTTACCATGTACAGTGTCCATTTTGTCTTCACCTAACCCTAACTCTAACCCTTACCCTTACCCTAACCCTTCTGCAGCTGCTGGCGTTGCTGATGCTGCTTCTGCTTCTTGAATAACACTCAATTTACTGGGGAACACTAAAAAAGATATAAAAAAAAAAACTCTTTATGAACACAGGAGGAGCAGAAAATATTTTTTTTATGCCATGACTGATGACAGACCTCTGTTGGTCTGAGAGGGAGGGGCACTGTGTGTATTCCATTGCTTAATGTACACTGACCTGGTGTATTGTCAGTTTAATTTGAATCTTTGTTTTGCTATGTTTATTCCTTCAGGCTCATGTGTATGAATGAGTGTTCAAGTGTAAAGCTGTGTGCAGCTGTGTGCAGCTGTTGTCTTGCATGGAGACTTTCATTCAGCTCAGAAACAGGAGAAACAGAGTTCTTTCAGAGTAAGTCAGCACAGATATAACAGCTGCTCCTTCAAAAAAAAAGACAACATCTCAACTTGTTGAGATAAGGCCCATAACCACAATAAAAAAAGAAATCCAAGTGGTTGAATGAGTTTTCTTTTCAAAATCTGTATGCGACTGTTTACTTTCATAGATGTCTTGATTCAGCTCAGGAACAAGAGAGAAAAAAAAAAATCCAACCTGTTATTCCACACAGAATACAATTTGCTCAATAAAAAAATGCTGCTGTTTGAAGAAAACAGACATCAAAGTGATGGAATGCGTGTGCAAACATTTTTAAAAACTTTGAAGTCTGAAGTTGTTTGTAAACAGACTGTTAGGTCTGATGATCAAAGCCGTTCAAACACTTTGAAGTCTGAAGTTGTTTGTAAACAGACTTGTAAGTCTGATTACAAACCAATTAAAGTGCTTCTGCAGCTGCTGGCGTTGCTGATGCTGCTTCTGCTGCTTGAATAACACTCAATTTACTGGGGAACACTAAAAAAGATATAAAAAAAAACTCTTTATGAACACAGAAGGAGCAGAAAATATTTTTTCACGCCATGACTGATGACAGACCTCTGTTGGTCTGAGAGGGAGGGGCACTGTGCGTATTCCGTTGCTTAATGTACACTGACCTGGTGTATTGTCAGTTTCATTTGAATCTTTGTTTTGCTATGTTTATTCCTTCAGGCTCATGTGTATGAATGAGTGTTCAAGTGCAAAGCTGTGTGCAGCTCTGTGCAGCTGTTGTCTTGCATTGAGACTTTCATTCAGCTCAGAAACAGGAGAAACAGAGTTCTTTCAGACTAAGTCAGCACAGATATCACAGATGCTCCTTCAAAAAAAAAGACGACATCTCAACTTGTTGAGATAAGGCCCATAACCACAATAAAAAAAGAAATCCAAGTGGTTGAATGAGTTTTCTTTTCAAAATCTGTATGCGACTGTTTACTTTCATAGATGTCTTGATTAAGCTGAGGAACAAGAGAGAAAAAAAAAATCCAACCTGTTATTCCACACAGAATACAATTTGCTCAATAAAAAATGCTGCTGCTTGAAGAAAACAGACATCAAAGTGATGGAATGCGTGTTCAAACATTTTCAAAAACTTTGAAGTCTGAAGTTGTTTGTAAAGAGACTTGTAGGTCTGATGATCAAAGCCGTTCAAACGCTTTGAAATCTGAAGTTGTTTGTAAACAGACTTGTAAGTCTGATTACAAACCAATAAAGTGCTTCTGAAGCTGCTGGCGTTGCTGATGCTGCTTCTGCTGCTCGAATAACACTCAATTTACTGGGGAACACTAAAAAAGATATAAAAAAAAACTCTTTATGAACACAGAAGGATAGAAAATATTTTTTCACGTCATGACTGATGACAGACCTCTGTTGGTCTGAGAGGGAGGGGCACTGTGCGTATTCCGTTGCTTAATGTACACTGACCTGGTGTATTGTCAGTTTCATTTGAAGCTTTGTTTTGCTATTTTTATTCCTTCAGGCTCATTTGTATGAATTAGTGTTCAAGTGCAAAGCTGTGTGCAGTTCTGTGCAGCTGTTGTCTTGCATGGAGACTTTCATTCAGCTCAGAAACAGGAGAAACAGAGTTCATTCAGAATAAGTCAGCACAGATATCACAGCTGCTCCTTCAAAAAAAAAGACAACATCTCAACTTGTTGAGATAAGGCCCATAACCACAATAAAAAAAGAAATCCAAGTGGTTGAATGAGTTTTCTTTTCAAAATCTGTATGCGACTGTTTACTTTCATAGATGTCTTGATTAAGCTGAGGAACAAGAGAGAAAAAAAAATCCAACCTGTTATTCCACACAGAATACAATTTGCTCAATAAAAAATGCTGCTGCTTGAAGAAAACAGACATCAAAGTGATGGAATGCGTGTTCAAACATTTTCAAAAACTTTGAAGTCTGAAGTTGTTTGTAAAGAGACTTTTAGGTCTGATGATCAAAGCCGTTCAAACGCTTTGAAGTCTGAAGTTGTTTGTAAACAGACTTGTAAGTCTGATTACAAACCAATTAAAGTTCTTCTGCAGTTGCTGGCGTTGCTGATGCTGCTTCTGCTGCTTGAATAACACTCAATTTACTGGGGAACACTAAAAAAGATATAAAAAAAACTCTTTATGAACAGAGGAGGAGCAGAAAATATTTTTTCACGCCATGACTGATGACAGACCTCTGTTGGTCTGAGAGGGAGGGGCACTGTGCGTATTCCGTTGCTTAATGTACACTGACCTGGTGTATTGTCAGTTTCATTTGAATCTTTGTTTTACTATGTTTATTCCTTCAGGCTCATGTGTATGAATGAGTGTTCAAGTGCAAAGCTGTGTGCAGCTCTGTGCAGCTGTTGTCTTGCATGGAGACTTTCATTCAGCTCAGAAACAGGAGAAACAGAGTTCATTCAGAGTAAGTCAGCACAGATATCACAGCTGCTCCTTCAAAAAAAAAGACAACATCTCAACTTGTTGAGATAAGGCCCATAACCACAATAAAAAAAGAAATCCAAGTGGTTGAATGAGTTTTCTTTTCAAAATCTGTATGCGACTGTTTACTTTCATAGATGTCTTGATTCAGCTGAGGAACAAGAGAGAAAAAAAAAATCCAAGCTGTTATTCCACACAGAATACAATTTGCTCAATAAAAAATGCTGCTGCTTGAAGAAAACAGACATCAAAGTGATGGAATGCGTGTGCAAACATTTTCAAAAACTTTGAAGTCTGAAGTTGTTTGTAAACAGACTTGTAGGTCTGATAATCAAAGCCGTTCAAACGCTTTGAAGTCTGAAGTTGTTTGTAAACAGACTTGTAAGTCTGATTACAAACCAATTAAAGTTCTTCTGCAGTTGCTGGCGTTGCTGATGCTGCTTCTGCTGCTTGAATAACACTCAATTTACTGGGGAACACTAAAAAAGATATAAAAAAAACTCTTTATGAACAGAGGAGGAGCAGAAAATATTTTTTCACGCCATGACTGATGACAGACCTCTGTTGGTCTGAGAGGGAGGGGCACTGTGCGTATTCCGTTGCTTAATGTACACTGACCTGGTGTATTGTCAGTTTCATTTGAATCTTTGTTTTACTATGTTTATTCCTTCAGGCTCATGTGTATGAATGAGTGTTCAAGTGCAAAGCTGTGTGCAGCTCTGTGCAGCTGTTGTCTTGCATGGAGACTTTCATTCAGCTCAGAAACAGGAGAAACAGAGTTCATTCAGAGTAAGTCAGCACAGATATCACAGCTGCTCCTTCAAAAAAAAAGACAACATCTCAACTTGTTGAGATAAGGCCCATAACCACAATAAAAAAAGAAATCCAAGTGGTTGAATGAGTTTTCTTTTCAAAATCTGTATGCGACTGTTTACTTTCATAGATGTCTTGATTCAGCTGAGGAACAAGAGAGAAAAAAAAAATCCAAGCTGTTATTCCACACAGAATACAATTTGCTCAATAAAAAATGCTGCTGCTTGAAGAAAACAGACATCAAAGTGATGGAATGCGTGTGCAAACATTTTCAAAAACTTTGAAGTCTGAAGTTGTTTGTAAACAGACTTGTAGGTCTGATAATCAAAGCCGTTCAAACGCTTTGAAGTCTGAAGTTGTTTGTAAACAGACTTGTAAGTCTGATTACAAACCAATTAAAGTTCTTCTGCAGTTGCTGGCGTTGCTGATGCTGCTTCTGCTGCTTGAATAACACTCAATTTACTGGGGAACACTAAAAAAGATATAAAAAAAAACTCTTTATGAACACCGGAGGAGCAGAAAATATTTTTTCACGCCATGACTGATGACAGACCTCTGTTGGTCTGAGAGGGAGGGGCACTGTGCGTATTCCGTTGCTGAATGTACACTGACCTGGTGTATTGTCAGTTTCATTTGAATCTTTGTTTTGCTATTTTTATTCCTTCAGGCTCATGTGTATGAATGAGTGTTCAAGTGTAAAGCTGTGTGCAGCTCTGTGCAGCTGTTGTCTTGCATGGAGACTTTCATTCAGCTCAGAAACAGGAGAAACAGAGTTCTTTCAGAGTAAGTCAGCACAGATATCACAGCTGCTCCTTCAAAAAAAAGGACAACATCTCAACTTGTTGAGATAAGGCCCATAACCATAAGAAAAAAAGAAATCCAAGTGGTTGAATGAGTTTTCTTTTCAAAATCTGTATGCGACTGTTTCCTTTCATAGATGTCTTGATTCAGCAGAGGAAAAGAGAGAAAAAAAAATCCAACCTGTTATTCCACACAGAATACAATTTGCTCAATAAAAAATGCTGCTGCTTGAAGAAAACAGACATCAAAGTGATGGAATGCGTGTTCAAACATTTTCAAAAACTTTGAAGTCTGAAGTTGTTTGTAAAGAGACTTTTAGGTCTGATGATCAAAGCCGTTCAAACGCTTTGAAGTCTGAAGTTGTTTGTAAACAGACTTGTAAGTCTGATTACAAACCAATTAAAGTGCTTCTGCAGCTGCTGGCGTTGCTGATGCTGCTTCTGCTGCTCGGATAACACTCAATTTACTGGGAAACATTAAAAAAGATATAAAAAAAACTCTTTATGAACACGGGAGGAGCAGAAAATATTTTTTCACGCCATGACTGATGACAGACCTCTGTTGGTCTGAGAGGGAGGGGCACTGTGCCTATTCCGTTGCTGAATGTACACTGACCTGGTGTATTGTCAGTTTCATTTGAATCTTTGTTTTGCTATGTTTATTCCTTCAGGCTCATGTGTATGAATGAGTGTTCAAGTGCAAAGCTGTGTGCAGCTCTGTGCAGCTGTTGTCTTGCATGGAGACATTCATTCAGCTCAGAAACAGAAGAAACAGAGTTCATTCAGAGTAAGTCAGCACAGATATCACAGCTGCTCCTTCAAAAAAAAAGACAACATCTCAACTTGTTGAGATAAGGCCCATAACCACAATAAAAAAAGAAATCCAAGTGGTTGAATGAGTTTTCTTTTCAAAATCTGTATGCGACTGTTTACTTTCATAGATGTCTTGATTCAGCTGAGGAACAAGAGAGAAAAAAAAATCCAAGCTGTTATTCCACACAGAATACAATTTGCTCAATAAAAAATGCTGCTGCTTGAAGAAAACAGACATCAAAGTGATGGAATGCGTGTGCAAACATTTTCAAAAACTTTGAAGTCTGAAGTTGTTTGTAAACAGACTTGTAGGTCTGATAATCAAAGCCGTTCAAACGCTTTGAAGTCTGAAGTTGTTTGTAAACAGACTTGTAAGTCTGATTACAAACCAATTAAAGTTCTTCTGCAGTTGCTGGCGTTGCTGATGCTGCTTCTGCTGCTTGAATAACACTCAATTTACTGGGGAACACTAAAAAAGATATAAAAAAAAACTCTTTATGAACACCGGAGGAGCAGAAAATATTTTTTCACGCCATGACTGATGACAGACCTCTGTTGGTCTGAGAGGGAGGGGCACTGTGCGTATTCCGTTGCTGAATGTACACTGACCTGGTGTATTGTCAGTTTCATTTGAATCTTTGTTTTGCTATTTTTATTCCTTCAGGCTCATGTGTATGAATGAGTGTTCAAGTGTAAAGCTGTGTGCAGCTCTGTGCAGCTGTTGTCTTGCATGGAGACTTTCATTCAGCTCAGAAACAGGAGAAACAGAGTTCTTTCAGAGTAAGTCAGCACAGATATCACAGCTGCTCCTTCAAAAAAAAGGACAACATCTCAACTTGTTGAGATAAGGCCCATAACCATAATAAAAAAAGAAATCCAAGTGGTTGAATGAGTTTTCTTTTCAAAATCTGTATGCGACTGTTTCCTTTCATAGATGTCTTGATTCAGCAGAGGAAAAGAGAGAAAAAAAAAATCCAACCTGTTATTCCACACAGAATACAATTTGCTCAATAAAAAATGCTGCTGCTTGAAGAAAACAGACATCAAAGTGATGGAATGCGTGTTCAAACATTTTCAAAAACTTTGAAGTCTGAAGTTGTTTGTAAACAGACTTTTAGGTCTGATGATCAAAGCCGTTCAAACGCTTTGAAGTCTTAAGTTGTTTGTAAACAGACTTGTAAGTCTGATTACAAACCAATTAAAGTGCTTCTGCAGCTGCTGGCGTTGCTGATGCTGCTTCTGCTGCTCGAATAACACTCAATTTACTGGGGAACACAAAAAAAGATATAAAAAAAAACTCTTAATGAACACCGGAGGAGCAGAAAATATTTTTTCACGCCATGACTGATGACAGACCTCTGTTGGTCTGAGAGGGAGGAGCACTGTGCGTATTCCGTTGCTGAATGTACACTGACCTGGTGTATTGTCAGTTTCATTTGAATCTTTGTTTTGCTATGTTTATTCCTTCAGGCTCATGTGTATGAATGAGTGTTCAAGTGCAAAGCTGTGTGCAGCTCTGTGCAGCTGTTGTCTTGCATGGAGACATTCATTCAGCTCAGAAACAGAAGAAACAGAGTTCATTCAGAGTAAGTCAGCACAGATATCACAGCTGCTCCTTCAAAAAAAAAGACAACATCTCAACTTGTTGAGATAAGGCCCATAACCACAATAAAAAAAGAAATCCAAGTGGTTGAATGAGTTTTCTTTTCAAAATCTGTATGCGACTGTTTACTTTCATAGATGTCTTGATTAAGCTGAGGAACAAGAGAGAAAAAAAAATCCAACCTGTTATTCCACACAGAATACAATTTGCTCAATAAAAAATGCTGCTGCTTGAAGAAAACAGACATCAAAGTGATGGAATGCGTGTTCAAACATTTTCAAAAACTTTGAAGTCTGAAGTTGTTTGTAAACAGACTTGTAGGTCTGATAATCAAAGCCGTTCAAACGCTTTGAAGTCTGAAGTTGTTTGTAAACAGACTTGTAAGTCTGATTACAAACCAATTAAAGTGCTTCTGCAGCTGCTGGCGTTGCTGATGCTGCTTCTGCTGCTCGAATAACACTCAATTTACTGGGGAACATTAAAAAAGATATAAAAAAAAACTCTTTATGAACACAGGAGGAGCAGAAAATATTTTTTCACGCCATGACTGATGACAGACCTCTGTTGGTCTGAGAGGGAGGGGCACTGTGCGTATTCCGTTGCTCAATGTACACTGACCTGGTGTATTGTCAGTTTCATTTGAATCTTTGTTTTGCTATGTTTATTCCTTCAGGCTCATGTGTATGAATGAGTGTTCAAGTGCAAAGCTGTGTGCAGCTCTGTGCAGCTGTTGTCTTGCATGGAGACATTCATTCAGCTCAGAAACAGAAGAAACAGAGTTCATTCAGAGTAAGTCAGCACAGATATCACAGCTGCTCCTTCAAAAAAAAAGACAACATCTCAACTTGTTGAGATAAGGCCCATAACCACAATAAAAAAAGAAATCCAAGTGGTTGAATGAGTTTTCTTTTCAAAATCTGTATGCGACTGTTTACTTTCATAGATGTCTTGATTCAGCTCAGGAACAAGAGAGAAAAAAAAAATCCAACCTGTTATTCCACACAGAATACAATTTGCTCAATAAAAAATGCTGCTGCTTGAAGAAAACAGACATCAAAGTGATGGAATGCGTGTTCAAACATTTTCAAAAACTTTGAAGTCTGAAGTTGTTTGTAAAGAGACTTTTAGGTCTGATGATCAAAGCCGTTCAAACGCTTTGAAGTCTTAAGTTGTTTGTAAACAGACTTGTAAGTCTGATTACAAACCAATTAAAGTGCTTCTGCAGCTGCTGGCGTTGCTGATGCTGCTTCTGCTGCTCGAATAACACTCAATTTACTGGGGAACACAAAAAAAGATATAAAAAAAAACTCTTAATGAACACCGGAGGAGCAGAAAATATTTTTTCACGCCATGACTGATGACAGACCTCTGTTGGTCTGAGAGGGAGGAGCACTGTGCGTATTCCGTTGCTGAATGTACACTGACCTGGTGTATTGTCAGTTTCATTTGAATCTTTGTTTTGCTATGTTTATTCCTTCAGGCTCATGTGTATGAATGAGTGTTCAAGTGCAAAGCTGTGTGCAGCTCTGTGCAGCTGTTGTCTTGCATGGAGACATTCATTCAGCTCAGAAACAGAAGAAACAGAGTTCATTCAGAGTAAGTCAGCACAGATATCACAGCTGCTCCTTCAAAAAAAAAGACAACATCTCAACTTGTTGAGATAAGGCCCATAACCACAATAAAAAAAGAAATCCAAGTGGTTGAATGAGTTTTCTTTTCAAAATCTGTATGCGACTGTTTACTTTCATAGATGTCTTGATTAAGCTGAGGAACAAGAGAGAAAAAAAAATCCAACCTGTTATTCCACACAGAATACAATTTGCTCAATAAAAAATGCTGCTGCTTGAAGAAAACAGACATCAAAGTGATGGAATGCGTGTTCAAACATTTTCAAAAACTTTGAAGTCTGAAGTTGTTTGTAAACAGACTTGTAGGTCTGATAATCAAAGCCGTTCAAACGCTTTGAAGTCTGAAGTTGTTTGTAAACAGACTTGTAAGTCTGATTACAAACCAATTAAAGTGCTTCTGCAGCTGCTGGCGTTGCTGATGCTGATTCTGCTGCTTGAATAACACTCAATTTACTGGGGAACACTAAAAAAGATTTAAAAAAAAACTCTTTATGAACACAGGAGGAGCAGAAAATATTTTTTCACGCCATGACTGATGACAGACCTCTGTTGGTCTGAGAGGGAGGGGCACTGTGCGTATTCCGTTGCTTAATGTACACTGACCTGGTGTATTTGTCACTTGTTTTCTTTCACAAATTCCTGAATTCACTAATTCAGTGCCCCCACTCCCCCCACACACACTGTTTAAAGCAGATAATTTTTGACATCTTTTTGTTGTTTTTTTTTTAATAAAATTATTCCAGTTATTGATGAAACATTTTCTCTCTTGTTTCAGTGGTGTCAATTCATTTGCATGGTTGATTTGTTCTAATGCGTTTGGTGATGTGCAGTGGCACCATTACGCCTCTGGGTGGAGACACAGACCGTGTGATGAATATCAGGTGACGATCGAACACAGTCGACTCTCTGTTGGTCTGAGAGGGAGGGGCACTCTGCGTATTCCGTTGCTTAATGTACACTGACCTGGTGTATTGTCAGTTTCATTTGAATCTTTGTTTTGCTATTTTTATTCCTTCAGGCTCATGTGTATGAATGAGTGTTCAAGTGTAAAGCTGTGTGCAGCTCTGTGCAGCTGTTGTCTTGCATGGAGACTTTCATTCAGCTCAGAAACAGGAGAAACAGAGTTCTTTCAGAGTAAGTCAGCACAGATATCACAGCTGCTCCTTCAAAAAAAAAGACAACATCTCAACTTGTTGAGATAAGGCCCATAACCATAATAAAAAAAGAAATCCAAGTGGTTGAATGAGTTTTCTTTTCAAAATCTGTATGCGACTGTTTTCTTTCATAGATGTCTTGATTCAGCTGAGGAACAAGAGAGAAAAAAAAAATCCAAGCTGTTATTCCACACAGAATACAATTTGCTCAATAAAAAATGCTGCTGCTTGAAGAAAACAGACATCAAAGTGATGGAATGCGTGTGCAAACATTTTCAAAAACTTTGAAGTCTGAAGTTGTTTGTAAAGAGACTTTTAGGTCTGATGATCAAAGCCGTTCAAACGCTTTGAAGTCTGAAGTTGTTTGTAAACAGACTTGTAAGTCTGATTACAAACCAATTAAAGTGCTTCTGCAGCTGCTGGCGTTGCTGATGCTGCTTCTGCTGCTTGAATAACACTCAATTTACTGGGGAACACGAAAAAAGATATAAAAAAAAAACTCTTTATGAACACCGGAGGAGCAGAAAATATTTTTTCACGCCATGACTGATGACAGACCTCTGTTGGTCTGAGAGGGAGGGGCACTGTGCGTATTCTGTTGCTTAATGTACACTGACCTAGTGTATTGTCAGTTTCATTTGAATCTTTGTTTTGCTATTTTTATTCCTTCAGGCTCATGTGTATGAATGAGTGTTCAAGTGTAAAGCTGTGTGCAGCTCTGTGCAGCTGTTGTCTTGCATGGAGACTTTCATTCAGCTCAGAAACAGGAGAAACAGAGTTCATTCAGAATAAGTCAGCACAGATATCACAGCTGCTCCTTCAAAAAAAAAGACAACATCTCAACTTGTTGAGATAAGGCCCATAACCACGATAAAAAAAGAAATCCAAGTGGTTGAATGAGTTTTCTTTTCAAAATCTGTATGCGACTGTTTACTTTCATAGATGTCTTGATTAAGCTGAGGAACAAGAGAGAAAAAAAAATCCAACCTGTTATTCCACACAGAATACAATTTGCTCAATAAAAAATGCTGCTGCTTGAAGAAAACAGACATCAAAGTGATGGAATGCGTGTTCAAACATTTTCAAAAACTTTGAAGTCTGAAGTTGTTTGTAAAAAGACTTTTAGGTCTGATGATCAAAGCCGTTCAAACGCTTTGAAGTCTGAAGTTGTTTGTAAACAGACTTGTAAGTCTGATTACAAACCAATTAAAGTGCTTCTGCAGCTGCTGGCGTTGCTGATGCTGCTTCTGCTGCTCGAATAACACTCAATTTACTGGGGAACACTAAAAAAGATTTTAAAAAAAACTCTTTATGAACACAGGAGGAGCAGAAAATATTTTTTCACGCCATGACTGATGACAGACCTCTGTTGGTCTGAGAGGGAGGGGCACTGTGCGTATTCCGTTGCTCAATGTACACTGACCTGGTGTATTGTCAGTTTCATTTGAATCTTTGTTTTGCTATGTTTATTCCTTCAGGCTCATGTGTATGAATGAGTGTTCAAGTGCAAAGCTGTGTGCAGCTCTGTGCAGCTGTTGTCTTGCATGGAGACATTCATTCAGCTCAGAAACAGAAGAAACAGAGTTCATTCAGAGTAAGTCAGCACAGATATCACAGCTGCTCCTTCAAAAAAAAAGACAACATCTCAACTTGTTGAGATAAGGCCCATAACCACAATAAAAAAAGAAATCCAAGTGGTTGAATGAGTTTTCTTTTCAAAATCTGTATGCGACTGTTTACTTTCATAGATGTCTTGATTCAGCTGAGGAACAAGAGAGAAAAAAAAATCCAAGCTGTTATTCCACACAGAATACAATTTGCTCAATAAAAAATGCTGCTGCTTGAAGAAAACAGACATCAAAGTGATGGAATGCGTGTGCAAACATTTTCAAAAACTTTGAAGTCTGAAGTTGTTTGTAAACAGACTTGTAGGTCTGATAATCAAAGCCGTTCAAACGCTTTGAAGTCTGAAGTTGTTTGTAAACAGACTTGTAAGTCTGATTACAAACCAATTAAAGTTCTTCTGCAGTTGCTGGCGTTGCTGATGCTGCTTCTGCTGCTTGAATAACACTCAATTTACTGGGGAACACTAAAAAAGATATAAAAAAAAAACTCTTTATGAACACCGGAGGAGCAGAAAATATTTTTTCACGCCATGACTGATGACAGACCTCTGTTGGTCTGAGAGGGAGGGGCACTGTGCCTATTCCGTTGCTGAATGTACACTGACCTGGTGTATTGTCAGTTTCATTTGAATCTTTGTTTTGCTATTTTTATTCCTTCAGGCTCATGTGTATGAATGAGTGTTCAAGTGTAAAGCTGTGTGCAGCTCTGTGCAGCTGTTGCCTTGCATGGAGACTTTCATTCAGCTCAGAAACAGGAGAAACAGAGTTCATTCAGAATAAGTCAGCACAGATATCACAGCTGCTCCTTCAAAAAAAAAGACAACATCTCAACTTGTTGAGATAAGGCCCATAACCACGATAAAAAAAGAAATCCAAGTGGTTGAATGAGTTTTCTTTTCAAAATCTGTATGCGACTGTTTACTTTCATAGATGTCTTGATTAAGCTGAGGAACAAGAGAGAAAAAAAAAATCCAACCTGTTATTCCACACAGAATACAATTTGCTCAATAAAAAATGCTGCTGCTTGAAGAAAACAGACATCAAAGTGATGGAATGCGTGTTCAAACATTTTCAAAAACTTTGAAGTCTGAAGTTGTTTGTAAAAAGACTTTTAGGTCTGATGATCAAAGCCGTTCAAACGCTTTGAAGTCTGAAGTTGTTTGTAAACAGACTTGTAAGTCTGATTACAAACCAATTAAAGTGCTTCTGCAGCTGCTGGCATTGCTGATGCTGCTTCTGCTGCTCGAATAACACTCAATTTACTGGGGAACACTAAAAAAGATTTAAAAAAAAACTCTTTATGAACACAGAAGGATAGAAAATATTTTTTCACGCCATGACTGATGACAGACCTCTGTTGGTCTGAGAGGGAGGGGCACTGTGCGTATTCCGTTGCTCAATGTACACTGACCTGGTGTATTGTCAGTTTCATTTGAATCTTTGTTTTGCTATGTTTATTCCTTCAGGCTCATGTGTATGAATGAGTGTTCAAGTGCAAAGCTGTGTGCAGCTCTGTGCAGCTGTTGTCTTGCATGGAGACATTCATTCAGCTCAGAAACAGAAGAAACAGAGTTCATTCAGAGTAAGTCAGCACAGATATCACAGCTGCTCCTTCAAAAAAAAAGACAACATCTCAACTTGTTGAGATAAGGCCCATAACCACAATAAAAAAAGAAATCCAAGTGGTTGAATGAGTTTTCTTTTCAAAATCTGTATGCGACTGTTTACTTTCATAGATGTCTTGATTCAGCTGAGGAACAAGAGAGAAAAAAAAATCCAACCTGTTATTCCACACAGAATACAATTTGCTCAATAAAAAATGCTGCTGCTTGAAGAAAACAGACATCAAAGTGATGGAATGCGTGTTCAAACATTTTCAAAAACTTTGAAGTCTGAAGTTGTTTGTAAAGAAACTTTTAGGTCTGATGATCAAAGCCATTCAAACGCTTTGAAGTCTGAAGTTGTTTGTAAACAGACTTGTAAGTCTGATTACAAACCAATTAAAGTTCTTCTGCAGTTGCTGGCGTTGCTGATGCTGCTTCTGCTGCTTGAATAACACTCAATTTACTGGGGAACACTAAAAAAGATATAAAAAAAAACTCTTTATGATCACCGGAGGAGCAGAAAATATTTTTTCACGCCATGACTGATGACAGACCTCTGTTGGTCTGAGAGGGAGGGGCACTGTGCGTATTCCGTTGCTTAATGTACACTGACCTGGTGTATTTGTCACTTGTTTTCTTTCACAAATTCCTGAATTCACTAATTCAGTGCCCCCACTCCCCCCACACACACTGTTTAAAGCAGATAATTTTTGACATCTTTTTGTTGTTGTTTTTTAATAAAATTATTCCAGTTATTGATGAAACAATTTCTCTCTTGTTTCAGTGGTGTCAATTCATTTGCATTGTTGATTTGTTCTAATGCGTTTGGTGATGTGCAGTGGCACCATTACGCCTCTGGGTGGAGACACAGACCGTGTGATGAATATCAGGTGACGATCGAACACAGTCGACTCTCTGTTGGTCTGAGATTGAGGGGCACTGTGCGTATTCCGTTGCTTGATGAACACTGACCTGGTGTATTGTCAGTCTCATTTGAATCTTTGTTTTGCTATGTTTATTCCTTCAGGCTCATGTGTATGAATGAGTGTTCAAGTGTAAAGCTGTGTGCAGCTCTGTGCAGCTGTTGTCTTGCATGGAGACTTTCATTCTGCTCAGAAACAGGAGAAACAGAGTTCATTCAGAGTAAGTCAGCACAGATATCACAGCTGCTCCTTCAAAAAAAAAGACAACATCTCAACTTGTTGAGATAAGGCCCATAACCATAATAAAAAAAGAAATCCAAGTGGTTGAATGAGTTTTCTTTTCAAAATCTGTATGCGACTGTTTACTTTCATAGATGTCTTGATTCAGCTGAGGAACAAGAGAGAAAAAAAAATCCAACCTGTTATTCCACACAGAATACAATTTGCTCAATAAAAAATGCTGCTGCTTGAAGAAAACAGACATCAAAGTGATGGAATGCGTGTTCAAACATTTTCAAAAACTTTGAAGTCTGAAGTTGTTTGTAAACAGACTTGTAGGTCTGATAATCAAAGCCGTTCAAACGCTTTGAAGTCTGAAGTTGTTTGTAAACAGACTTGTAAGTCTGATTACAAACCAATTAAAGTGCTTCTGCAGCTGCTGGCGTTGCTGATGCTGCTTCTGCTGCTTGAATAACACTCAATTTACTGGGGAACACTAAAAAAGATTTAAAAAAAAACTCTTTATGAACACAGGAGGAGCAGAAAATATTTTTTCACGCCATGACTGATGACAGACCTCTGTTGGTCTGAGAGGGAGGGGCACTGTGCGTATTCCGTTGCTTAATGTACACTGACCTGGTGTATTTGTCACTTGTTTTCTTTCACAAATTCCTGAATTCACTAATTCAGTGCCCCCACTCCCCCCACACACACTGTTTAAAGCAGATAATTTTTGACATCTTTTTGTTGTTTTTTTTTTAATAAAATTATTCCAGTTATTGATGAAACATTTTCTCTCTTGTTTCAGTGGTGTCAATTCATTTGCATGGTTGATTTGTTCTAATGCGTTTGGTGATGTGCAGTGGCACCATTACGCCTCTGGGTGGAGACACAGACCGTGTGATGAATATCAGGTGACGATCGAACACAGTCGACTCTCTGTTGGTCTGAGAGGGAGGGGCACTCTGCGTATTCCGTTGCTTAATGTACACTGACCTGGTGTATTGTCAGTTTCATTTGAATCTTTGTTTTGCTATTTTTATTCCTTCAGGCTCATGTGTATGAATGAGTGTTCAAGTGTAAAGCTGTGTGCAGCTCTGTGCAGCTGTTGTCTTGCATGGAGACTTTCATTCAGCTCAGAAACAGGAGAAACAGAGTTCTTTCAGAGTAAGTCAGCACAGATATCACAGCTGCTCCTTCAAAAAAAAAGACAACATCTCAACTTGTTGAGATAAGGCCCATAACCATAATAAAAAAAGAAATCCAAGTGGTTGAATGAGTTTTCTTTTCAAAATCTGTATGCGACTGTTTCCTTTCATAAATGTCTTGATTCAGCTGAGGAACAAGAGAGAAAAAAAAAATCCAAGCTGTTATTCCACACAGAATACAATTTGCTCAATAAAAAATGCTGCTGCTTGAAGAAAACAGACATCAAAGTGATGGAATGCGTGTGCAAACATTTTCAAAAACTTTGAAGTCTGAAGTTGTTTGTAAAGAGACTTTTAGGTCTGATGATCAAAGCCGTTCAAACGCTTTGAAGTCTGAAGTTGTTTGTAAACAGACTTGTAAGTCTGATTACAAACCAATTAAAGTGCTTCTGCAGCTGCTGGCGTTGCTGATGCTGCTTCTGCTGCTTGAATAACACTCAATTTACTGGGGAACACGAAAAAAGATATAAAAAAAAAACTCTTTATGAACACCGGAGGAGCAGAAAATATTTTTTCACGCCATGACTGATGACAGACCTCTGTTGGTCTGAGAGGGAGGGGCACTGTGCGTATTCTGTTGCTTAATGTACACTGACCTAGTGTATTGTCAGTTTCATTTGAATCTTTGTTTTGCTATTTTTATTCCTTCAGGCTCATGTGTATGAATGAGTGTTCAAGTGTAAAGCTGTGTGCAGCTCTGTGCAGCTGTTGTCTTGCATGGAGACTTTCATTCAGCTCAGAAACAGGAGAAACAGAGTTCATTCAGAATAAGTCAGCACAGATATCACAGCTGCTCCTTCAAAAAAAAAGACAACATCTCAACTTGTTGAGATAAGGCCCATAACCACGATAAAAAAAGAAATCCAAGTGGTTGAATGAGTTTTCTTTTCAAAATCTGTATGCGACTGTTTACTTTCATAGATGTCTTGATTAAGCTGAGGAACAAGAGAGAAAAAAAAATCCAACCTGTTATTCCACACAGAATACAATTTGCTCAATAAAAAATGCTGCTGCTTGAAGAAAACAGACATCAAAGTGATGGAATGCGTGTTCAAACATTTTCAAAAACTTTGAAGTCTGAAGTTGTTTGTAAAAAGACTTTTAGGTCTGATGATCAAAGCCGTTCAAACGCTTTGAAGTCTGAAGTTGTTTGTAAACAGACTTGTAAGTCTGATTACAAACCAATTAAAGTGCTTCTGCAGCTGCTGGCGTTGCTGATGCTGCTTCTGCTGCTCGAATAACACTCAATTTACTGGGGAACACTAAAAAAGATTTTAAAAAAAACTCTTTATGAACACAGGAGGAGCAGAAAATATTTTTTCACGCCATGACTGATGACAGACCTCTGTTGGTCTGAGAGGGAGGGGCACTGTGCGTATTCCGTTGCTCAATGTACACTGACCTGGTGTATTGTCAGTTTCATTTGAATCTTTGTTTTGCTATGTTTATTCCTTCAGGCTCATGTGTATGAATGAGTGTTCAAGTGCAAAGCTGTGTGCAGCTCTGTGCAGCTGTTGTCTTGCATGGAGACATTCATTCAGCTCAGAAACAGAAGAAACAGAGTTCATTCAGAGTAAGTCAGCACAGATATCACAGCTGCTCCTTCAAAAAAAAAGACAACATCTCAACTTGTTGAGATAAGGCCCATAACCACAATAAAAAAAGAAATCCAAGTGGTTGAATGAGTTTTCTTTTCAAAATCTGTATGCGACTGTTTACTTTCATAGATGTCTTGATTCAGCTGAGGAACAAGAGAGAAAAAAAAATCCAAGCTGTTATTCCACACAGAATACAATTTGCTCAATAAAAAATGCTGCTGCTTGAAGAAAACAGACATCAAAGTGATGGAATGCGTGTGCAAACATTTTCAAAAACTTTGAAGTCTGAAGTTGTTTGTAAACAGACTTGTAGGTCTGATAATCAAAGCCGTTCAAACGCTTTGAAGTCTGAAGTTGTTTGTAAACAGACTTGTAAGTCTGATTACAAACCAATTAAAGTTCTTCTGCAGTTGCTGGCGTTGCTGATGCTGCTTCTGCTGCTTGAATAACACTCAATTTACTGGGGAACACTAAAAAAGATATAAAAAAAAAACTCTTTATGAACACCGGAGGAGCAGAAAATATTTTTTCACGCCATGACTGATGACAGACCTCTGTTGGTCTGAGAGGGAGGGGCACTGTGCCTATTCCGTTGCTGAATGTACACTGACCTGGTGTATTGTCAGTTTCATTTGAATCTTTGTTTTGCTATTTTTATTCCTTCAGGCTCATGTGTATGAATGAGTGTTCAAGTGTAAAGCTGTGTGCAGCTCTGTGCAGCTGTTGCCTTGCATGGAGACTTTCATTCAGCTCAGAAACAGGAGAAACAGAGTTCATTCAGAATAAGTCAGCACAGATATCACAGCTGCTCCTTCAAAAAAAAAGACAACATCTCAACTTGTTGAGATAAGGCCCATAACCACGATAAAAAAAGAAATCCAAGTGGTTGAATGAGTTTTCTTTTCAAAATCTGTATGCGACTGTTTACTTTCATAGATGTCTTGATTAAGCTGAGGAACAAGAGAGAAAAAAAAAATCCAACCTGTTATTCCACACAGAATACAATTTGCTCAATAAAAAATGCTGCTGCTTGAAGAAAACAGACATCAAAGTGATGGAATGCGTGTTCAAACATTTTCAAAAACTTTGAAGTCTGAAGTTGTTTGTAAAAAGACTTTTAGGTCTGATGATCAAAGCCGTTCAAACGCTTTGAAGTCTGAAGTTGTTTGTAAACAGACTTGTAAGTCTGATTACAAACCAATTAAAGTGCTTCTGCAGCTGCTGGCATTGCTGATGCTGCTTCTGCTGCTCGAATAACACTCAATTTACTGGGGAACACTAAAAAAGATTTAAAAAAAAACTCTTTATGAACACAGAAGGATAGAAAATATTTTTTCACGCCATGACTGATGACAGACCTCTGTTGGTCTGAGAGGGAGGGGCACTGTGCGTATTCCGTTGCTCAATGTACACTGACCTGGTGTATTGTCAGTTTCATTTGAATCTTTGTTTTGCTATGTTTATTCCTTCAGGCTCATGTGTATGAATGAGTGTTCAAGTGCAAAGCTGTGTGCAGCTCTGTGCAGCTGTTGTCTTGCATGGAGACATTCATTCAGCTCAGAAACAGAAGAAACAGAGTTCATTCAGAGTAAGTCAGCACAGATATCACAGCTGCTCCTTCAAAAAAAAAGACAACATCTCAACTTGTTGAGATAAGGCCCATAACCACAATAAAAAAAGAAATCCAAGTGGTTGAATGAGTTTTCTTTTCAAAATCTGTATGCGACTGTTTACTTTCATAGATGTCTTGATTCAGCTGAGGAACAAGAGAGAAAAAAAAATCCAACCTGTTATTCCACACAGAATACAATTTGCTCAATAAAAAATGCTGCTGCTTGAAGAAAACAGACATCAAAGTGATGGAATGCGTGTTCAAACATTTTCAAAAACTTTGAAGTCTGAAGTTGTTTGTAAAGAAACTTTTAGGTCTGATGATCAAAGCCATTCAAACGCTTTGAAGTCTGAAGTTGTTTGTAAACAGACTTGTAAGTCTGATTACAAACCAATTAAAGTTCTTCTGCAGTTGCTGGCGTTGCTGATGCTGCTTCTGCTGCTTGAATAACACTCAATTTACTGGGGAACACTAAAAAAGATATAAAAAAAAACTCTTTATGATCACCGGAGGAGCAGAAAATATTTTTTCACGCCATGACTGATGACAGACCTCTGTTGCTCTGAGAGGGAGGGGCACTGTGCGTATTCCGTTGCTTAATGTACACTGACCTGGTGTATTTGTCACTTGTTTTCTTTCACAAATTCCTGAATTCACTAATTCAGTGCCCCCACTCCCCCCACACACACTGTTTAAAGCAGATAATTTTTGACATCTTTTTGTTGTTGTTTTTTAATAAAATTATTCCAGTTATTGATGAAACAATTTCTCTCTTGTTTCAGTGGTGTCAATTCATTTGCATTGTTGATTTGTTCTAATGCGTTTGGTGATGTGCAGTGGCACCATTACGCCTCTGGGTGGAGACACAGACCGTGTGATGAATATCAGGTGACGATCGAACACAGTCGACTCTCTGTTGGTCTGAGATTGAGGGGCACTGTGCGTATTCCGTTGCTTGATGAACACTGACCTGGTGTATTGTCAGTCTCATTTGAATCTTTGTTTTGCTATGTTTATTCCTTCAGGCTCATGTGTATGAATGAGTGTTCAAGTGTAAAGCTGTGTGCAGCTCTGTGCAGCTGTTGTCTTGCATGGAGACTTTCATTCTGCTCAGAAACAGGAGAAACAGAGTTCATTCAGAGTAAGTCAGCACAGATATCACAGCTGCTCCTTCAAAAAAAAAGACAACATCTCAACTTGTTGAGATAAGGCCCATAACCATAATAAAAAAAGAAATCCAAGTGGTTGAATGAGTTTTCTTTTCAAAATCTGTATGCGACTGTTTACTTTCATAGATGTCTTGATTAAGCTGAGGAACAAGAGAGAAAAAAAAATCCAACCTGTTATTCCACACAGAATACAATTTGCTCAATAAAAAATGCTGCTGCTTGAAGAAAACAGACATCAAAGTGATGGAATGCGTGTTCAAACATTTTCAAAAACTTTGAAGTCTGAAGTTGTTTGTAAAGAGACTTTTAGGTCTGATGATCAAAGCCGTTCAAAAGCTTTGAAGTCTGAAGTTGTTTGTAAACAGACTTGTAAGTCTGATTACAAACCAATTAAAGTGCTTCTGCAGCTGCTGGCGTTGCTGATGCTGCTTCTGCTGCTTGAATAACACTCAATTTACTGGGGAACACGAAAAAAGATATAAAAAAAAAACTCTTTATGAACACCGGAGGAGCAGAAAATATTTTTTCACGCCATGACTGATAACAGACCTCTGTTGGTCTGAGAGGGAGGGGCACTGTGCGTATTCTGTTGCTTAATGTACACTGACCTAGTGTATTGTCAGTTTCATTTGAATCTTTGTTTTGCTATTTTTATTCCTTCAGGCTCATGTGTATGAATGAGTGTTCAAGTGTAAAGCTGTGTGCAGCTCTGTGCAGCTGTTGTCTTGCATGGAGACTTTCATTCAGCTCAGAAACAGGAGAAACAGAGTTCATTCAGAATAAGTCAGCACAGATATCACAGCTGCTCCTTCAAAAAAAAAGACAACATCTCAACTTGTTGAGATAAGGCCCATAACCACGATAAAAAAAGAAATCCAAGTGGTTGAATGAGTTTTCTTTTCAAAATCTGTATGCGACTGTTTACTTTCATAGATGTCTTGATTAAGCTGAGGAACAAGAGAGAAAAAAAAAATCCAACCTGTTATTCCACACAGAATACAATTTGCTCAATAAAAAATGCTGCTGCTTGAAGAAAACAGACATCAAAGTGATGGAATGCGTGTTCAAACATTTTCAAAAACTTTGAAGTCTGAAGTTGTTTGTAAAGAAACTTTTAGGTCTGATGATCAAAGCCATTCAAACGCTTTGAAGTCTGAAGTTGTTTGTAAAGAGACTTTTAGGTCTGATGTTCAAAGCCGTTCAAACGCTTTGAAGTCTGAAGTTGTTTGTAAACAGACTTGTAAGTCTGATTACAAAACAATTAAAGTGCTTCTGCAGCTGCTGGCGTTGCTGATGCTGCTTCTGCTGCTTGAATAACACTCAATTTACTGGGGAACACTAAAAAAGATATAAAAAAAAACTCTTTATGAACAGAGGAGGAGCAGAAAATATTTTTTCACGCCATGACTGATGACAGACCTCTGTTGGTCTGAGAGGGAGGGGTACTGTGCGTATTCCGTTGCTTAATGTACACTGACCTGGTGTATTGTCAGTTTCATTTGAATCTTTGTTTTTCTATGTTTATTCCTTTAGGCTCATGTGTATGAATGAGTGTTCAAGTGCAAAGCTGTGTGCAGCTCTGTGCAGCTGTTGTCTTGCATGGAGACTTTCATTCAGCTCAGAAATAGGAGAAACAGAGTTCATTCAGAGTAAGTCAGCACAGATATCACAGCTGCTCCTTCAAAAAAAAAGACAACATCTCAACTTGTTGAGATAAGGCCCATAACCACAATAAAAAAAGAAATCCAAGTGGTTGAATGAGTTTTCTTTTCAAAATCTGTATGCGACTGTTTACTTTCATAGATGTCTTGATTCAGCTGAGGAACAAGAGAGAAAAAAAAATCCAAGCTGTTATTCCACACAGAATACAATTTGCTCAATAAAAAATGCTGCTGCTTGAAGAAAACAGACATCAAAGTGATGGAATGCGTGTTCAAACATTTTCAAAAACTTTGAAGTCTGAAGTTGTTTGTAAAAAGACTTTTAGGTCTGATGATCAAAGCCGTTCAAACGCTTTGAAGTCTGAAGTTGTTTGTAAACAGACTTGTAAGTCTGATTACAAACCAATTAAAGTGCTTCTGCAGCTGCTGGCGTTGCTGATGCTGCTTCTGCTGCTCGAATAACACTCAATTTACTGGGGAACACTAAAAAAGATTTAAAAAAAAACTCTTTATGAACACAGAAGGATAGAAAATATTTTTTCACGCCATGACTGATGACAGACCTCTGTTGGTCTGAGAGGGAGGGGCACTGTGCCTATTCCGTTGCTGAATGTACACTGACCTGGTGTATTGTCAGTTTCATTTGAATCTTTGTTTTGCTATGTTTATTCCTTCAGGCTCATGTGTATGAATGAGTGTTCAAGTGCAAAGCTGTGTGCAGCTCTGTGCAGCTGTTGTCTTGCATGGAGACATTCATTCAGCTCAGAAACAGAAGAAACAGAGTTCATTCAGAGTAAGTCAGCACAGATATCACAGCTGCTCCTTCAAAAAAAAAGACAACATCTCAACTTGTTGAGATAAGGCCCATAACCACAATAAAAAAAGAAATCCAAGTGGTTGAATGAGTTTTCTTTTCAAAATCTGTATGCGACTGTTTACTTTCATAGATGTCTTGATTCAGCTGAGGAACAAGAGAGAAAAAAAAATCCAACCTGTTATTCCACACAGAATACAATTTGCTCAATAAAAAATGCTGCTGCTTGAAGAAAACAGACATCAAAGTGATGGAATGCGTGTTCAAACATTTTCAAAAACTTTGAAGTCTGAAGTTGTTTGTAAAGAAACTTTTAGGTCTGATGATCAAAGCCATTCAAACGCTTTGAAGTCTGAAGTTGTTTGTAAACAGACTTGTAAGTCTGATTACAAACCAATTAAAGTTCTTCTGCAGTTGCTGGCGTTGCTGATGCTGCTTCTGCTGCTTGAATAACACTCAATTTACTGGGGAACACTAAAAAAGATATAAAAAAAAATCTTTATGATCACCGGAGGAGCAGAAAATATTTTTTCACGCCATGACTGATGACAGACCTCTGTTGGTCTGAGAGGGAGGGGCACTGTGCGTATTCCGTTGCTTAATGTACACTGACCTGGTGTATTTGTCACTTGTTTTCTTTCACAAATTCCTGAATTCACTAATTCAGTGCCCCCACTCCCCCCACACACACTGTTTAAAGCAGATAATTTTTGACATCTTTTTGTTGTTGTTTTTTAATAAAATTATTCCAGTTATTGATGAAACAATTTCTCTCTTGTTTCAGTGGTGTCAATTCATTTGCATTGTTGATTTGTTCTAATGCGTTTGGTGATGTGCAGTGGCACCATTACGCCTCTGGGTGGAGACACAGACCGTGTGATGAATATCAGGTGACGATTGAACACAGTCGACTCTCTGTTGGTCTGAGATTGAGGGGCACTGTGCGTATTCCGTTGCTTGATGAACACTGACCTGGTGTATTGTCAGTCTCATTTGAATCTTTGTTTTGCTATGTTTATTCCTTCAGGCTCATGTGTATGAATTAGTGTTCAAGTGTAAAGCTGTGTGCAGCTCTGTGCAGCTGTTGTCTTGCATGGAGACTTTCATTCTGCTCAGAAACAGGAGAAACAGAGTTCATTCAGAGTAAGTCAGCACAGATATCACAGCTGCTCCTTCAAAAAAAAAGACAACATCTCAACTTGTTGAGATAAGGCCCATAACCATAATAAAAAAAGAAATCCAAGTGGTTGAATGAGTTTTCTTTTCAAAATCTGTATGCGACTGTTTACTTTCATAGATGTCTTGATTAAGCTGAGGAACAAGAGAGAAAAAAAAATCCAACCTGTTATTCCACACAGAATACAATTTGCTCAATAAAAAATGCTGCTGCTTGAAGAAAACAGACATCAAAGTGATGGAATGCGTGTTCAAACATTTTCAAAAACTTTGAAGTCTGAAGTTGTTTGTAAAGAAACTTTTAGGTCTGATGATCAAAGCCATTCAAACGCTTTGAAGTCTGAAGTTGTTTGTAAAGAGACTTTTAGGTCTGATGATCAAAGCCGTTCAAACGCTTTGAAGTCTGAAGTTGTTTGTAAACAGACTTGTAAGTCTGATTACAAAACAATTAAAGCGCTTCTGCAGCTGCTGGCGTTGCTGATGCTGCTTCTGCTGCTTGAATAACACTCAATTTACTGGGGAACACTAAAAAAGATATATAAAAAAAACTCTTTATGAACACAGGAGGAGCAGAAAATATTTTTTCACGCCATGACTGATGACAGACCTCTGTTTATTCCTTCAGGCTCATGTGTATGAATGAGTGTTCAAATGTAAAGCTGTGCAGAGCTCTTTGCAGCTGTTTTTTGCATAGAGACTTTAATTCAGATCAGAAACAGGAGACACAAAGTTCATTCAGAGTAAGTCAGCACAGATATCACTGCTGCTCCTTTAAAAAAAAAAAAAAAAAACAACCTCTCAAATCGTTGAGATAAGGCCAATAAACACAATAAAAAATGACATCCTGACGTCTGAATGAGTTTTCATGTTAAATTCAGAATTCACCTGTTTCCTTATTGGGGAACCTACAATGTACTGAGGAACAACATGAGAGATGTTTCCCTCATGTATTCCAACAGAGAATAACAATTCCATCCCTACCCGAACCCTACTTTCAGCCTTATCCTTAACCCTCATTCAATGCAAGTCTATGGGGTGAAATTTCAACTTTGTCCTAGAGACATGCCACTTGTTATTTCATCAAGAGCCCCAAAGAAGCGCCCACGCCAAATTTGGGGCTTCTAGTACTTGAGGAACGCAGAAACCCTAACCCTAATTTCAGCTAACCCTAACCCTAACCCTAGTTTCAGCCTTATCGTTAACCCTAATTCAATTCAAGTCTGATGGGGTGAAAACTCATTCAGACAGTGGGATGTCATTTTTTATTGCTCTATTGTGCTTCTTTCGCTGAGTTATGCGCAGTGTGAGCAGAAAGGGTGAACTTGAGTGGAATTGTTATTTTCTGCTGAAATACATGAGGGAAACATCTCTCCTGTTGTTCCTTAGTACATTGTAGGTTCCCCCACAAGGAAATAGTTGAATTCTCAATTTAACATGAAAACTCATTCAGACAGTGGGATGTCATTTTTTATTGCTCTATTGTGCTTCTCTCGCTGAGTTATGCGCAGTGTGAGCAGAAAGGGTCAACTTGAGTGGAATTGTTATTTTCTGCTGAAATACATGAGGGAAACATCTCTCCTGTTGTTCCTCAGTACATTGTAGGGTCCCCCATAAGGAAATAGTTGATTTTACAATTTAACATGAAAACTCATTCAGACAGTGGGATGTCATTTTTTATTGCTCTATTGTGCTTCTCTCGCTGAGTTATGCGCAGTGTGAGCAGAAAGGGTGAACTTGAGTGGAATTGTTATTTTCTGCTGAAATACATGAGGGAAACATCTCTCCTGTTGTTCCTCAGTACATTGTAGGTTCCCCCATAAGGAAATAGTTGAATTCTCAATTTAACATGAAAACTCATTCACACAGTGGGATGTCATTTTTTATTGCTCTATTGTGCTTCTCTCGCTGAGTTATGCGCAGTGTGAGCAGAAAGGATGAACTTGAGTGGAATTGTTATTTTCTGCTGAAATACATGAGGGAAACATCTCTCCTGTTATTCCTGAATACATTGTAGGTCCCCCCATAAGGAAATAGTTGAATTCTCAATTTAACATAAAAACTCATTCAGACAATGGGATGTCATTTTTTATTGCTCTATTGTGCTTCTCTCGCTGAGTTATGCGCAGTGTGAGCAGAAAGGGTGAACTTGAGTGGAATTGTTATTTTCTGCTGAAATACATGAGGGAAACATCTCTCCTGTTGTTCCTCAGTACATTGTAGGTTCCCCCATGAGGAAATAGTTGAATACTCAATTTAACATGAAAACTCATTCAGACAGTGGGATGTCATTTTTTATTGCTCTATTGTGCTTCTCTCGCTGAGTTATGCGCAGTGTGAGCAGAAAGGGTGAACTTGAGTGGAATTGTTATTTTCTGCTGAAATACATGAGGGAAACATCTCTCCTGTTGTTCCTCAGTACATTGTAGGTTCCCCCATAAGGAAATAGTTGAATACTCAATTTAACATGAAAACTCATTCAGACAGTGGGATGTCATTTTTTATTGCTCTATTGTGCTTCTCTCGCTGAGTTATGCGCAGTGGGAGCAGAAAGGGTGAACTTGAGTGGAATTTTTATTTTCTGCTGAAATACATGAGGGAAACATCTGTCCTGTTGTTCCTGAGTACATTGTATGTCCCCCCATAAGGAAATAGTTGAATTCTCAATTTAACATAAAAACTCATTCAGACAGTGGGATGTCATTTTTTATTGCTCTATTGTGCTTCTCTCGCTGAGTTATGCGCAGCGCGAGCAGAAAGGGTGAACTTGAGTGGAATTGTTATTTTCTGCTGAAATACATGAGGGAAACATCTCTCCTGTTGTTCCTCAGTACATTGTAGGTTCCCCCATAAGGAAATAGTTGAATACTCAATTTAACATGAAAACTCATTCAGACAGTGGGATGTAATTTTTTATTGCTCTATTGTGCTTCTCTCGCTGAGTTATGCGCAGTGTGAGCAGAAAGGGTGAACTTGAGTGGAATTGTTATTTTCTGCTGAAATACATGAGGGAAACATCTCTCCTGTTGTTCCTCAGTACATTGTAGGTTCCCCCATAAGGAAATAGTTGAATTCTCAATTTAACATAAAAACTCATTCAGACAGTGGGATGTCATTTTTTATTGCTCTATTGTGCTTCTCTCGCTGAGTTATGCGCAGTGTGAGCAGAAAGGGTGAACTTGAGTGGAATTGTTATTTTCTGCTGAAATACATGAGGGAAACATCTCTCCTGTTGTTCCTCAGTACATTGTAGGTTCCCCCATAAGGAAATAGTTGAATACTCAATTTAACATGAAAACTCATTCAGACAGTGGGATGTCATTTTTTATTGCTCTATTGTGCTTCTCTCGCTGAGTTATGCGCAGTGTGAGCAGAAAGGGTGAACTTGAGTGGAATTGTTATTTTCTGCTGAAATACATGAGGGAAACATCTCTCCTGTTGTTCCTCAGTACATTGTAGGGTCCCCCATAAGGAAATAGTTGATTTTACAATTTAACATGAAAACTCATTCAGACAGTGGGATGTCATTTTTTATTGCTCTATTGTGCTTCTCTCGCTGACTTATGCGCAGTGTGAGCAGAAAGGGTGAACTTGAGTGGAATTGTTATTTTTTGTTGAAATACATGAGGGAAACATCTCTCCTGTTGTTCCTCAGTACATTGTAGGTTCCCCCATAAGGAAATAGTTGAATACTCAATTTAACATGAAAACTCATTCAGACAGTGGGATGTCATTTTTTATTGCTCTATTGTGCTTCTCTCGCTGAGTTATGCGCAGTGTGAGCAGAAAGGGTGAACTTGAGTGGAATTGTTATTTTCTGCTGAAATACATGAGGGAAACATCTCTCCTGTTGTTCCTCAGTACATTGTAGGTTCCCCCATAAGGAAATAGTTGAATTCTCAATTTAACATGAAAACTCATTCACACAGTGGGATGTCATTTTTTATTGCTCTATTGTGCTTCTCTCGCTGAGTTATGCGCAGTGTGAGCAGAAAGGATGAACTTGAGTGGAATTGTTATTTTCTGCTGAAATACATGAGGGAAACATCTCTCCTGTTATTCCTGAATACATTGTAGGTCCCCCCATAAGGAAATAGTTGAATTCTCAATTTAACATAAAAACTCATTCAGACAGTGGGATGTCATTTTTTATTGCTCTATTGTGCTTCTCTCGCTGAGTTATGCGCAGTGTGAGCAGAAAGGGTGAACTTGAGTGGAATTGTTATTTTCTGCTGAAATACATGAGGGAAACATCTCTCCTGTTGTTCCTCAGTACATTGTAGGTTCCCCCATAAGGAAATAGTTGAATACTCAATTTAACATGAAAACTCATTCAGACAGTGGGATGTCATTTTTTATTGCTCTATTGTGCTTCTCTCGCTGAGTTATGCGCAGTGGGAGCAGAAAGGGTGAACTTGAGTGGAATTGTTATTTTCTGCTGAAATACATGAGGGAAACATCTGTCCTGTTGTTCCTGAGTACATTGTAGGTCCCCCCATAAGGAAATAGTTGAATTCTCAATTTAACATAAAAACTCATTCAGACAGTGGGATGTCATTTTTTATTGCTCTATTGTGCTTCTCTCGCTGAGTTATGCGCAGCGCGAGCAGAAAGGGTGAACTTGAGTGGAATTGTTATTTTCTGCTGAAATACATGAGGGAAACATCTCTCCTGTTGTTCCTCAGTACATTGTAGGTTCCCCCATAAGGAAATAGTTGAATACTCAATTTAACATGAAAACTCATTCAGACAGTGGGATGTCATTTTTTATTGCTCTATTGTGCTTCTCTCGCTGAGTTATGCGCAGTGTGAGCAGAAAGGGTGAACTTGAGTGGAATTGTTATTTTCTGCTGAAATACATGAGGGAAACATCTCTCCTGTTGTTCCTCAGTACATTGTAGGTTCCCCCATAAGGAAATAGTTGAATTCTCAATTTAACATAAAAACTCATTCAGACAGTGGGATGTCATTTTTTATTGCTCTATTGTGCTTCTCTCGCTGAGTTATGCGCAGTGTGAGCAGAAAGGGTGAACTTGAGTGGAATTGTTATTTTCTGCTGAAATACATGAGGGAAACATCTCTCCTGTTGTTCCTCAGTACATTGTAGGTTCCCCCATAAGGAAATAGTTGAATACTCAATTTAACATGAAAACTCATTCAGACAGTGGGATGTCATTTTTTATTGCTCTATTGTGCTTCTCTCGCTGAGTTATGCGCAGTGTGAGCAGAAAGGGTGAACTTGAGTGGAATTGTTATTTTCTGCTGAAATGCATGAGGGAAACATCTCTCCTGTTGTTCCTCAGTACATTGTAGGTTCCCCCATAAGGAAATAGTTGAATTCTCAATTTAACATGAAAACTCATTCAGACAGTGGGATGTCATTTTTTATTGCTCTATTGTGCTTCTCTCGCTGAGTTATGCGCAGTGTGAGCAGAAAGGGTGAACTTGAGTGGAATTGTTATTTTCTGCTGAAATACATGAGGGAAACATCTCTCCTGTTGTTCCTGAGTACATTGTAGGTCCCCCCATAAGGAAATAGTTGAATTCTCAATTTAACATGAAAACTCATTCAGACAGTGGGATGTCATTTTTTATTGCTCTATTGTGCTTCTCTCGCTGAGTTATGCGCAGTGTGAGCAGAAAGGGTGAACTTGAGTGGAATTGTTATTTTCTGCTGAAATACATGAGGGAAACATCTCTCCTGTTGTTCCTGAGTACATTGTAGGTCCCCCCATAAGGAAATAGTTGAATTCTCAATTTAACATGAAAACTCATTCAGACAGTGGGATGTCATTTTTTATTGCTCTATTGTGCTTCTCTCGCTGAGTTATGCGCAGTGTGAGCAGAAAGGGTGAACTTGAGTGGAAGTGTTATTTTCTGCTGAAATACATGAGGGAAACATCTCTCCTGTTGTTCCTGAGTACATTGTAGGTCCCCCCATAAGGAAATAGTTGAATTCTCAATTTAACATGAAAACTCATTCAGACAGTGGGATGTCATTTTTTATTGCTCTATTGTGCTTCTCTCGCTGAGTTATGCGCAGTGTGAGCAGAAAGGGTGAACTTGAGTGGAATTGTTATTTTCTGCTGAAATGCATGAGGGAAACATCTCTCCTGTTGTTCCTCACTACATTGTAGGTTCCCCCATAAGGAAATAGTTGAAATCTTTTTTTTGAAGGAGCAGCAGTGATATCTGTGCTGACTTACTCTGAAATAACTCTTTTTCTCCTGTTTCTGAGCTGAATTAAAGTCTCTATGCAAGAAAACAGCTGCACAGAGCTGCACACAGCTTTACACTTGAACACTCATTCATACTCATCAGCCTGGAGGAATAAACAATGCAAAACAAAGATTCAAATGAGACTGACAATAGAGGAACAACAGGAAAGATTTTTTCCTCATTTTTTTCAGCAGAGAATAACAATTCCATTCAAGTTCACCTTTTATGCTCGCAATGAGCATAAAGCACTTGTTTTCTTTCACAAATTCCTGAATTCACTAATTCAGTGCCCCCACTCCCCCCACACACATTGATTAAAGCAGATAACTATTGAAATATATATATATATATATATATATATATATATATATATATATATATATATATATATATATATATATATATTTTTTTTTTTTTTTTTTTTTTTTTTTTTTTTTTTTTAATAAAATTATTCCAGTTATTGATGAAAAAATTTCTCTCTTGTTTCAGTGGTGTCGATTCATTTACATGGTTGATTTGTTCTTATGCGTTTGGTGATGTGCAGTGGCACCATTACGCCTGTGGGTGGAGACACAGACCGTATGATGAATATCAGGTGACGCTCGTTCACAGTCGACTCTCTGTTGGTCTGAGATTGAGGGGCACTGTGCGTATTCCGTTGCTTGATGAACACTGACCTGGTGTATTGTCAGTTTCATTTGAATCTTTGTTTTGCTATGTTTATTCCTCCAGGCTCATGTGTATGAATGAGTGTTCAAGTGTAAAGCTGTGTGCAGCTCTGTGCAGCTGTTGTCTTGCATGGAGACTTTCATTCAGCTCAGAAACAGGAGAAACAGAGTTCTTTCAGAGTAAGTCAGCACAGATATCACAGCTGCTCCTTCAAAAAAAAGACAACATCTCAACTTGTTGAGATAAGGCCCATAACCACAATAAAAGAAGAAATCCAAGTGGTTGAATGAGTTTTCTTTTCAAAATCTGTATGCGACTGTTTACTTTCATAGATGTCTTGATTCAGCTGAGGAACAAGAGAGAAAAAAAAATCCAACCTGTTATTCCACTCAGAATACAATTTGCTCAATAAAAAATGCTGCTGCTTGAAGAAAACAGACATCAAAGTGATGGAATGCGTGTTCACACATTTTCAAAAACTTTGAAGTCTGAAGTTGTTTGTAAACAGACTTTTAGGTCTGATGATCAAAGCCGTTCAAATGCTTTGAAGTCTGAAGTTGTTTGTAAACAGACTTGTAAGTCTGATTACAAACCAATTAAAGTGCTTCAGCAGCTGCTGGCGTTGCTGATGCTGCTTCTGCTGCTTGAATAACACTCAATTTACTGGGGAACATTAAAAAAGATATAAAACAAAAACTCTTTATGAACACAGGAGGAGCAGAAAATATTTTTTCACGCCATGACTGATGACAGACCTCTGTTTATTCCTTCAGGCTCATGTGTATGAATGAGTGTTCAAGTGTAAAGCTGTGTGCAGCTGTGTGCAGCCGTTGTCTTGCATGGAGACTTTCATTCAGCTCAGAAACAGGAGAAACAGAGTTCTTTCAGAGTAAGTCAGCACAGATATCACTGCTGCTCCTTTAAAAAAAAAAAAAAAACAACCTCTCAAATTGTTGAGATAAGGCCAATAAACACCATAAAGAATGACATCCTGACGTCTGAATGAGTTTTCATGTTAAATTCAGAATTCACCTTTAACCTTGTTGGGGAACCTAAAATGTACTGAGGAACAACATGAGAGATGTTTCCCTCATGTATTCCAGCAGAGAATAACAACTCCATCCCTACCCTAACCCTACTTTCAGCCTTATCCTTAACCATCATTCAATGCAAGTCTATGGGTTGACATTTCAACTTTGTCCTAGAGACATGGGGCCACTTGCTTTTTCATCAAGAGCCCCCAAAGAAGCGCACACGCCGAATTTGGGTCTTCTAGTACTTGAGGAACGCAGAAACCCTAACCCTAATTTCAGCTAACCCTAACCCTAACCCTAGTTTCAGCCTTAACGTTAACCCTAATTCAATTCAAGTCTGATGGGGTGAAAACTCATTCAGACAGTGGGATGTCATTTTTTATTGCTCTATTGTGCTTCTCTCGCTGAGTTATGCGCAGTGTGAGCAGAAAGGGTGAACTTGAGTGGAATTGTTATTTTCTGTTGAAATACATGAGGGAAACATCTCTCCTGTTGTTCCTCAGTACATTGTAGGTTCCCCCATAAGGAAATAGTTGAATACTCAATTTAACATGAAAACTCATTCAGACAGTGGGATGTCATTTTTTATTGCTCTATTGTGCTTCTCTCGCTGAGTTATGCGCAGTGTGAGCAGAAAGGGTGAACTTGAGTGGAATTGTTATTTTCTGCTGAAATACATGAGGGAAACATCTCTCCTGTTGTTCCTGAGTACATTGTAGGTCCCCCCATAAGGAAATAGTTGAATTCTCAATTTAACATAAAAACTCATTCAGACAGTGGGATGTCATTTTTTATTGCTCTATTGTGCTTCTCTCGCTGAGTTATGCGCAGTGTGAGCAGAAAGGGTGAACTTGAGTGGAATTGTTATTTTCTGCTGAAATACATGAGGGAAACATCTCTCCTGTTGTTCCTGAGTACATTGTAGGTCCCCCCATAAGGAAATAGTTGAATTCTCAATTTAACATGAAAACTCATTCAGACAGTGGGATGTCATTTTTTATTGCTCTATTGTGCTTCTCTCGCTGAGTTATGCGCAGTGTGAGCAGAAAGGGTGAACTTGAGTGGAATTGTTATTTTCTGCTGAAATACATGAGGGAAACATCTCTCCTGTTGTTCCTCAGTACATTGTAGGTCCCCCCATAAGGAAATAGTTGAATTCTCAATTTAACATAAAAACTCATTCAGACAGTGGGATGTCATTTTTTATTGCTCTATTGTGCTTCTCTCGCTGAGTTATGCGCAGTGTGAGCAGAAAGGGTGAACTTGAGTGGAAGTGTTATTTTCTGGTGAAATACATGAGGGAAACATCTCTCCTGTTGTTCCTCAGTACATTGTAGGGTCCCCCATAAGGAAATAGTTGAATTCTCAATTTAACATAAAAACTCATTCAGACAGTGGGATGTCATTTTTTATTGCTCTATTGTGCTTCTCTCGCTGAGTTTTGCGCAGTGTGAGCAGAAAGGGTGAACTTGAGTGGAATTGTTATTTTCTGCTGAAATACATGAGGGAAACATCTCTCCTGTTGTTCCTGAGTACATTGTAGGTCCCCCCATAAGGAAATAGTTGAATTCTCAATTTAACATGAAAACTCATTCAGACAGTGGGATGTCATTTTTTATTGCTCTATTGTGCTTCTCTCGCTGACTTATGCGCAGTGTGAGCAGAAAGGGTGAACTTGAGTGGAATTGTTATTTTCTGCTGAAATGCATGAGGGAAACATCTCTCCTGTTGTTCCTCAGTACATTGTAGGTTCCCCCATAAGGAAATAGTTGAATTCTCAATTTAACATAAAAACTCATTCAGACAGTGGGATGTCATTTTTTATTGCTCTATTGTGCTTCTCTCGCTGAGTTATGCGCAGTGTGAGCAGAAAGGGTGAACTTGAGTGGAATTGTTATTTTCTGCTGAAATACATGAGGGAAACATCTCTCCTGTTGTTCCTCAGTACATTGTAGGTTCCCCCATAAGGAAATAGTTGAATTCTCAATTTAACATGAAAACTCATTCAGACAGTGGGATGTCATTTTTTATTGCTCTATTGTGCTTCTCTCGCTGAGTTATGCGCAGTGTGAGCAGAAAGGGTGAACTTGAGTGGAATTGTTATTTTCTGCTGAAATACATGAGGGAAACATCTCTCCTGTTGTTCCTGAGTACATTGTAGGTCCCCCCATAAGGAAATAGTTGAATTCTCAATTTAACATGAAAACTCATTCAGACAGTGGGATGTCATTTTTTATTGCTCTATTGTGCTTCTCTCGCTGAGTTATGCGCAGTGTGAGCAGAAAGGGTGAACTTGAGTGGAATTGTTATTTTCTGCTGAAATACATGAGGGAAACATCTCTCCTGTTGTTCCTCAGTACATTGTAGGTTCCCCCATAAGGAAATAGTTGAATACTCAATTTAACATGAAAACTCATTCAGACAGTGGCATGTCATTTTTTATTGCTCTATTGTGCTTCTCTCGCTGAGTTATGCGCAGTGGGAGCAGAAAGGGTGAACTTGAGTGGAATTGTTATTTTCTGCTGAAATACATGAGGGAAACATCTCTCCTGTTGTTCCTGAGTACATTGTAGGTCCCCCCATAAGGAAATAGTTGAATTCTCAATTTAACATAAAAACTCATTCAGACAGTGGGATGTCATTTTTTATTGCTCTATTGTGCTTCTCTCGCTGAGTTATGCGCAGTGCGAGCAGAAAGGGTGAACTTGAGTGGAATTGTTATTTTCTGCTGAAATACATGAGGGAAACATCTCTCCTGTTGTTCCTCAGTACATTGTAGGTTCCCCCATAAGGAAATAGTTGAATACTCAATTTAACATGAAAACTCATTCAGACAGTGGGATGTCATTTTTTATTGCTCTATTGTGCTTCTCTCGCTGAGTTATGCGCAGTGTGAGCAGAAAGGGTGAACTTGAGTGGAATTGTTATTTTCTGCTGAAATACATGAGGGAAACATCTCTCCTGTTGTTCCTCAGTACATTGTAGGTTCCCCCATAAGGAAATAGTTGAATTCTCAATTTAACATAAAAACTCATTCAGACAGTGGGATGTCATTTTTTATTGCTCTATTGTGCTTCTCTCGCTGAGTTATGCGCAGTGTGAGCAGAAAGGGTGAACTTGAGTGGAATTGTTATTTTCTGCTGAAATACATGAGGGAAACATCTCTCCTGTTGTTCCTCAGTACATTGTAGGTTCCCCCATAAGGAAATAGTTGAATACTCAATTTAACATGAAAACTCATTCAGACAGTGGGATGTCATTTTTTATTGCTCTATTGTGCTTCTCTCGCTGAGTTATGCGCAGTGTGAGCAGAAAGGGTGAACTTGAGTGGAATTGTTATTTTCTGCTGAAATGCATGAGGGAAACATCTCTCCTGTTGTTCCTCAGTACAATGTAGGTTCCCCCATAAGGAAATAGTTGAATTCTCAATTTAACATGAAAACTCATTCAGACAGTGGGATGTCATTTTTTATTGCTCTATTGTGCTTCTCTCGCTGAGTTATGCGCAGTGTGAGCAGAAAGGGTGAACTTGAGTGGAATTGTTATTTTCTGCTGAAATACATGAGGGAAACATCTCTCCTGTTGTTCCTGAGTACATTGTAGGTCCCCCCATAAGGAAATAGTTGAATTCTCAATTTAACATGAAAACTCATTCAGACAGTGGGATGTCATTTTTTATTGCTCTATTGTGCTTCTCTCGCTGAGTTATGCGCAGTGTGAGCAGAAAGGGTGAACTTGAGTGGAATTGTTATTTTCTGCTGAAATACATGAGGGAAACATCTCTCCTGTTGTTCCTGAGTACATTGTAGGTCCCCCCATAAGGAAATAGTTGAATTCTCAATTTAACATGAAAACTCATTCAGACAGTGGGATGTCATTTTTTATTGCTCTATTGTGCTTCTCTCGCTGAGTTATGCGCAGTGTGAGCAGAAAGGGTGAACTTGAGTGGAATTGTTATTTTCTGCTGAAATACATGAGGGAAACATCTCTCCTGTTGTTCCTCAGTACATTGTAGGTTCCCCCATAAGGAAATAGTTGAATACTCAATTTAACATGAAAACTCATTCAGACAGTGGCATGTCATTTTTTATTGCTCTATTGTGCTTCTCTCGCTGAGTTATGCGCAGTGGGAGCAGAAAGGGTGAACTTGAGTGGAATTGTTATTTTCTGCTGAAATACATGAGGGAAACATCTCTCCTGTTGTTCCTGAGTACATTGTAGGTCCCCCCATAAGGAAATAGTTGAATTCTCAATTTAACATAAAAACTCATTCAGACAGTGGGATGTCATTTTTTATTGCTCTATTGTGCTTCTCTCGCTGAGTTATGCGCAGTGCGAGCAGAAAGGGTGAACTTGAGTGGAATTGTTATTTTCTGCTGAAATACATGAGGGAAACATCTCTCCTGTTGTTCCTCAGTACATTGTAGGTTCCCCCATAAGGAAATAGTTGAATACTCAATTTAACATGAAAACTCATTCAGACAGTGGGATGTCATTTTTTATTGCTCTATTGTGCTTCTCTCGCTGAGTTATGCGCAGTGTGAGCAGAAAGGGTGAACTTGAGTGGAATTGTTATTTTCTGCTGAAATACATGAGGGAAACATCTCTCCTGTTGTTCCTCAGTACATTGTAGGTTCCCCCATAAGGAAATAGTTGAATTCTCAATTTAACATAAAAACTCATTCAGACAGTGGGATGTCATTTTTTATTGCTCTATTGTGCTTCTCTCGCTGAGTTATGCGCAGTGTGAGCAGAAAGGGTGAACTTGAGTGGAATTGTTATTTTCTGCTGAAATACATGAGGGAAACATCTCTCCTGTTGTTCCTCAGTACATTGTAGGTTCCCCCATAAGGAAATAGTTGAATACTCAATTTAACATGAAAACTCATTCAGACAGTGGGATGTCATTTTTTATTGCTCTATTGTGCTTCTCTCGCTGAGTTATGCGCAGTGTGAGCAGAAAGGGTGAACTTGAGTGGAATTGTTATTTTCTGCTGAAATGCATGAGGGAAACATCTCTCCTGTTGTTCCTCAGTACAATGTAGGTTCCCCCATAAGGAAATAGTTGAATTCTCAATTTAACATGAAAACTCATTCAGACAGTGGGATGTCATTTTTTATTGCTCTATTGTGCTTCTCTCGCTGACTTATGCGCAGTGTGAGCAGAAAGGGTGAACTTGAGTGGAATTGTTATTTTCTGCTGAAATACATGAGGGAAACATCTCTCCTGTTGTTCCTGAGTACATTGTAGGTCCCCCCATAAGGAAATAGTTGAATTCTCAATTTAACATGAAAACTCATTCAGACAGTGGGATGTCATTTTTTATTGCTCTATTGTGCTTCTCTCGCTGAGTTATGCGCAGTGTGAGCAGAAAGGGTGAACTTGAGTGGAATTGTTATTTTCTGCTGAAATACATGAGGGAAACATCTCTCCTGTTGTTCCTGAGTACATTGTAGGTCCCCCCATAAGGAAATAGTTGAATTCTCAATTTAACATGAAAACTCATTCAGACAGTGGGATGTCATTTTTTATTGCTCTATTGTGCTTCTCTCGCTGAGTTATGCGCAGTGTGAGCAGAAAGGGTGAACTTGAGTGGAATTGTTATTTTCTGCTGAAATACATGAGGGAAACATCTCTCCTGTTGTTCCTCAGTACATTGTAGGTTCCCCCATAAGGAAATAGTTGAATACTCAATTTAACATGAAAACTCATTCAGACAGTGGGATGTCATTTTTTATTGCTCTATTGTGCTTCTCTCGCTGAGTTATGCGCAGTGTGAGCAGAAAGGGTGAACTTGAGTGGAATTGTTATTTTCTGCTGAAATACATGAGGGAAACATCTCTCCTGTTGTTCCTCAGTACATTGTAGGTCCCCCCATAAGGAAATAGTTGAATTCTCAATTTAACATAAAAACTCATTCAGACAGTGGGATGTCATTTTTTATTGCTCTATTGTGCTTCTCTCGCTGAGTTATGCGCAGTGTGAGCAGAAAGGGTGAACTTGAGTGGAATTGTTATTTTCTGCTGAAATACATGAGGGAAACATCTCTCCTGTTGTTCCTCAGTACATTGTAGGTTCCCCCATAAGGAAATAGTTGATTTTACAATTTAACATGAAAACTCATTCAGACAGTGGGATGTCATTTTTTATTGCTCTATTGTGCTTCTCTCGCTGAGTTATGCGCAGTGTGAGCAGAAAGGGTGAACTTGAGTGGAATTGTTATTTTCTGCTGAAATACATGAGGGAAACATCTCTCCTGTTGTTCCTGAGTACATTGTAGGTCCCCCCATAAGGAAATAGTTGAATTCTCAATTTAACATGAAAACTCATTCAGACAGTGGGATGTCATTTTTTATTGCTCTATTGTGCTTCTCTCGCTGAGTTATGCGCAGTGTGAGCAGAAAGGGTGAACTTGAGTGGAATTGTTATTTTCTGCTGAAATACATGAGGGAAACATCTCTCCTGTTGTTCCTCAGTACATTGTAGGTCCCCCCATAAGGAAATAGTTGAATTCTCAATTTAACATAAAAACTCATTCAGACAGTGGGATGTCATTTTTTATTGCTCTATTGTGCTTCTCTCGCTGAGTTATGCGCAGTGTGAGCAGAAAGGGTGAACTTGAGTGGAAGTGTTATTTTCTGGTGAAATACATGAGGGAAACATCTCTCCTGTTGTTCCTCAGTACATTGTAGGGTCCCCCATAAGGAAATAGTTGAATTCTCAATTTAACATAAAAACTCATTCAGACAGTGGGATGTCATTTTTTATTGCTCTATTGTGCTTCTCTCGCTGAGTTTTGCGCAGTGTGAGCAGAAAGGGTGAACTTGAGTGGAATTGTTATTTTCTGCTGAAATACATGAGGGAAACATCTCTCCTGTTGTTCCTGAGTACATTGTAGGTCCCCCCATAAGGAAATAGTTGAATTCTCAATTTAACATGAAAACTCATTCAGACAGTGGGATGTCATTTTTTATTGCTCTATTGTGCTTCTCTCGCTGACTTATGCGCAGTGTGAGCAGAAAGGGTGAACTTGAGTGGAATTGTTATTTTCTGCTGAAATGCATGAGGGAAACATCTCTCCTGTTGTTCCTCAGTACATTGTAGGTTCCCCCATAAGGAAATAGTTGAATTCTCAATTTAACATAAAAACTCATTCAGACAGTGGGATGTCATTTTTTATTGCTCTATTGTGCTTCTCTCGCTGAGTTATGCGCAGTGTGAGCAGAAAGGGTGAACTTGAGTGGAATTGTTATTTTCTGCTGAAATACATGAGGGAAACATCTCTCCTGTTGTTCCTCAGTACATTGTAGGTTCCCCCATAAGGAAATAGTTGAATTCTCAATTTAACATGAAAACTCATTCAGACAGTGGGATGTCATTTTTTATTGCTCTATTGTGCTTCTCTCGCTGAGTTATGCGCAGTGTGAGCAGAAAGGGTGAACTTGAGTGGAATTGTTATTTTCTGCTGAAATACATGAGGGAAACATCTCTCCTGTTGTTCCTGAGTACATTGTAGGTCCCCCCATAAGGAAATAGTTGAATTCTCAATTTAACATGAAAACTCATTCAGACAGTGGGATGTCATTTTTTATTGCTCTATTGTGCTTCTCTCGCTGAGTTATGCGCAGTGTGAGCAGAAAGGGTGAACTTGAGTGGAATTGTTATTTTCTGCTGAAATACATGAGGGAAACATCTCTCCTGTTGTTCCTCAGTACATTGTAGGTTCCCCCATAAGGAAATAGTTGAATACTCAATTTAACATGAAAACTCATTCAGACAGTGGCATGTCATTTTTTATTGCTCTATTGTGCTTCTCTCGCTGAGTTATGCGCAGTGGGAGCAGAAAGGGTGAACTTGAGTGGAATTGTTATTTTCTGCTGAAATACATGAGGGAAACATCTCTCCTGTTGTTCCTGAGTACATTGTAGGTCCCCCCATAAGGAAATAGTTGAATTCTCAATTTAACATAAAAACTCATTCAGACAGTGGGATGTCATTTTTTATTGCTCTATTGTGCTTCTCTCGCTGAGTTATGCGCAGTGCGAGCAGAAAGGGTGAACTTGAGTGGAATTGTTATTTTCTGCTGAAATACATGAGGGAAACATCTCTCCTGTTGTTCCTCAGTACATTGTAGGTTCCCCCATAAGGAAATAGTTGAATACTCAATTTAACATGAAAACTCATTCAGACAGTGGGATGTCATTTTTTATTGCTCTATTGTGCTTCTCTCGCTGAGTTATGCGCAGTGTGAGCAGAAAGGGTGAACTTGAGTGGAATTGTTATTTTCTGCTGAAATACATGAGGGAAACATCTCTCCTGTTGTTCCTCAGTACATTGTAGGTTCCCCCATAAGGAAATAGTTGAATTCTCAATTTAACATAAAAACTCATTCAGACAGTGGGATGTCATTTTTTATTGCTCTATTGTGCTTCTCTCGCTGAGTTATGCGCAGTGTGAGCAGAAAGGGTGAACTTGAGTGGAATTGTTATTTTCTGCTGAAATACATGAGGGAAACATCTCTCCTGTTGTTCCTCAGTACATTGTAGGTTCCCCCATAAGGAAATAGTTGAATACTCAATTTAACATGAAAACTCATTCAGACAGTGGGATGTCATTTTTTATTGCTCTATTGTGCTTCTCTCGCTGAGTTATGCGCAGTGTGAGCAGAAAGGGTGAACTTGAGTGGAATTGTTATTTTCTGCTGAAATGCATGAGGGAAACATCTCTCCTGTTGTTCCTCAGTACAATGTAGGTTCCCCCATAAGGAAATAGTTGAATTCTCAATTTAACATGAAAACTCATTCAGACAGTGGGATGTCATTTTTTATTGCTCTATTGTGCTTCTCTCGCTGAGTTATGCGCAGTGTGAGCAGAAAGGGTGAACTTGAGTGGAATTGTTATTTTCTGCTGAAATACATGAGGGAAACATCTCTCCTGTTGTTCCTGAGTACATTGTAGGTCCCCCCATAAGGAAATAGTTGAATTCTCAATTTAACATGAAAACTCATTCAGACAGTGGGATGTCATTTTTTATTGCTCTATTGTGCTTCTCTCGCTGAGTTATGCGCAGTGTGAGCAGAAAGGGTGAACTTGAGTGGAATTGTTATTTTCTGCTGAAATACATGAGGGAAACATCTCTCCTGTTGTTCCTGAGTACATTGTAGGTCCCCCCATAAGGAAATAGTTGAATTCTCAATTTAACATGAAAACTCATTCAGACAGTGGGATGTCATTTTTTATTGCTCTATTGTGCTTCTCTCGCTGAGTTATGCGCAGTGTGAGCAGAAAGGGTGAACTTGAGTGGAATTGTTATTTTCTGCTGAAATACATGAGGGAAACATCTCTCCTGTTGTTCCTCAGTACATTGTAGGTTCCCCCATAAGGAAATAGTTGAATACTCAATTTAACATGAAAACTCATTCAGACAGTGGCATGTCATTTTTTATTGCTCTATTGTGCTTCTCTCGCTGAGTTATGCGCAGTGGGAGCAGAAAGGGTGAACTTGAGTGGAATTGTTATTTTCTGCTGAAATACATGAGGGAAACATCTCTCCTGTTGTTCCTGAGTACATTGTAGGTCCCCCCATAAGGAAATAGTTGAATTCTCAATTTAACATAAAAACTCATTCAGACAGTGGGATGTCATTTTTTATTGCTCTATTGTGCTTCTCTCGCTGAGTTATGCGCAGTGCGAGCAGAAAGGGTGAACTTGAGTGGAATTGTTATTTTCTGCTGAAATACATGAGGGAAACATCTCTCCTGTTGTTCCTCAGTACATTGTAGGTTCCCCCATAAGGAAATAGTTGAATACTCAATTTAACATGAAAACTCATTCAGACAGTGGGATGTCATTTTTTATTGCTCTATTGTGCTTCTCTCGCTGAGTTATGCGCAGTGTGAGCAGAAAGGGTGAACTTGAGTGGAATTGTTATTTTCTGCTGAAATACATGAGGGAAACATCTCTCCTGTTGTTCCTCAGTACATTGTAGGTTCCCCCATAAGGAAATAGTTGAATTCTCAATTTAACATAAAAACTCATTCAGACAGTGGGATGTCATTTTTTATTGCTCTATTGTGCTTCTCTCGCTGAGTTATGCGCAGTGTGAGCAGAAAGGGTGAACTTGAGTGGAATTGTTATTTTCTGCTGAAATACATGAGGGAAACATCTCTCCTGTTGTTCCTCAGTACATTGTAGGTTCCCCCATAAGGAAATAGTTGAATACTCAATTTAACATGAAAACTCATTCAGACAGTGGGATGTCATTTTTTATTGCTCTATTGTGCTTCTCTCGCTGAGTTATGCGCAGTGTGAGCAGAAAGGGTGAACTTGAGTGGAATTGTTATTTTCTGCTGAAATGCATGAGGGAAACATCTCTCCTGTTGTTCCTCAGTACAATGTAGGTTCCCCCATAAGGAAATAGTTGAATTCTCAATTTAACATGAAAACTCATTCAGACAGTGGGATGTCATTTTTTATTGCTCTATTGTGCTTCTCTCGCTGACTTATGCGCAGTGTGAGCAGAAAGGGTGAACTTGAGTGGAATTGTTATTTTCTGCTGAAATACATGAGGGAAACATCTCTCCTGTTGTTCCTGAGTACATTGTAGGTCCCCCCATAAGGAAATAGTTGAATTCTCAATTTAACATGAAAACTCATTCAGACAGTGGGATGTCATTTTTTATTGCTCTATTGTGCTTCTCTCGCTGAGTTATGCGCAGTGTGAGCAGAAAGGGTGAACTTGAGTGGAATTGTTATTTTCTGCTGAAATACATGAGGGAAACATCTCTCCTGTTGTTCCTGAGTACATTGTAGGTCCCCCCATAAGGAAATAGTTGAATTCTCAATTTAACATGAAAACTCATTCAGACAGTGGGATGTCATTTTTTATTGCTCTATTGTGCTTCTCTCGCTGAGTTATGCGCAGTGTGAGCAGAAAGGGTGAACTTGAGTGGAATTGTTATTTTCTGCTGAAATACATGAGGGAAACATCTCTCCTGTTGTTCCTCAGTACATTGTAGGTTCCCCCATAAGGAAATAGTTGAATACTCAATTTAACATGAAAACTCATTCAGACAGTGGGATGTCATTTTTTATTGCTCTATTGTGCTTCTCTCGCTGACTTATGCGCAGTGTGAGCAGAAAGGGTGAACTTGAGTGGAATTGTTATTTTCTGCTGAAATACATGAGGGAAACATCTCTCCTGTTGTTCCTCAGTACATTGTAGGTCCCCCCATAAGGAAATAGTTGAATTCTCAATTTAACATAAAAACTCATTCAGACAGTGGGATGTCATTTTTTATTGCTCTATTGTGCTTCTCTCGCTGAGTTATGCGCAGTGTGAGCAGAAAGGGTGAACTTGAGTGGAATTGTTATTTTCTGCTGAAATACATGAGGGAAACATCTCTCCTGTTGTTCCTCAGTACATTGTAGGTTCCCCCATAAGGAAATAGTTGATTTTACAATTTAACATGAAAACTCATTCAGACAGTGGGATGTCATTTTTTATTGCTCTATTGTGCTTCTCTCGCTGAGTTATGCGCAGTGTGAGCAGAAAGGGTGAACTTGAGTGGAATTGTTATTTTCTGCTGAAATACATGAGGGAAACATCTCTCCTGTTGTTCCTCACTACATTGTAGGTTCCCCCATAAGGAAATAGTTGAAATCTTTTTTTTGAAGGAGCAGCAGTGATATCTGTGCTGACTTACTCTGAAATAACTCTTTTTCTCCTGTTTCTGAGCTGAATTAAAGTCTCTATGCAAGAAAACAGCTGCACAGAGCTGCACACAGCTTTACACTTGAACAGTCATTCATACTCATCAGCATGGAGGAATAAACAATGCAAAACAAAGATTCAAATGAGACTGACAATAGAGGAACAACAGGAAAATTTTTTTCCTTATTTTTTTCAGCAGAGAATTACAATTCCATTCAAGTTCACCTTTTATGCTCGCAATGAGCATAAAGCACTTGTTTTCTTTCACAAATTCCTGAATTCACTAATTCAGTGCCCCCACTCCCCCCACACACATTGATTAAAGCAGCTAACTATTGAAATATATATATATATATATTTTAATAATAACATTATTCCAGTTATTGATGAAACAATTTCTCTCTTGTTTCAGTGGTGTCGATTCATTTACATGGTTGATTTGTTCTTATGCGTTTGGTGATGTGCAGTGGCACCATTTCGCCTGTGGGTGGAGACACAGACCGTATGATGAATATCAGGTGACGATCGTTCACAGTCGACTCTCTGTTGGTCTGAGATTGATGAACACTGACCTGGTGTATTGTCAGTTTCATTTGAATCTTTGTTTTGCTATGTTTATTTCTCCAGGCTCATGTGTATGAATGAGTGTTCAAGTGTAAAGCTGTGTGCAGCTCTGTGCAGCTGTTGTCTTGCATGGAGACTTTCATTCAGCTCAGAAACAAGAGAAACAGAGTTCTTTCAGAGTAAGTCAGCACAGATATCACAGCTGCTCCTTCAAAAAAAAGACAACATCTCAACTTGTTGAGATAAGGCCCATAACCACAATAAAAGAAGAAATCCAAGTGGTTGAATGAGTTTTCTTTTCAAAATCTGTATGCGACTGTTTACTTTCATAGATGTCTTGATTCAGCTGAGGAACAAGAGAGAAAAAAAAATCCAAGCTGTTATTCCACACAGAATACAATTTGCTCAATAAAAAATGCTGCTGCTTGAAGAAAACAGACATCAAAGTGATGGAATGCGTGTTCAAACATTTTCAAAAACTTTGAAGTCTGAAGTTGTTTGTAAACAGACTTTTAGGTCTGATGATCAAAGCCGTTCAAACGCTTTGAAGTCTGAAGTTGTTTGTAAACAGACTTGTAAGTCTGATTACAAACCAATTAAAGTACTTCAGCAGCTGCTGGTGTTGCTGATGCTGCTTCTGCTGCTTGAATAACACTCAATTTACTGGGGAACATTAAAAAAGATATAAAAAAAAAACTCTTTATGAACACAGGAGGAGCAGAAAATATTTTTTCACGCCATGACTGATGACAGACCTCTGTTTATTCCTTCAGGCTCATGTGTATGAATGAGTGTTCAAGTGTAAAGCTGTGTGCAGCTGTGTGCAGCTGTTGTCTTGCATGGAGACTTTCAATTCAGCTCAGAAACAGGAGAAACAGAATTCTTTCAGAGTAAGTCAGCACAGATATCACTGCTGCTCCTTTAAAAAAAAAGAAAAGAAAACAACCTCTCAAATTGTTGAGATAAGGCCAATAAACACCATAAAGAATGACATCCTGACGTCTGAATGAGTTTTCATGTTAAATCCAGAATTCACCTTTTTCCTTGTTGGGGAACCTAAAATGTACTGAGGAACAACATGAGAGATGTTTCCCTCATGTATTCCAGCAGAGAATAACAACTCCATCCCTACCCTAACCCTACTTTCAGCCTTATCCTTAACCCTCATTCAATGCAAGTCTATGGGTTGACATTTCAACTTTGTCCTAGAGACATGGGGCCACTTGTTATTTCATCAAGAGCCCCCAAAGAAGCGCACACGCCGAATTTGGGTCTTCTAGTACTTGAGGAACGCAGAAACCCTAACCCTAATTTCAGCTAACCCTAACCCTAACCCTAGTTTCAGCCTTATCGTTAACCCTAATTCAATTCAAGTCTGATGGGGTGAAAACTCATTCAGACAGTAGGATGTCATTTTTTATTGCTCTATTGTGCTTCTCTCGCTGAGTTATGCGCAGTGTGAGCAGAAAGGGTGAACTTGAGTGGAATTGTTATTTTCTGCTGAAATACATGAGGGAAACATCTCTCCTGTTGTTCCTCAGTACATTGTAGGTCCCCCCATAAGGAAATAGTTGAATTCTCAATTTAACATAAAAACTCATTCAGACAGTGGGATGTCATTTTTTATTGCTCTATTGTGCTTCTCTTGCTGAGTTATGCGCAGTGTGAGCAGAAAGGGTGAACTTGAGTGGAATTGTTATTTTCTGCTGAAATACATGAGGGAAACATCTCTCCTGTTGTTCCTCAGTACATTGTAGGTTCCCCCATAAGGAAATAGTTGAATACTCAATTTAACACAAAAACTCATTCAGACAGTGGGATGTCATTTTTTATTGCTCTATTGTGCTTCTCTCGCTGAGTTATGCGCAGTGTGAGCAGAAAGGGTGAACTTGAGTGGAATTGTTATTTTCTGCTGAAATACATGAGGGAAACATCTCTCCTGTTGTTCCTGAGTACATTGTAGGTCCCCCCATAAGGAAATAGTTGAATTCTCAATTCAACATGAAAACTCATTCAGACAGTGGGATGTCATTTTTTATTGCTCTATTGTGCTTCTCTCGCTGAGTTATGCGCAGTGTGAGCAGAAAGGGTGAACTTGAGTGGAATTGTTATTTTCTGCTGAAATACATGAGGGAAACATCTCTCCTGTTGTTCCTCAGTACATTGTAGGTCCCCCCATAAGGAAATAGTTGAATTCTCAATTTAACATGAAAACTCATTCAGACAGTGGGATGTCATTTTTTATTGCTCTATTGTGCTTCTCTCGCTGACTTATGCGCAGTGTGAGCAGAAAGGGTGAACTTGAGTGGAATTGTTATTTTCTGCTGAAATACATGAGGGAAACATCTCTCCTGTTGTTCCTCAGTACATTGTAGGTTCCCCCATAAGGAAATAGTTGAATACTCAATTTAACATGAAAACTCATTCAGACAGTGGGATGTCATTTTTTATTGCTCTATTGTGCTTCTCTCGCTGAATTTTGCGCAGTGTGAGCAAAAAGGGTGAACTTGAGTGGAATTGTTATTTTCTGCTGAAATACATGAGGGAAACATCTGTCCTGTTGTTCCTCAGTACATTGTAGGTTCCCCCATGAGGAAATAGTTGATTTCTCAATTTAACATGAAAACTCATTCAGACAGTGGGATGTCATTTTTTATTGCTCTATTGTGCTTCTCTCGCTGAGTTATGCGCAGTGTGAGCAGAAAGGGTGAACTTGAGTGGAATTGTTATTTTCTGCTGAAATACATGAGGGAAACATCTCTCCTGTTGTTCCTCAGTACATTGTAGGTCCCCCCATAAGGAAATAGTTGAATTCTCAATTTAACATAAAAACTCATTCAGACAGTGGGATGTCATTTTTTATTGCTCTATTGTGCTTCTCTCGCTGAGTTATGCGCAGTGTGAGCAGAAAGGGTGAACTTGAGTGGAAGTGTTATTTTCTGGTGAAATACATGAGGGAAACATCTCTCCTGTTGTTCCTCAGTACATTGTAGGGTCCCCCATAAGGAAATAGTTGAATTCTCAATTTAACATGAAAACTCATTCAGACAGTGGGATGTCATTTTTTATTGCTCTATTGTGCTTCTCTCGCTGAGTTATGCGCAGTGTGAGCAGAAAGGGTGAACTTGAGTGGAATTGTTATTTTCTGCTGAAATACATGAGGGAAACATCTCTCCTGTTGTTCCTGAGTACATTGTAGGTCCCCCCATAAGGAAATAGTTGAATTCTCAATTTAACATAAAAACTCATTCAGACAGTGGGATGTCATTTTTTATTGCTCTATTGTGCTTCTCTCGCTGAGTTATGCGCAGTGCGAGCAGAAAGGGTGAACTTGAGTGGAATTGTTATTTTCTGCTGAAATACATGAGGGAAACATCTCTCCTGTTGTTCCTCAGTACATTGTAGGTTCCCCCATAAGGAAATAGTTGAATACTCAATTTAACATGAAAACTCATTCAGACAGTGGGATGTCATTTTTTATTGCTCTATTGTGCTTCTCTCGCTGAGTTATGCGCAGTGTGAGCAGAAAGGGTGAACTTGAGTGGAATTGTTATTTTCTGCTGAAATACATGAGGGAAACATCTCTCCTGTTGTTCCTCAGTACATTGTAGGTTCCCCCTTAAGGAAATAGTTGAATTCTCAATTTAACATGAAAACTCATTCAGACAGTGGGATGTCATTTTTTATTGCTCTATTGTGCTTCTCTCGCTGAGTTATGCGCAGTGTGAGCAGAAAGGGTGAACTTGAGTGGAATTGTTATTTTCTGCTGAAATACATGAGGGAAACATCTCTCCTGTTGTTCCTGAGTACATTGTAGGTCCCCCCATAAGGAAATAGTTGAATTCTCAATTTAACATGAAAACTCATTCAGACAGTGGGATGTCATTTTTTATTGCTCTATTGTGCTTCTCTCGCTGAGTTATGCGCAGTGTGAGCAGAAAGGGTGAACTTGAGTGGAATTGTTATTTTCTGCTGAAATACATGAGGGAAACATCTCTCCTGTTGTTCCTCAGTACATTGTAGGTTCCCCCATAAGGAAATAGTTGAATTCTCAATTTAACATGAAAACTCATTCAGACAGTGGCATGTCATTTTTTATTGCTCTATTGTGCTTCTCTCGCTGAGTTATGCGCAGTGGGAGCAGAAAGGGTGAACTTGAGTGGAATTGTTATTTTCTGCTGAAATACATGAGGGAAACATCTCTCCTGTTGTTCCTCAGTACATTGTAGGTTCCCCCATAAGGAAATAGTTGAATACTCAATTTAACATGAAAACTCATTCAGACAGTGGGATGTCATTTTTTATTGCTCTATTGTGCTTCTCTCGCTGAGTTATGCGCAGTGTGAGCAGAAAGGGTGAACTTGAGTGGAATTGTTATTTTCTGCTGAAATACATGAGGGAAACATCTCTCCTGTTGTTCCTCAGTACATTGTAGGTTCCCCCATAAGGAAATAGTTGAATTCTCAATTTAACATAAAAACTCATTCAGACAGTGGGATGTCATTTTTTATTGCTCTATTGTGCTTCTCTCGCTGAGTTATGCGCAGTGTGAGCAGAAAGGGTGAACTTGAGTGGAATTGTTATTTTCTGCTGAAATACATGAGGGAAACATCTCTCCTGTTGTTCCTCAGTACATTGTAGGTTCCCCCATAAGGAAATAGTTGAATACTCAATTTAACATGAAAACTCATTCAGACAGTGGGATGTCATTTTTTATTGCTCTATTGTGCTTCTCTCGCTGAGTTATGCGCAGTGTGAGCAGAAAGGGTGAACTTGAGTGGAATTGTTATTTTCTGCTGAAATGCATGAGGGAAACATCTCTCCTGTTGTTCCTCAGTACAATGTAGGTTCCCCCATAAGGAAATAGTTGAATTCTCAATTTAACATGAAAACTCATTCAGACAGTGGGATGTCATTTTTTATTGCTCTATTGTGCTTCTCTCGCTGAGTTATGCGCAGTGTGAGCAGAAAGGGTGAACTTGAGTGGAATTGTTATTTTCTGCTGAAATACATGAGGGAAACATCTCTCCTGTTGTTCCTGAGTACATTGTAGGTCCCCCCATAAGGAAATAGTTGAATTCTCAATTTAACATGAAAACTCATTCAGACAGTGGGATGTCATTTTTTATTGCTCTATTGTGCTTCTCTCGCTGAGTTATGCGCAGTGTGAGCAGAAAGGGTGAACTTGAGTGGAATTGTTATTTTCTGCTGAAATACATGAGGGAAACATCTCTCCTGTTGTTCCTGAGTACATTGTAGGTCCCCCCATAAGGAAATAGTTGAATTCTCAATTTAACATGAAAACTCATTCAGACAGTGGGATGTCATTTTTTATTGCTCTATTGTGCTTCTCTCGCTGAGTTATGCGCAGTGTGAGCAGAAAGGGTGAACTTGAGTGGAATTGTTATTTTCTGCTGAAATACATGAGGGAAACATCTCTCCTGTTGTTCCTCAGTACATTGTAGGTTCCCCCATAAGGAAATAGTTGAATACTCAATTTAACATGAAAACTCATTCAGACAGTGGGATGTCATTTTTTATTGCTCTATTGTGCTTCTCTCGCTGAGTTATGCGCAGTGTGAGCAGAAAGGGTGAACTTGAGTGGAATTGTTATTTTCTGCTGAAATACATGAGGGAAACATCTCTCCTGTTGTTCCTGAGTACATTGTAGGTCCCCCCATAAGGAAATAGTTGAATTCTCAATTTAACATGAAAACTCATTCAGACAGTGGGATGTCATTTTTTATTGCTCTATTGTGCTTCTCTCGCTGAGTTATGCGCAGTGTGAGCAGAAAGGGTGAACTTGAGTGGAATTGTTATTTTCTGCTGAAATACATGAGGGAAACATCTCTCCTGTTGTTCCTCAGTACATTGTAGGTTCCCCCATAAGGAAATAGTTGAATACTCAATTTAACATGAAAACTCATTCAGACAGTGGCATGTCATTTTTTATTGCTCTATTGTGCTTCTCTCGCTGAGTTATGCGCAGTGGGAGCAGAAAGGGTGAACTTGAGTGGAATTGTTATTTTCTGCTGAAATACATGAGGGAAACATCTCTCCTGTTGTTCCTGAGTACATTGTAGGTCCCCCCATAAGGAAATAGTTGAATTCTCAATTTAACATAAAAACTCATTCAGACAGTGGGATGTCATTTTTTATTGCTCTATTGTGCTTCTCTCGCTGAGTTATGCGCAGTGTGAGCAGAAAGGGTGAACTTGAGTGGAATTGTTATTTTCTGCTGAAATACATGAGGGAAACATCTCTCCTGTTGTTCCTCAGTACATTGTAGGTTCCCCCATAAGGAAATAGTTGATTTTACAATTTAACATGAAAACTCATTCAGACAGTGGGATGTCATTTTTTATTGCTCTATTGTGCTTCTCTCGCTGAGTTATGTGCAGTGTGAGCAGAAAGGGTGAACTTGAGTGGAATTGTTATTTTCTGCTGAAATACATGAGGGAAACATCTCTCCTGTTGTTCCTCAGTACATTGTAGGTCCCCCCATAAGGAAATAGTTGAATTCTCAATTTAACATGAAAACTCATTCAGACAGTGGGATGTCATTTTTTATTGCTCTATTGTGCTTCTCTCGCTGAGTTATGTGCAGTGTGAGCAGAAAGGGTGAACTTGAGTGGAATTGTTATTTTCTGCTGAAATACATGAGGGAAACATCTCTCCTGTTGTTCCTCAGTACATTGTAGGTCCCCCCATAAGGAAATAGTTGAATTCTCAATTTAACATGAAAACTCATTCAGACAGTGGGATGTCATTTTTTATTGCGCCATTGTGCTTCTCTCGCTGAGTTATGTGCAGTGTGAGCAGAAAGGGTGAACTTGAGTGGAATTGTTATTTTCTGCTGAAATACATGAGGGAAACATCTCTCCTGTTGTTCCTCAGTACATTGTAGGTCCCCCCATAAGGAAATAGTTGAATTCTCAATTTAACATAAAAACTCATTCAGACAGTGGGATGTCATTTTTTATTGCTCTATTGTGCTTCTCTCGCTGAGTTATGCGCAGTGTGAGCAGAAAGGGTGAACTTGAGTGGAATTGTTATTTTCTGCTGAAATACATGAGGGAAACATCTCTCCTGTTGTTCCTCAGTACATTGTAGGTTCCCCCATAAGGAAATAGTTGATTTTACAATTTAACATGAAAACTCATTCAGACAGTGGGATGTCATTTTTTATTGCTCTATTGTGCTTCTCTCGCTGAGTTATGCGCAGTGTGAGCAGAAAGGGTGAACTTGAGTTGAATTGTTATTTTCTGCTGAAATACATGAGGGAAATATCTCTCCTGTTGTTCCTCACTACATTGTAGGTTCCCCCATAAGGAAATAGTTGAAATCTTTTTTTTGAAGGAGCAGCAGTGATATCTGTGCTGACTTACTCTGAAATAACTCTTTTTCTCCTGTTTCTGAGCTGAATTAAAGTCTCTATGCAAGAAAACAGCTGCACAGAGCTGCACACAGCTTTACACTTGAACACTCATTCATACTCATCAGCATGGAGGAATAAACAATGCAAAACAAAGATTCAAATGAGACTGACAATAGAGGAACAACAGGAAAGTTTTTTTCCTTATTTTTTTCAGCAGAGAATTACAATTCCATTCAAGTTCACCTTTTATGCTCGCAATGAGCATAAAGCACTTGTTTTCTTTCACAAATTCCTGAATTCACTAATTCAGTGCCCCCACTCCCCCCACACACATTGATTAAAGCAGCTAACTATTGAAATATATATATATATATATTTTAATAATAACATTATTCCAGTTATTGATGAAACAATTTCTCTCTTGTTTCAGTGGTGTCGATTCATTTACATGGTTGATTTGTTCTTATGCGTTTGGTGATGTGCAGTGGCACCATTTCGCCTGTGGGTGGAGACACAGACCGTATGATGAATATCAGGTGACGATCGTTCACAGTCGACTCTCTGTTGGTCTGAGATTGATGAACACTGACCTGGTGTATTGTCAGTTTCATTTGAATCTTTGTTTTGCTATGTTTATTTCTCCAGGCTCATGTGTATGAATGAGTGTTCAAGTGTAAAGCTGTGTGCAGCTCTGTGCAGCTGTTGTCTTGCATGGAGACTTTCATTCAGCTCAGAAACAAGAGAAACAGAGTTCTTTCAGAGTAAGTCAGCACAGATATCACAGCTGCTCCTTCAAAAAAAAGACAACATCTCAACTTGTTGAGATAAGGCCCATAACCACAATAAAAGAAGAAATCCAAGTGGTTGAATGAGTTTTCTTTTCAAAATCTGTATGCGACTGTTTACTTTCATAGATGTCTTGATTAAGCTGAGGAACAAGAGAGAAAAAAAAATCCAACCTGTTATTCCACACAGAATACAATTTGCTCAATAAAAAATGCTGCTGCTTGAAGAAAACAGACATCAAAGTGATGGAATGCGTGTTGAAACATTTTCAAAAACTTTGAAGTCTGAAGTTGTTTGTAAACAGACTTTTAGGTCTGATGATCAAAGCCGTTCAAACGCTTTGAAGTCTGAAGTTGTTTGTAAACAGACTTGTAAGTCTGATTACAAACCAATTAAAGTACTTCAGCAGCTGCTGGTGTTGCTGATGCTGCTTCTGCTGCTTGAATAACACTCAATTTACTGGGGAACATTAAAAAAGATATAAAAAAAAAACTCTTTATGAACACAGGAGGAGCAGAAAATATTTTTTCACGCCATGACTGATGACAGACCTCTGTTTATTCCTTCAGGCTCATGTGTATGAATGAGTGTTCAAGTGTAAAGCTGTGTGCAGCTGTGTGCAGCTGTTGTCTTGCATGGAGACTTTCAATTCAGCTCAGAAACAGGAGAAACAGAATTCTTTCAGAGTAAGTCAGCACAGATATCACTGCTGCTCCTTTAAAAAAAAAGAAAAGAAAACAACCTCTCAAATTGTTGAGATAAGGCCAATAAACACCATAAAGAATGACATCCTGACGTCTGAATGAGTTTTCATGTTAAATCCAGAATTCACCTTTTTCCTTGTTGGGGAACCTAAAATGTACTGAGGAACAACATGAGAGATGTTTCCCTCATGTATTCCAGCAGAGAATAACAACTCCATCCCTACCCTAACCCTACTTTCAGCCTTATCCTTAACCCTCATTCAATGCAAGTCTATGGGTTGACATTTCAACTTTGTCCTAGAGACATGGGGCCACTTGTTATTTCATCAAGAGCCCCCAAAGAAGCGCACACGCCGAATTTGGGTCTTCTAGTACTTGAGGAACGCAGAAACCCTAACCCTAATTTCAGCTAACCCTAACCCTAACCCTAGTTTCAGCCTTATCGTTAACCCTAATTCAATTCAAGTCTGATGGGGTGAAAACTCATTCAGACAGTAGGATGTCATTTTTTATTGCTCTATTGTGCTTCTCTCGCTGAGTTATGCGCAGTGTGAGCAGAAAGGGTGAACTTGAGTGGAATTGTTATTTTCTGCTGAAATACATGAGGGAAACATCTCTCCTGTTGTTCCTCAGTACATTGTAGGTCCCCCCATAAGGAAATAGTTGAATTCTCAATTTAACATAAAAACTCATTCAGACAGTGGGATGTCATTTTTTATTGCTCTATTGTGCTTCTCTTGCTGAGTTATGCGCAGTGTGAGCAGAAAGGGTGAACTTGAGTGGAATTGTTATTTTCTGCTGAAATACATGAGGGAAACATCTCTCCTGTTGTTCCTCAGTACATTGTAGGTTCCCCCATAAGGAAATAGTTGAATACTCAATTTAACACAAAAACTCATTCAGACAGTGGGATGTCATTTTTTATTGCTCTATTGTGCTTCTCTCGCTGAGTTATGCGCAGTGTGAGCAGAAAGGGTGAACTTGAGTGGAATTGTTATTTTCTGCTGAAATACATGAGGGAAACATCTCTCCTGTTGTTCCTGAGTACATTGTAGGTCCCCCCATAAGGAAATAGTTGAATTCTCAATTCAACATGAAAACTCATTCAGACAGTGGGATGTCATTTTTTATTGCTCTATTGTGCTTCTCTCGCTGAGTTATGCGCAGTGTGAGCAGAAAGGGTGAACTTGAGTGGAATTGTTATTTTCTGCTGAAATACATGAGGGAAACATCTCTCCTGTTGTTCCTCAGTACATTGTAGGTTCCCCCAGAAGGAAATAGTTGAATTCACAATTTAACATAAAAACTCATTCAGACAGTGGGATGTCATTTTTATTGCTCTATTGTGCTTCTCTCGCTGAGTTATGCGCAGTGTGAGCAGAAAGGGTGAACTTGAGTGGAATTGTTATTTTCTGCTGAAATACATGAGGGAAACATCTCTCCTGTTGTTCCTCAGTACATTGTAGGTCCCCCCAGAAGGAAATAGTTGAATTCTCAATTTAACATGAAAACTCATTCAGACAGTGGGATGTCATTTTTTATTGCTCTATTGTGCTTCTCTCGCTGAGTTATGTGCAGTGTGAGCAGAAAGGGTGAACTTGAGTGGAATTGTTATTTTCTGCTGAAATACATGAGGGAAACATCTCTCCTGTTGTTCCTCAGTACATTGTAGGTCCCCCCATAAGGAAATAGTTGAATTCTCAATTTAACATGAAAACTCATTCAGACAGTGGGATGTCATTTTTTATTGCGCCATTGTGCTTCTCTCGCTGAGTTATGTGCAGTGTGAGCAGAAAGGGTGAACTTGAGTGGAATTGTTATTTTCTGCTGAAATACATGAGGGAAACATCTCTCCTGTTGTTCCTCAGTACATTGTAGGTTCCCCCATAAGGAAATAGTTGAATACTCAATTTAACATGAAAACTCATTCAGACAGTGGGATGTCATTTTTTATTGCTCTATTGTGCTTCTCTCGCTGAGTTATGCGCAGTGTGAGCAGAAAGGGTGAACTTGAGTGGAATTGTTATTTTCTGCTGAAATACATGAGGGAAACATCTCTCCTGTTGTTCCTCAGTACATTGTAGGTTCCCCCATAAGGAAATAGTTGAATTCTCAATTTAACATGAAAACTCATTCAGACAGTGGGATGTCATTTTTTATTGCTCTATTGTGCTTCTCTCGCTGAGTTATGTGCAGTGTGAGCAGAAAGGGTGAACTTGAGTGGAAGTGTTATTTTCTGCTGAAATACATGAGGGAAACATCTCTCCTGTTGTTCCTCAGTACATTGTAGGTTCCCCCACAAGGAAATAGTTGATATCACAATTTAACACAAAAAGTCATTCAGACAGTGGGATGTCATTTTTTATTGCTCTATTGTGCTTCTCTCGCTGAGTTATGCGCAGTGTGAGCAGAAAGGGTGAACTTGAGTGCAATTGTTATTTTCTGCTGAAATACATGAGGGAAACATCTCTCCTGTTGTTCCTGAGTACATTGTAGGTCCCCCCATAAGGAAATAGTTGAATTCTCAATTTAACATGAAAACTCATTCAGACAGTGGGATGTCATTTTTTATTGCTCTATTGTGCTTCTCTCGCTGAGTTATGTGCAGTGTGAGCAGAAAGGGTGAACTTGAGTGGAATTGTTATTTTCTGCTGAAATACATGAGGGAAACATCTCTCCTGTTGTTCCTCAGTACATTGTAGGTCCCCCCATAAGGAAATAGTTGAATTCTCAATTTAACATGAAAACTCATTCAGACAGTGGGATGTCATTTTTTATTGCGCCATTGTGCTTCTCTCGCTGAGTTATGTGCAGTGTGAGCAGAAAGGGTGAACTTGAGTGGAATTGTTATTTTCTGCTGAAATACATGAGGGAAACATCTCTCCTGTTGTTCCTCAGTACATTGTAGGTTCCCCCATAAGGAAATAGTTGAATTCTCAATTTAACATGAAAACTCATTCAGACAGTGGGATGTCATTTTTTATTGCTCTATTGTGCTTCTCTCGCTGAGTTATGCGCAGTGCGAGCAGAAAGGGTGAACTTGAGTGCAATTGTTATTTTCTGCTGAAATACATGAGGGAAACATCTCTCCTGTTGTTCCTGAGTACATTGTAGGTCCCCCCATAAGGAAATAGTTGAATTCTCAATTTAACATGAAAACTCATTCAGACAGTGGGATGTCATTTTTTATTGCTCTATTGTGCTTCTCTCGCTGAGTTATGTGCAGTGTGAGCAGAAAGGGTGAACTTGAGTGGAATTGTTATTTTCTGCTGAAATACATGAGGGAAACATCTCTCCTGTTGTTCCTGAGTACATTGTAGGTCCCCCCATAAGGAAATAGTTGAATTCTCAATTCAACATGAAAACTCATTCAGACAGTGGGATGTCATTTTTTATTGCTCTATTGTGCTTCTCTCGCTGAGTTATGCGCAGTGTGAGCAGAAAGGGTGAACTTGAGTGGAATTGTTATTTTCTGCTGAAATACATGAGGGAAACATCTCTCCTGTTGTTCCTCAGTACATTGTAGGTTCCCCCATAAGGAAATAGTTGAATTCTCAATTTAACATGAAAACTCATTCAGACAGTGGGATGTCATTTTTTATTGCTCTATTGTGCTTCTCTCGCTGAGTTATGTGCAGTGTGAGCAGAAAGGGTGAACTTGAGTGGAAGTGTTATTTTCTGCTGAAATACATGAGGGAAACATCTCTCCTGTTGTTCCTCAGTACATTGTAGGTTCCCCCACAAGGAAATAGTTGATATCACAATTTAACACAAAAAGTCATTCAGACAGTGGGATGTCATTTTTTATTGCTCTATTGTGCTTCTCTCGCTGAGTTATGCGCAGTGTGAGCAGAAAGGGTGAACTTGAGTGCAATTGTTATTTTCTGCTGAAATACATGAGGGAAACATCTCTCCTGTTGTTCCTGAGTACATTGTAGGTCCCCCCATAAGGAAATAGTTGAATTCTCAATTTAACATGAAAACTCATTCAGACAGTGGGATGTCATTTTTTATTGCTCTATTGTGCTTCTCTCGCTGAGTTATGTGCAGTGTGAGCAGAAAGGGTGAACTTGAGTGGAATTGTTATTTTCTGCTGAAATACATGAGGGAAACATCTCTCCTGTTGTTCCTCAGTACATTGTAGGTCCCCCCATAAGGAAATAGTTGAATTCTCAATTTAACATGAAAACTCATTCAGACAGTGGGATGTCATTTTTTATTGCGCCATTGTGCTTCTCTCGCTGAGTTATGTGCAGTGTGAGCAGAAAGGGTGAACTTGAGTGGAATTGTTATTTTCTGCTGAAATACATGAGGGAAACATCTCTCCTGTTGTTCCTCAGTACATTGTAGGTTCCCCCATAAGGAAATAGTTGAATTCTCAATTTAACATGAAAACTCATTCAGACAGTGGGATGTCATTTTTTATTGCTCTATTGTGCTTCTCTCGCTGAGTTATGCGCAGTGCGAGCAGAAAGGGTGAACTTGAGTGGAATTGTTATTTTCTGCTGAAATACATGAGGGAAACATCTCTCCTGTTGTTCCTCAGTACATTTTAGGTCCCCCCATAAGGAAATAGTTGAATTCTCAATTTAACATGAAAACTCATTCAGACAGTGGGATGTCATTTTTTATTGCTCTATTGTGCTTCTCTCGCTGAGTTATGCGCAGTGTGAGCAGAAAGGGTGAACTTGAGTGGAATTGTTATTTTCTGCTGAAATACATGAGGGAAACATCTCTCCTGTTGTTCCTCAGTACATTGTAGGTTCCCCCATAAGGAAATAGTTGAATACTCAATTTAACATGAAAACTCATTCAGACAGTGGGATGTCATTTTTTATTGCTCTATTGTGCTTCTCTCGCTGAGTTATGCGCAGTGTGAGCAGAAAGGGTGAACTTGAGTGGAATTGTTATTTTCTGCTGAAATACATGAGGGAAACATCTCTCCTGTTGTTCCTCAGTACATTGTAGGTTCCCCCATAAGGAAATAGTTGAATACTCAATTTAACATGAAAACTCATTCAGACAGTGGGATGTCATTTTTTATTGCTCTATTGTGCTTCTCTCGCTGAGTTATGCGCAGTGTGAGCAGAAAGGGTGAACTTGAGTGGAAGTGTTATTTTCTGCTGAAATACATGAGGGAAACATCTCTCCTGTTGTTCCTCAGTACATTGTAGGTTCCCCCATAAGGAAATAGTTGATATCACAATTTAACACAAAAAGTCATTCAGACAGTGGGATGTCATTTTTTATTGCTCTATTGTGCTTCTCTCGCTGAGTTATGCGCAGTGTGAGCAGAAAGGGTGAACTTGAGTGGAATTGTTATTTTCTGCTGAAATACATGAGGGAAACATCTGTCCTGTTGTTCCTCAGTACATTGTAGGTTCCCCCATGAGGAAATAGTTGATTTCTCAATTTAACATGAAAACTCATTCAGACAGTGGGATGTCATTTTTTATTGCTCTATTGTGCTTCTCTCGCTGAGTTATGCGCAGTGTGAGCAGAAAGGGTGAACTTGAGTGGAATTGTTATTTTCTGTTGAAATACATGAGGGAAACATCTCTCCTGTTGTTCCTCAGTACATTGTAGGTTCCCCCACAAGGAAATAGTTGATTTCACAATTTAACATGAAAACTCATTCAGACAGTGGGATGTCATTTTTTGATTGCTCTATTGTGCTTCTCTCGCTGAATTATGCACAGTGTGAGCAGAAAGGGTGAACTTGAGTGGAATTGTTATTTTCTGCTGAAATACATGAGGGAAACATCTCTCCTGTTGTTCCTCAGTACATTGTAGGTTCCCCCATAAGGAAATAGTTGAATTCTCAATTTAACATGAAAACTCATTCACACAGTGGGATGTCATTTTTTATTGCTCTATTGTGCTTCTCTCGCTGAGTTATGCGCAGTGTGAGCAGAAAGGGTGAACTTGAGTGGAATTGTTATTTTCTGCTGAAATACATGAGGGAAACATCTCTCCTGTTGTTCCTCAGTACATTGTAGGTCCCCCCATAAGGAAATAGTTGAATTCTCAATTTAACATGAAAACTCATTCAGACAGTGGGATGTCATTTTTTATTGCTCTATTGTGCTTCTCTCGCTGAGTTATGCGCAGTGTGAGCAGAAAGGGTGAACTTGAGTGGAATTGTTATTTTCTGCTGAAATACATGAGGGAAACATCTCTCCTGTTGTTCCTCAGTACATTGTAGGTTCCCCCATAAGGAAATAGTTGAATTCTCAATTTAACATGAAAACTCATTCAGACAGTGGGATGTCATTTTTTATTGCTCTATTGTGCTTCTCTCGCTGAGTTATGCGCAGTGTGAGCAGAAATGGTGAACTTGAGTGGAATTGTTATTTTCTGCTGAAATACATGAGGGAAACATCTCTCCTGTTGTTCCTCAGTACATTGTAGGTTCCCCCATAAGGAAATAGTTGAATTCTCAATTTAACATGAAAACTCATTCAGACAGTGGGATGTCATTTTTTATTGCTCTATTGTGCTTCTCTCGCTGAGTTATGCGCAGTGTGAGCAGAAAGGGTGAACTTGAGTGGAATTGTTATTTTCTGCTGAAATACATGAGGGAAACATCTCTCCTGTTGTTCCTCAGTACATTGTAGGGTCCCCCATAAGGAAATAGTTGATTTTACAATTTAACATGAAAACTCATTCAGACAGTGGGATGTCATTTTTTATTGCTCTATTGTGCTTCTCTCGCTGAGTTATGCGCAGTGTGAGCAGAAAGGGTGAACTTGAGTGGAATTGTTATTTTCTGCTGAAATACATGAGGGAAACATCTCTCCTGTTATTCCTGAGTACATTGTAGGTACCCCCATAAGGAAATAGTTGAATTCTCAATTTAACATGAAAACTCATTCAGACAGTGGGATGTCATTTTTTATTGCTCTATTGTGCTTCTCTCGCTGAGTTATGCGCAGTGTGAGCAGAAAGGGTGAACTTGAGTGGAATTGTTATTTTCTGCTGAAATACATGAGGGAAACATCTCTCCTGTTATTCCTGAGTACATTGTAGGTACCCCCATAAGGAAATAGTTGAATTCTCAATTTAACATGAAAACTCATTCAGACAGTGGGATGTCATTTTTTATTGCTCTATTGTGCTTCTCTCGCTGAGTTATGCGCAGTGTGAGCAGAAAGGGTGAACTTGAGTGGAATTGTTATTTTCTGCTGAAATACATGAGGGAAACATCTCTCCTGTTATTCCTGAGTACATTGTAGGTCCCCCCATAAGGAACTAGTTGAATTCTCAATTTAACATGAAAACTCATTCAGACAGTGGGATGTCATTTTTTATTGCTCTATTGTGCTTCTCTCGCTGACTTATGCGCAGTGTGAGCAGAAAGGGTGAACTTGAGTGGAATTGTTATTTTCTGCTGAAATACATGAGGGAAACATCTCTCCTGTTATTCCTGAGTACATTGTAGGTCCCCCCATAAGGAAATAGTTGAATTCTCAATTTAACATGAAAACTCATTCAGACAGTGGGATGTCATTTTTTATTGCGCTATTGTGCTTCTCTCGCTGAGTTATGCGCATTGTGAGCAGAAAGGGTGAACTTGAGTGGAATTGTTATTTTCTGCTGAAATACATGAGGGAAACATCTCTCCTGTTGTTCCTCAGTACATTGTAGGGTCCCCCATTAGGAAATAGTTGAATTCTCAATTTAACATGAAAACTCATTCAGACAGTGGGATGTCATTTTTTATTGCGCTATTGTGCATCTCTCGCTGAGTTATGCGCAGTGTGAGCAGAAAGGGTGAACTTGAGTGGAATTGTTATTTTCTGCTGAAATACATGAGGGAAACATCTCTCCTGTTATTCCTGAGTACATTGTAGGTCCCCCCATAAGGAAATAGTTGAATTCTCAATTTAACATGAAAACTCATTCAGACAGTGGGATGTCATTTTTTATTGCTCTATTGTGCTTCTCTCGCTGAGTTATGCGCATGTATCATGAAATACATGAGGGAAACATCTCTCCTGTTATTCCTCACTACATTGTAGGTTCCCCCATAAGGAAATAGTTGAAATCTTTTTTTTGAAGGAGCAGCAGTGATATCTGTGCTGATTTACTCTGAAATAACTCTTTTTCTCCTGTTTCTGAGCTGAATTACAAAGCAAAACAAAGATTCAAATGAGACTGACAATAGAGGAACAACAGGAAAGATTTTTTCCTTATTTTTTTCAGCAGAGAATTACAATTCCATTCAAGTTCACCTTTTATGCTCGCAATGAGCATAAAGCACTTGTTTTCTTTCACAAATTCCTGAATTCACTAATTCAGTGCCCCCACTCCCCCCACACACATTGATTAAAGCAGATAACTATTGAAATATATATATATATATATATATATATATATATATATATATATATATATATATATTTATATTTTTAATAAAATTATTCCAGTTATTGATGAAACAATTTCTCTCTTGTTTCAGTGGTGTCGATTCATTTACATGGTTGATTTGTTCTTATGCGTTTGGTGATGTGCAGTGGCACCATTACGCCTGTGGGTGGAGACACAGACCGTATGATGAATATCAGGTGACGATCGTTCACAGTCGACTCTCTGTTGGTCTGAGATTGAGGGGCACTGTGCGTATTCCGTTGCTTGATGAACACTGACCTGGTGTATTGTCAGTTTCATTTGAATCTTTGTTTTGCTATGTTTATTCCTCCAGGCTCATGTGTATGAATGAGTGTTCAAGTGTAAAGCTGTGTTCAGCTCTGTGCAGCTGTTGTCTTGCATGGAGACTTTCATTCAGCTCAGAAACAGGAGAAACAGAGTTCTTTCAGAGTAAGTCAGCACAGATATCACAGCTGCTCCTTCAAAAAAAAGACAACATCTCAACTTGTTGAGATAAGGCCCATAACCACAATAAAAGAAGAAATCCAAGTGGTTGAATGAGTTTTCTTTTCAAAATCTGTATGCGACTGTTTACTTTCATAGATGTCTTGATTCAGCTGAGGAACAAAAGAGAAAAAAAAATCCAACCTGTTATTCCACACAGAATACAATTTGCTCAATAAAAAATGCTGCTGCTTGAAGAAAAAAGACATCAAAGTGATGGAATGCGTGTTGAAACATTTGCAAAAGCTTTGAAGTCTGAAGTTGTGTTTGTAAACAGACTTTTAGGTCTGATGATCAAAGCCGTTCAAACGCTTTGAAGTCTGAAGTTGTTTGTAAACAGACTTGTAAGTCTGATTACAAACCAATTAAAGTGCTTCAGCAGCTGCTGGCGTTGCTGATGCTGCTTCTGCTGCTTGAATAACACTCAATTTACTGGGGAACATTAAAAAATATATAAAACAAAAGCTCTTTATGAACACAGGAGGAGCAGAAAATATTTTTTCACGCCATGACTGATGACAGACCTCTGTTTATTCCTTCAGGCTCATGTGTATGAATGAGTGTTCAAGTGTAAAGCTGTGTGCAGCTGTGTGCAGCTGTTGTCTTGCATGGAGACTTTCATTCAGCTCAGAAATAGGAGAAACAGAGTTCTTTCAGAGTAAGTCAGCACAGATATCACAGCTGCTCCTTCAACAAAAAAGAAAACATCTCAACTTGTTGAGATAAGGCCCATAACAACAATAAAAGAAGAAAACCAAGTGGTTGAATGAGTTTTCTTTTCAAAATTTGTATGCGACTGTTTACTTTCATAGATGTCTTGATTCAGCTGAGGAACAAGAGAGAAAAAAAAATCCAACCTGTTATTCCACACAGAATACAATTTGCTCAATAAAAAATGCTGCTGCTTGAAGAAAACAGACATCAAAGTGATGGAATGCGTGTTGAAACATTTTCAAAAACTTTGAAGTCTGAAGTTGTTTGTAAACAGACTTTTAGGTTTGATGATCAAAGCCGTTCAAACGCTTTGAAGTCTGAAGTTGTTTGTAAACAGACTTTTAGGTCTGATGATCAAAGCCGTTCAAACGCTTTGAAGTCTGAAGTTGTTTGTAAACAGACTTGTAAGTCTGATTACAAACCAATTAAAGTGCTTCAGCAGCTGCTGGCGTTGCTGATGCTGCTTCTGCTGCTTGAATAACACTCAATTTACTGGGGAACATTAAAAAAGATATAAAAAAAAAAACTCTTTATGAACACAGGAGGAGCAGAAAATATTTTTTCACGCCATTGACTGATGACAGACCTCTGTTTATTCCTTCAGGCTCATGTGTATGAATGAGTGTTCAAGTGTAAAGCTGTGTGCAGCTGTGTGCAGCTGTTGTCTTGCATGGAGACTTTCATTCAGCTCAGAAACAGGAGAAACAGAGTTCTTTCAGAGTAAGTCAGCACAGATATCACAGCTGCTCCTTCAAAAAAAAAGACAACATCTCAACTTGTTGAGATAAGGCCCATAACCACAATAAAAAAAAGAAATCCAAATGGTTGAATGAGTTTTCTTTTCAAAATCTTTATGCGACTGTTTACTTTCATAGTTGTCTTGATTCAGCTGAGGAACAAGAGAGAAAAAAAAATCCAACCTGTTATTCCACACAGAATACAATTTGCTCAATAAAAAATGCTGCTGCTTGAAGAAAACAGACATCAAAGTGATGGAATGCGTGTTGAAACATTTTCAAAAACTTTGAAGTCTGAAGTTGTTTGTAAACAGACTTTTAGGTCTGATGATCAAAGCCGTTCAAACGCTTTGAAGTCTGAAGTTGTTTGTAAACAGACTTGTAAGTCTGATTACAAACCAATTAAAGTACTTCAGCAGCTGCTGGTGTTGCTGATGCTGCTTCTGCTGCTTGAATAACACTCAATTTACTGGGGAACATTAAAAAAGATATAAAAAAAAAACTCTTTATGAACACAGGAGGAGCAGAAAATATTTTTTCACGCCATGACTGATGACAGACCTCTGTTTATTCCTTCAGGCTCATGTGTATGAATGAGTGTTCAAGTGTAAAGCTGTGTGCAGCTGTGTGCAGCTGTTGTCTTGCATGGAGACTTTCAATTCAGCTCAGAAACAGGAGAAACAGAATTCTTTCAGAGTAAGTCAGCACAGATATCACTGCTGCTCCTTTAAAAAAAAAAAAAAAAACAACCTCTCAAATCGTTGAGATAAGGCCAATAAACACCATAAAGAATGACATCCTGACGTCTGAATGAGTTTTCATGTTAAATTCAGAATTCACCTTTTTCCTTGTTGGGGAACCTAAAATGTACTGAGGAACAACATGAGAGATGTTTCCCTCATGTATTGCAGCAGAGAATAACAACTCCATCCCTACCCTAACCCTACTTTCAGCCTTATCCTTAACCCTCATTCAATGCAAGTCTATGGGTTGACATTTCAACTTTGTCCTAGAGACATGGGGCCACTTGCTTTTTCATCAAGAGCCCCCAAAGAAGCGCACACGCCGAATTTGGGTCTTCTAGTACTTGAGGAACGCAGAAACCCTAACCCTAATTTCAACTAACCCTAACCCTAACCCTAGTTTCAGCCTTAACGTTAACCCTAATTCAATGCAAGTCTATGGGGTGAAATTTCAACTTTGTCCTAGAGACATGGGACCATTTGCTTTTTCATCAGGAGCCCCCAAGAAGTGTCCACGCAAAATTTGGGGTTTCTAATACTTGAGGAAGGCAGAAACCCTAACCCTAATTTCAACTAACCCTAACCCTAACCCTAGTTTCAGCCTTAACGTTAACCCTAATTCAATGCAAGTCTATGGGGTGAAATTTCAACTTTGTCCTAGAGACATGGGGCCACTTGCTATTTCATCAAGAGCCCCAAAGAAGCGCCCACGCCAAATTTGGGGTTTCTAATACTTGAGGAACGCAGAAACCCTAACCCTAATTTCAGCAAACCCTAACCCTAACCCTAGTTTCAGCCTTATCGTTAACCCTAATTCAATTCAAGTCTGATGGGGTGAAAACTCATTCAGACAGTGGGATGTCATTTTTTATTGCTCTATTGTGCTTCTCTCGCTGAGTTATGCGCAGTGTGAGCAGAAAGGGTGAACTTGAGTGGAATTGTTATTTTCTGCTGAAATACATGAGGGAAACATCTCTCCTGTTGTTCCTCAGTACATTGTAGGTTCCCCCATTAGGAAATAGTTGAATTCTCAATTTAACATGAAAACTCATTCAGACAGTGGGATGTCATTTTTTATTGCTCTATTGTGCTTCTCTCGCTGAGTTATGCGCAGTGTGAGCAGAAAGGGTGAACTTGAGTGGAATTGTTATTTTCTGCTGAAATACATGAGGGAAACATCTCTCCTGTTATTCCTGAGTACATTGTAGGTCCCCCCATAAGGAAATAGTTGAATTCTCAATTTATCATGAAAACTCATTCAGACAGTGGGATGTCATTTTTTATTGCTCTATTGTGCTTCTCTCGCTGAGTTATGCGCAGTGTGAGCAGAAAGGGTGAACTTGAGTGGAATTGTTATTTTCTGCTGAAATACATGAGGGAAACATCTCTCCTGTTATTCCTCAGTACATTGTAGGTTCCCCCATAAGGAAATAGTTGAATTCTCAATTTAACATGAAAACTCATTCAGACAGTGGGATGTCATTTTTTATTGCTCTATTGTGCTTCTCTCGCTGAGTTATGCGCAGTGTGAGCAGAAAGGGTGAACTTGAGTGGAATTGTTATTTTCTGCTGAAATACATGAGGGAAACATCTCTCCTGTTGTTCCTCAGTACATTGTAGGTTCCCCCTTAAGGAAATAGTTGAATTCTCAATTTAACATGAAAACTCATTCAGACAGTGGGATGTCATTTTTTATTGCTCTATTGTGCTTCTCTCGCTGAGTTATGCGCAGTGTGAGCAGAAAGGGTGAACTTGAGTGGAATTGTTATTTTCTGCTGAAATACATGAGGGAAACATCTCTCCTGTTGTTCCTCAGTACATTGTAGGTTCCCCCATAAGGTAATAGTTGAATTCTCAATTTAACATAAAAACTCATTCAGACAGTGGGATGTCATTTTTTATTGCTCTATTGTGCTTCTCTCGCTGAGTTATGCGCAGTGTGAGCAGAAAGGGTGAACTTGAGTGGAATTGTTATTTTCTGCTGAAATACATGAGGGAAACATCTCTCCTGTTGTTCCTCAGTACATTGTAGGTTCCCCCATAAGGAAATAGTTGAATACTCAATTTAACATGAAAACTCATTCAGACAGTGGGATGTCATTTTTTATTGCTCTATTGTGCTTCTCTCGCTGAGTTATGCGCAGTGTGAGCAGAAAGGGTGAACTTGAGTGGAATTGTTATTTTCTGCTGAACTACATGAGGGAAACATCTCTCCTGTTGTTCCTCAGTACATTGTAGGTTCCCCCATAAGGAAATAGTTGAATTCTCAATTTAACATAAAAACTCATTCAGACAGTGGGATGTCATTTTTTATTGCTCTATTGTGCTTCTCTCGCTGAGTTATGCGCAGTGTGAGCAGAAAGGGTGAACTTGAGTGGAATTGTTATTTTCTGCTGAAATACATGAGGGAAACATCTCTCCTGTTGTTCCTCAGTACATTGTAGGTTCCCCCATAAGGAAATAGTTGAATTCTCAATTTAACATGAAAACTCATTCAGACAGTGGGATGTCATTTTTTATTGCTCTATTGTGCTTCTCTCGCTGAGTTATGCGCAGTGTGAGCAGAAATGGTGAACTTGAGTGGAATTGTTATTTTCTGCTGAAATACATGAGGGAAACATCTCTCCTGTTGTTCCTCAGTACATTGTAGGTTCCCCCATAAGGAAATAGTTGAATTCTCAATTTAACATGAAAACTCATTCAGACAGTGGGATGTCATTTTTTATTGCTCTATTGTGCTTCTCTCGCTGAGTTATGCGCAGTGTGAGCAGAAAGGGTGAACTTGAGTGGAATTGTTATTTTCTGCTGAAATACATGAGGGAAACATCTCTCCTGTTGTTCCTCAGTACATTGTAGGTTCCCCCACAAGGAAATAGTTGATATCACAATTTAACACAAAAAGTCATTCAGACAGTGGGATGTCATTTTTTATTGCTCTATTGTGCTTCTCTCGCTGAGTTATGCGCAGTGTGAGCAGAAAGGGTGAACTTGAGTGCAATTGTTATTTTCTGCTGAAATACATGAGGGAAACATCTCTCCTGTTGTTCCTGAGTACATTGTAGGTCCCCCCATAAGGAAATAGTTGAATTCTCAATTTAACATGAAAACTCATTCAGACAGTGGGATGTCATTTTTTATTGCTCTATTGTGCTTCTCTCGCTGAGTTATGTGCAGTGTGAGCAGAAAGGGTGAACTTGAGTGGAATTGTTATTTTCTGCTGAAATACATGACGGAAACATCTCTCCTGTTGTTCCTCAGTACATTGTAGGTCCCCCCATAAGGAAATAGTTGAATTCTCAATTTAACATGAAAACTCATTCAGACAGTGGGATGTCATTTTTTATTGCTCTATTGTGCTTCTCTCGCTGAGTTATGCGCAGTGTGAGCAGAAAGGGTGAACTTGAGTGGAATTGTTATTTTCTGCTGAAATACATGAGGGAAACATCTGTCCTGTTGTTCCTCAGTACATTGTAGGTCCCCCCATAAGGAAATAGTTGAATTCTCAATTTAACATAAAAACTCATTCAGACAGTGGGATGTCATTTTTTATTGCTCTATTGTGCTTCTCTCGCTGAGTTATGCGCAGTGTGAGCAGAAAGGGTGAACTTGAGTGGAATTGTTATTTTCTGCTGAAATACATGAGGGAAACATCTCTCCTGTTGTTCCTCACTACATTGTAGGTTCCCCCATAAGGAAATAGTTGAATTCTCAATTTAACATGAAAACTCATTCAGACAGCGGGATGTCATTTTTTATTGCTCTATTGTGCTTCTCTCGCTGAGTTATGCGCAGTGTGAGCAGAAAGGGTGAACTTGAGTGGAATTATTTTCTGCTGAAATACATGAGGGAAACATCTCTCCTGTTGTTCCTCACTACATTGTAGGTTCCCCCATAAGGAAATAGTTGAAATCTTTTTTTTGAAGGAGCAGCAGTGATATCTGTGCTGACTTACTCTGAAATAACTCTTTTTCTCCTGTTTCTGAGCTGAATTAAAGTCTCTATGCAAGAAAACAGAGCTGCACACAGCTTTACACTTGAATACTCATTCATACTCATCAGCCTGGAGGAATAAACAAAGCAAAACAAAGATTCAAATGAGACTGACAATAGAGGAACAACAGGAAAGATTTTTTCCTTATTTTTTTCAGCAGAGAATTACAATTCCATTCAAGTTCACCTTTTATGCTCGCAATGAGCATAAAGCACTTGTTTTCTTTCACAAATTCCTGAATTCACTAATTCAGTGCCCCCACTCCCCCCACACACATTGATTAAAGCAGATAACTATTGAAATATATATATATATATATATATATATATATATATATTTATATTTTTAATAAAATTATTCCAGTTATTGATGAAACAATTTCTCTCTTGTTTCAGTGGTGTCGATTCATTTACATGGTTGATTTGTTCTTATGCGTTTGGTGATGTGCAGTGGCACCATTACGCCTGTGGGTGGAGACACAGACCGTATGATGAATATCAGGTGACGATCGTTCACAGTCGACTCTCTGTTGGTCTGAGATTGAGGGGCACTGTGCGTATTCCGTTGCTTGATGAACACTGACCTGGTGTATTGTCAGTTTCATTTGAATCTTTGTTTTGCTATGTTTATTCCTCCAGGCTCATGTGTATGAATGAGTGTTCAAGTGTAAAGCTGTGTTCAGCTCTGTGCAGCTGTTGTCTTGCATGGAGACTTTCATTCAGCTCAGAAACAGGAGAAACAGAGTTCTTTCAGAGTAAGTCAGCACAGATATCACAGCTGCTCCTTCAAAAAAAAGACAACATCTCAACTTGTTGAGATAAGGCCCATAACCACAATAAAAGAAGAAATCCAAGTGGTTGAATGAGTTTTCTTTTCAAAATCTGTATGCGACTGTTTACTTTCATAGATGTCTTGATTCAGCTGAGGAACAAAAGAGAAAAAAAAATCCAACCTGTTATTCCACACAGAATACAATTTGCTCAATAAAAAATGCTGCTGCTTGAAGAAAAAAGACATCAAAGTGATGGAATGCGTGTTGAAACATTTGCAAAAGCTTTGAAGTCTGAAGTTGTGTTTGTAAACAGACTTTTAGGTCTGATGATCAAAGCCGTTCAAACGCTTTGAAGTCTGAAGTTGTTTGTAAACAGACTTGTAAGTCTGATTACAAACCAATTAAAGTGCTTCAGCAGCTGCTGGCGTTGCTGATGCTGCTTCTGCTGCTTGAATAACACTCAATTTACTGGGGAACATTAAAAAATATATAAAACAAAAGCTCTTTATGAACACAGGAGGAGCAGAAAATATTTTTTCACGCCATGACTGATGACAGACCTCTGTTTATTCCTTCAGGCTCATGTGTATGAATGAGTGTTCAAGTGTAAAGCTGTGTGCAGCTGTGTGCAGCTGTTGTCTTGCATGGAGACTTTCATTCAGCTCAGAAATAGGAGAAACAGAGTTCTTTCAGAGTAAGTCAGCACAGATATCACAGCTGCTCCTTCAACAAAAAAGAAAACATCTCAACTTGTTGAGATAAGGCCCATAACAACAATAAAAGAAGAAAACCAAGTGGTTGAATGAGTTTTCTTTTCAAAATTTGTATGCGACTGTTTACTTTCATAGATGTCTTGATTCAGCTGAGGAACAAGAGAGAAAAAAAAATCCAACCTGTTATTCCACACAGAATACAATTTGCTCAATAAAAAATGCTGCTGCTTGAAGAAAACAGACATCAAAGTGATGGAATGCGTGTTGAAACATTTTCAAAAACTTTGAAGTCTGAAGTTGTTTGTAAACAGACTTTTAGGTTTGATGATCAAAGCCGTTCAAACGCTTTGAAGTCTGAAGTTGTTTGTAAACAGACTTTTAGGTCTGATGATCAAAGCCGTTCAAACGCTTTGAAGTCTGAAGTTGTTTGTAAACAGACTTGTAAGTCTGATTACAAACCAATTAAAGTGCTTCAGCAGCTGCTGGCGTTGCTGATGCTGCTTCTGCTGCTTGAATAACACTCAATTTACTGGGGAACATTAAAAAAGATATAAAAAAAAAAACTCTTTATGAACACAGGAGGAGCAGAAAATATTTTTTCACGCCATTGACTGATGACAGACCTCTGTTTATTCCTTCAGGCTCATGTGTATGAATGAGTGTTCAAGTGTAAAGCTGTGTGCAGCTGTGTGCAGCTGTTGTCTTGCATGGAGACTTTCATTCAGCTCAGAAACAGGAGAAACAGAGTTCTTTCAGAGTAAGTCAGCACAGATATCACAGCTGCTCCTTCAAAAAAAAAGACAACATCTCAACTTGTTGAGATAAGGCCCATAACCACAATAAAAAAAAGAAATCCAAATGGTTGAATGAGTTTTCTTTTCAAAATCTTTATGCGACTGTTTACTTTCATAGTTGTCTTGATTCAGCTGAGGAACAAGAGAGAAAAAAAAATCCAACCTGTTATTCCACACAGAATACAATTTGCTCAATAAAAAATGCTGCTGCTTGAAGAAAACAGACATCAAAGTGATGGAATGCGTGTTGAAACATTTTCAAAAACTTTGAAGTCTGAAGTTGTTTGTAAACAGACTTTTAGGTCTGATGATCAAAGCCGTTCAAACGCTTTGAAGTCTGAAGTTGTTTGTAAACAGACTTGTAAGTCTGATTACAAACCAATTAAAGTACTTCAGCAGCTGCTGGTGTTGCTGATGCTGCTTCTGCTGCTTGAATAACACTCAATTTACTGGGGAACATTAAAAAAGATATAAAAAAAAAACTCTTTATGAACACAGGAGGAGCAGAAAATATTTTTTCACGCCATGACTGATGACAGACCTCTGTTTATTCCTTCAGGCTCATGTGTATGAATGAGTGTTCAAGTGTAAAGCTGTGTGCAGCTGTGTGCAGCTGTTGTCTTGCATGGAGACTTTCAATTCAGCTCAGAAACAGGAGAAACAGAATTCTTTCAGAGTAAGTCAGCACAGATATCACTGCTGCTCCTTTAAAAAAAAAAAAAAAAACAACCTCTCAAATCGTTGAGATAAGGCCAATAAACACCATAAAGAATGACATCCTGACGTCTGAATGAGTTTTCATGTTAAATTCAGAATTCACCTTTTTCCTTGTTGGGGAACCTAAAATGTACTGAGGAACAACATGAGAGATGTTTCCCTCATGTATTGCAGCAGAGAATAACAACTCCATCCCTACCCTAACCCTACTTTCAGCCTTATCCTTAACCCTCATTCAATGCAAGTCTATGGGTTGACATTTCAACTTTGTCCTAGAGACATGGGGCCACTTGCTTTTTCATCAAGAGCCCCCAAAGAAGCGCACACGCCGAATTTGGGTCTTCTAGTACTTGAGGAACGCAGAAACCCTAACCCTAATTTCAACTAACCCTAACCCTAACCCTAGTTTCAGCCTTAACGTTAACCCTAATTCAATGCAAGTCTATGGGGTGAAATTTCAACTTTGTCCTAGAGACATGGGACCATTTGCTTTTTCATCAGGAGCCCCCAAGAAGTGTCCACGCAAAATTTGGGGTTTCTAATACTTGAGGAAGGCAGAAACCCTAACCCTAATTTCAACTAACCCTAACCCTAACCCTAGTTTCAGCCTTAACGTTAACCCTAATTCAATGCAAGTCTATGGGGTGAAATTTCAACTTTGTCCTAGAGACATGGGGCCACTTGCTATTTCATCAAGAGCCCCAAAGAAGCGCCCACGCCAAATTTGGGGTTTCTAATACTTGAGGAACGCAGAAACCCTAACCCTAATTTCAGCAAACCCTAACCCTAACCCTAGTTTCAGCCTTATCGTTAACCCTAATTCAATTCAAGTCTGATGGGGTGAAAACTCATTCAGACAGTGGGATGTCATTTTTTATTGCTCTATTGTGCTTCTCTCGCTGAGTTATGCGCAGTGTGAGCAGAAAGGGTGAACTTGAGTGGAATTGTTATTTTCTGCTGAAATACATGAGGGAAACATCTCTCCTGTTGTTCCTCAGTACATTGTAGGTTCCCCCATTAGGAAATAGTTGAATTCTCAATTTAACATGAAAACTCATTCAGACAGTGGGATGTCATTTTTTATTGCTCTATTGTGCTTCTCTCGCTGAGTTATGCGCAGTGTGAGCAGAAAGGGTGAACTTGAGTGGAATTGTTATTTTCTGCTGAAATACATGAGGGAAACATCTCTCCTGTTATTCCTGAGTACATTGTAGGTCCCCCCATAAGGAAATAGTTGAATTCTCAATTTATCATGAAAACTCATTCAGACAGTGGGATGTCATTTTTTATTGCTCTATTGTGCTTCTCTCGCTGAGTTATGCGCAGTGTGAGCAGAAAGGGTGAACTTGAGTGGAATTGTTATTTTCTGCTGAAATACATGAGGGAAACATCTCTCCTGTTATTCCTCAGTACATTGTAGGTTCCCCCATAAGGAAATAGTTGAATTCTCAATTTAACATGAAAACTCATTCAGACAGTGGGATGTCATTTTTTATTGCTCTATTGTGCTTCTCTCGCTGAGTTATGCGCAGTGTGAGCAGAAAGGGTGAACTTGAGTGGAATTGTTATTTTCTGCTGAAATACATGAGGGAAACATCTCTCCTGTTGTTCCTCAGTACATTGTAGGTTCCCCCTTAAGGAAATAGTTGAATTCTCAATTTAACATGAAAACTCATTCAGACAGTGGGATGTCATTTTTTATTGCTCTATTGTGCTTCTCTCGCTGAGTTATGCGCAGTGTGAGCAGAAAGGGTGAACTTGAGTGGAATTGTTATTTTCTGCTGAAATACATGAGGGAAACATCTCTCCTGTTGTTCCTCAGTACATTGTAGGTTCCCCCATAAGGTAATAGTTGAATTCTCAATTTAACATAAAAACTCATTCAGACAGTGGGATGTCATTTTTTATTGCTCTATTGTGCTTCTCTCGCTGAGTTATGCGCAGTGTGAGCAGAAAGGGTGAACTTGAGTGGAATTGTTATTTTCTGCTGAAATACATGAGGGAAACATCTCTCCTGTTGTTCCTCAGTACATTGTAGGTTCCCCCATAAGGAAATAGTTGAATACTCAATTTAACATGAAAACTCATTCAGACAGTGGGATGTCATTTTTTATTGCTCTATTGTGCTTCTCTCGCTGAGTTATGCGCAGTGTGAGCAGAAAGGGTGAACTTGAGTGGAATTGTTATTTTCTGCTGAACTACATGAGGGAAACATCTCTCCTGTTGTTCCTCAGTACATTGTAGGTTCCCCCATAAGGAAATAGTTGAATTCTCAATTTAACATAAAAACTCATTCAGACAGTGGGATGTCATTTTTTATTGCTCTATTGTGCTTCTCTCGCTGAGTTATGCGCAGTGTGAGCAGAAAGGGTGAACTTGAGTGGAATTGTTATTTTCTGCTGAAATACATGAGGGAAACATCTCTCCTGTTGTTCCTCAGTACATTGTAGGTTCCCCCATAAGGAAATAGTTGAATTCTCAATTTAACATGAAAACTCATTCAGACAGTGGGATGTCATTTTTTATTGCTCTATTGTGCTTCTCTCGCTGAGTTATGCGCAGTGTGAGCAGAAATGGTGAACTTGAGTGGAATTGTTATTTTCTGCTGAAATACATGAGGGAAACATCTCTCCTGTTGTTCCTCAGTACATTGTAGGTTCCCCCATAAGGAAATAGTTGAATTCTCAATTTAACATGAAAACTCATTCAGACAGTGGGATGTCATTTTTTATTGCTCTATTGTGCTTCTCTCGCTGAGTTATGCGCAGTGTGAGCAGAAAGGGTGAACTTGAGTGGAATTGTTATTTTCTGCTGAAATACATGAGGGAAACATCTCTCCTGTTGTTCCTCAGTACATTGTAGGTTCCCCCACAAGGAAATAGTTGATATCACAATTTAACACAAAAAGTCATTCAGACAGTGGGATGTCATTTTTTATTGCTCTATTGTGCTTCTCTCGCTGAGTTATGCGCAGTGTGAGCAGAAAGGGTGAACTTGAGTGCAATTGTTATTTTCTGCTGAAATACATGAGGGAAACATCTCTCCTGTTGTTCCTGAGTACATTGTAGGTCCCCCCATAAGGAAATAGTTGAATTCTCAATTTAACATGAAAACTCATTCAGACAGTGGGATGTCATTTTTTATTGCTCTATTGTGCTTCTCTCGCTGAGTTATGTGCAGTGTGAGCAGAAAGGGTGAACTTGAGTGGAATTGTTATTTTCTGCTGAAATACATGACGGAAACATCTCTCCTGTTGTTCCTCAGTACATTGTAGGTCCCCCCATAAGGAAATAGTTGAATTCTCAATTTAACATGAAAACTCATTCAGACAGTGGGATGTCATTTTTTATTGCTCTATTGTGCTTCTCTCGCTGAGTTATGCGCAGTGTGAGCAGAAAGGGTGAACTTGAGTGGAATTGTTATTTTCTGCTGAAATACATGAGGGAAACATCTGTCCTGTTGTTCCTCAGTACATTGTAGGTCCCCCCATAAGGAAATAGTTGAATTCTCAATTTAACATAAAAACTCATTCAGACAGTGGGATGTCATTTTTTATTGCTCTATTGTGCTTCTCTCGCTGAGTTATGCGCAGTGTGAGCAGAAAGGGTGAACTTGAGTGGAATTGTTATTTTCTGCTGAAATACATGAGGGAAACATCTCTCCTGTTGTTCCTCACTACATTGTAGGTTCCCCCATAAGGAAATAGTTGAATTCTCAATTTAACATGAAAACTCATTCAGACAGCGGGATGTCATTTTTTATTGCTCTATTGTGCTTCTCTCGCTGAGTTATGCGCAGTGTGAGCAGAAAGGGTGAACTTGAGTGGAATTATTTTCTGCTGAAATACATGAGGGAAACATCTCTCCTGTTGTTCCTCACTACATTGTAGGTTCCCCCATAAGGAAATAGTTGAAATCTTTTTTTTGAAGGAGCAGCAGTGATATCTGTGCTGACTTACTCTGAAATAACTCTTTTTCTCCTGTTTCTGAGCTGAATTAAAGTCTCTATGCAAGAAAACAGAGCTGCACACAGCTTTACACTTGAATACTCATTCATACTCATCAGCCTGGAGGAATAAACAAAGCAAAACAAAGATTCAAATGAGACTGACAATAGAGGAACAACAGGAAAGATTTTTTCCTTATTTTTTTCAGCAGAGAATTACAATTCCATTCAAGTTCACCTTTTATGCTCGCAATGAGCATAAAGCACTTGTTTTCTTTCACAAATTCCTGAATTCACTAATTCAGTGCCCCCACTCCCCCCACACACATTGATTAAAGCAGATAACTATTGAAATATATATATATATATATATATATATATATATATATTTATATTTTTAATAAAATTATTCCAGTTATTGATGAAACAATTTCTCTCTTGTTTCAGTGGTGTCGATTCATTTACATGGTTGATTTGTTCTTATGCGTTTGGTGATGTGCAGTGGCACCATTACGCCTGTGGGTGGAGACACAGACCGTATGATGAATATCAGGTGACGATCGTTCACAGTCGACTCTCTGTTGGTCTGAGATTGAGGGGCACTGTGCGTATTCCGTTGCTTGATGAACACTGACCTGGTGTATTGTCAGTTTCATTTGAATCTTTGTTTTGCTATGTTTATTCCTCCAGGCTCATGTGTATGAATGAGTGTTCAAGTGTAAAGCTGTGTGCAGCTCTGTGCAGCTGTTGTCTTGCATGGAGACTTTCATTCAGCTCAGAAACAGGAGAAACAGAGTTCTTTCAGAGTAAGTCAGCACAGATATCACAGCTGCTCCTTCAAAAAAAAGACAACATCTCAACTTGTTGAGATAAGGCCCATAACCACAATAAAAGAAGAAATCCAAGTGGTTGAATGAGTTTTATTTTCAAAATCTGTATGCGACTGTTTACTTTCATAGATGTCTTGATTCAGCTGAGGAACAAAAGAGAAAAAAAAAATCCAACCTGTTATTCCACACAGAATACAATTTGCTCAATAAAAAATGCTGCTGCTTGAAGAAAAAAGACATCAAAGTGATGGAATGCGTGTTGAAACATTTGCAAAAACTTTGAAGTCTGAAGTTGTGTTTGTAAACAGACTTTTAGGTCTGATGATCAAAGCCGTTCAAACGCTTTGAAGTCTGAAGTTGTTTGTAAACAGACTTGTAAGTCTGATTACAAACCAATTAAAGTACTTCAGCAGCTGCTGGTGTTGCTGATGCTGCTTCTGCTGCTTGAATAACACTCAATTTACTGGGGAACATTAAAAAAGATATAAAAAAAAAACTCTTTATGAACACAGGAGGAGCAGAAAATATTTTTTCACGCCATGACTGATGACAGACCTCTGTTTATTCCTTCAGGCTCATGTGTATGAATGAGTGTTCAAGTGTAAAGCTGTGTGCAGCTGTGTGCAGCTGTTGTCTTGCATGGAGACTTTCAATTCAGCTCAGAAACAGGAGAAACAGAATTCTTTCAGAGTAAGTCAGCACAGATATCACTGCTGCTCCTTTAAAAAAAAAAAAAAAACAACCTCTCAAATCGTTGAGATAAGGCCAATAAACACCATAAAGAATGACATCCTGACGTCTGAATGAGTTTTCATGTTAAATTCAGAATTCACCTTTTTCCTTGTTGGGGAACCTAAAATGTACTGAGGAACAACATGAGAGATGTTTCCCTCATGTATTGCAGCAGAGAATAACAACTCCATCCCTACCCTAACCCTACTTTCAGCCTTATCCTTAACCCTCATTCAATGCAAGTCTATGGGTTGACATTTCAACTTTGTCCTAGAGACATGGGGCCACTTGCTTTTTCATCAAGAGCCCCCAAAGAAGCGCACACGCCGAATTTGGGTCTTCTAGTACTTGAGGAACGCAGAAACCCTAACCCTAATTTCAACTAACCCTAACCCTAACCCTAGTTTCAGCCTTAACGTTAATCCTAATTCAATGCAAGTCTATGGGGTGAAATTTCAACTTTGTCCTAGAGACATGGGACCATTTGCTTTTTCATCAGGAGCCCCCAAGAAGTGTCCACGCAAAATTTGGGGTTTCTAATACTTGAGGAAGGCAGAAACCCTAACCCTAATTTCAACTAACCCTAACCCTAACCCTAGTTTCAGCCTTAACGTTAACCCTAATTCAATGCAAGTCTATGGGGTGAAATTTCAACTTTGTCCTAGAGACATGGGGCCACTTGCTATTTCATCAAGAGCCCCAAAGAAGCGCCCACGCCAAATTTGGGGTTTCTAATACTTGAGGAACGCAGAAACCCTAACCCTAATTTCAGCTAACCCTAACCCTAACCCTAGTTTCAGCCTTATCGTTAACCCTAATTCAATTCAAGTCTGATGGGGTGAAAACTCATTCAGACAGTGGGATGTCATTTTTTATTGCTCTATTGTGCTTTTCTCGCCGAGTTATGCGCAGTGTGAGCAGAAAGGGTGAACTTGAGTGGAAGTGTTATTTTCTGCTGAAATACATGAGGGAAACATCTCTCCTGTTGTTCCTCAGTACATTGTAGGTTCCCCCATAAGGAAATAGTTGATTTTACAATTTAACATGAAAACTCATTCAGACAGTGGGATGTCATTTTTTATTGCTCTATTGTGCTTCTCTCGCTGAGTTATGCGCAGTGTGAGCAGAAAGGGTGAACTTGAGTGGAATTGTTATTTTCTGCTGAAATACATGAGGGAAACATCTCTCCTGTTATTCCTGAGTACATTGTAGGTCCCCCCATAAGGAAATAGTTGAATTCTCAATTTAACATGAAAACTCATTCAGACAGTGGGATGTCATTTTTTATTGCGCTATTGTGCTTCTCTCGCTGAGTTATGCGCAGTGTGAGCAGAAAGGGTGAACTTGAGTGGAATTGTTATTTTCTGCTGAAATACATGAGGGAAACATCTCTCCTGTTGTTCCTCAGTACATTGTAGGGTCCCCCATAAGGAAATAGTTGATTTTACAATTTAACATGAAAACTCATTCAGACAGTGGGATGTTATTTTTTATTGCTCTATTGTGCTTCTCTCGCTGAGTTTTGCGCAGTGTGAGCAGAAAGGGTGAACTTGAGTGGAATTGTTATTTTCTGCTGAAATACATGAGGGAAACATCTCTCCTGTTATTCCTGAGTACATTGTAGGTCCCCCCATAAGGAAATGGTTGAATTCTCAATTTAACATGAAAACTCATTCAGACAGTGGGATGTCATTTTTTATTGCTCTATTGTGCTTCTCTCGCTGAGTTATGCGCAGTGTGAGCAGAAAGGGTGAACTTGAGTGGAATTGTTATTTTCTGCTGAAATACATGAGGGAAACATCTTTCCTGTTGTTCCTCAGTACATTGTAGGTTCCCCCATAAGGAAATAGTTGAATTCTCAATTTAACATGAAAACTCATTCAGACAGTGGGATGTCATTTTTTATTGCTCTATTGTGCTTCTCTCGCTGAGTTATGCGCAGTGTGAGCAGAAAGGGTGAACTTGAGTGGAATTGTAATTTTCTGCTGAAATACATGAGGGAAACATCTCTCCTGTTGTTCCTCAGTACATTGTAGGGTCCCCCATAAGGAAATAGTTGATTTTACAATTTAACATGAAAACTCATTCAGACAGTGGGATGTTATTTTTTATTGCTCTATTGTGCTTCTCTCGCTGAGTTATGCGCAGTGTGAGCAGAAAGGGTGAACTTGAGTGGAATTGTTATTTTCTGCTGAAATACATGAGGGAAACATCTCTCCTGTTATTCCTGAGTACATTGTAGGTACCCCCATAAGGAAATAGTTGAATTCTCAATTTAACATGAAAACTCATTCAGACAGTGGGATGTCATTTTTTATTGCTCTATTGTGCTTCTCTCGCTGAGTTATGCGCAGTGTGAGCAGAAAGGGTGAACTTGAGTGGAATTGTTATTTTCTGCTGAAATACATGAGGGAAACATCTCTCCTGTTATTCCTGAGTACATTGTAGGTCCCCCCATAAGGAAATAGTTGAATTCTCAATTTAACATAAAAACTCATTCAGACAGTGGGATGTCATTTTTTATTGCTCTATTGTGCTTCTCTCGCTGAGTTATGCGCAGTGTGAGCAGAAAGGGTGAACTTGAGTGGAATTGTTATTTTCTGCTGAAATACATGAGGGAAACATCTCTCCTGTTATTCCTGAGTACATTGTAGGTCCCCCCATAAGGAAATAGTTGAATTCTCAATTTAACATAAAAACTCATTCAGACAGTGGGATGTCATTTTTTATTGCTCTATTGTGCTTCTCTCGCTGAGTTATGCGCAGTGTGAGCAGAAAGGGTGAACTTGAGTGGAATTGTTATTTTCTGCTGAAATACATGAGGGAAACATCTCTCCTGTTGTTCCTCAGTACATTGTAGGTCCCCCCATAAGGAAATAGTTGAATTCTCAATTTAACATGAAAACTCATTCAGACAGTGGGATGTCATTTTTTATTGCTCTATTGTGCTTCTCTCGCTGAGTTATGCGCAGTGTGAGCAGAAATGGTGAACTTGAGTGGAATTGTTATTTTCTGCTGAAATACATGAGGGAAACATCTCTCCTGTTGTTCCTCAGTACATTGTAGGTTCCCCCATAAGGAAATAGTTGAATTCTCAATTTAACATGAAAACTCATTCAGACAGTGGGATGTCATTTTTTATTGCTCTATTGTGCTTCTCTCGCTGAGTTATGCGCAGTGTGAGCAGAAAGGGTGAACTTGAGTGGAATTGTTATTTTCTGCTGAAATACATGAGGGAAACATCTCTCCTGTTATTCCTGAGTACATTGTAGGTCCCCCCATAAGGAAATAGTTGAATTCTCAATTTAACATAAAAACTCATTCAGACAGTGGGATGTCATTTTTTATTGCTCTATTGTGCTTCTCTCGCTGAGTTATGCGCAGTGTGAGCAGAAAGGGTGAACTTGAGTGGAATTGTTATTTTCTGCTGAAATACATGAGGGAAACATCTCTCCTGTTGTTCCTCAGTACATTGTAGGGTCCCCCATAAGGAAATAGTTGATTTTACAATTTAACATGAAAACTCATTCAGACAGTGGGATGTCATTTTTTATTGCTCTATTGTGCTTCTCTCGCTGAGTTATGCGCAGTGGGAGCAGAAAGGGTGAACTTGAGTGGAATTGTTATTTTCTGCTGAAATACATGAGGGAAACATCTCTCCTGTTGTTCCTCAGTACATTGTAGGTTCCCCCATAAGGAAATAGTTGAATTCTCAATTTAACATAAAAACTCATTCAGACAGTGGGATGTCATTTTTTATTGCTCTATTGTGCTTCTCTCGCTGAGTTATGCGCAGTGTGAGCAGAAAGGGTGAACTTGAGTGGAATTGTTATTTTCTGCTGAAATACATGAGGGAAACATCTCTCCTGTTGTTCCTCAGTACATTGTAGGTTCCCCCATAAGGAAATAGTTGAATTCTCAATTTAACATGAAAACTCATTCAGACAGTGGGATGTCATTTTTTATTGCTCTATTGTGCTTCTCTCGCTGAGTTATGCGCAGTGTGAGCAGAAATGGTGAACTTGAGTGGAATTGTTATTTTCTGCTGAAATACATGAGGGAAACATCTCTCCTGTTGTTCCTCAGTACATTGTAGGTTCCCCCATAAGGAAATAGTTGAATTCTCAATTTAACATGAAAACTCATTCAGACAGTGGGATGTCATTTTTTATTGCTCTATTGTGCTTCTCTCGCTGAGTTATGCGCAGTGTGAGCAGAAATGGTGAACTTGAGTGGAATTGTTATTTTCTGCTGAAATACATGAGGGAAACATCTCTCCTGTTGTTCCTCAGTACATTGTAGGTTCCCCCATAAGGAAATAGTTGAATTCTCAATTTAACATGAAAACTCATTCAGACAGTGGGATGTCATTTTTTATTGCTCTATTGTGCTTCTCTCGCTGAGTTATGCGCAGTGTGAGCAGAAAGGGTGAACTTGAGTGGAATTGTTATTTTCTGCTGAAATACATGAGGGAAACATCTCTCCTTTTGTTCCTCAGTACATTGTAGGTTCCCCCTTAAGGAAATAGTTGATTTTACAATTTAACATGAAAACTCATTCAGACAGTGGGATGTTATTTTTTATTGCTCTATTGTGCTTCTCTCGCTGAGTTATGCGCAGTGTGAGCAGAAAGGGTGAACTTGAGTGGAATTGTTATTTTCTGCTGAAATACATGAGGGAAACATCTCTCCTGTTGTTCCTCAGTACATTGTAGGTTCCCCCATAAGGAAATAGTTGAATTCTCAATTTAACATGAAAACTCATTCAGACAGTGGGATGTCATTTTTTATTGCTCTATTGTGCTTCTCTCGCTGAGTTATGCGCAGTGTGAGCAGAAATGGTGAACTTGAGTGGAATTGTTATTTTCTGCTGAAATACATGAGGGAAACATCTCTCCTGTTGTTCCTCAGTACATTGTAGGTTCCCCCATAAGGAAATAGTTGAATTCTCAATTTAACATGAAAACTCATTCAGACAGTGGGATGTCATTTTTTATTGCTCTATTGTGCTTCTCTCGCTGAGTTATGCGCAGTGTGAGCAGAAAGGGTGAACTTGAGTGGAATTGTTATTTTCTGCTGAAATACATGAGGGAAACATCTCTCCTGTTATTCCTGAGTACATTGTAGGTCCCCCCATAAGGAAATAGTTGAATTCTCAATTTAACATAAAAACTCATTCAGACAGTGGGATGTCATTTTTTATTGCTCTATTGTGCTTCTCTCGCTGAGTTATGCGTAGTGTGAGCAGAAAGGGTGAACTTGAGTGGAATTGTTATTTTCTGCTGAAATACATGAGGGAAACATCTCTCCTGTTGTTCCTCAGTACATTGTAGGGTCCCCCATAAGGAAATAGTTGATTTTACAATTTAACATGAAAACTCATTCAGACAGTGGGATGTCATTTTTTATTGCTCTATTGTGCTTCTCTCGCTGAGTTATGCGCAGTGGGAGCAGAAAGGGTGAACTTGAGTGGAATTGTTATTTTCTGCTGAAATACATGAGGGAAACATCTCTCCTGTTATTCCTGAGTACATTGTAGGTCCCCCCATAAGGAAATGGTTGAATTCTCAATTTAACATGAAAACTCATTCAGACAGTGGGATGTCATTTTTTATTGCTCTATTGTGCTTCTCTCGCTGAGTTATGCGCAGTGTGAGCAGAAAGGGTGAACTTGAGTGGAATTGTTATTTTCTGCTGAAATACATGAGGGAAACATCTCTCCTGTTATTCCTGAGTACATTGTAGGTCCCCCCATAAGGAAATAGTTGAATTCTCAATTTAACATAAAAACTCATTCAGACAGTGGGATTTCATTTTTTATTGCTCTATTGTGCTTCTCTCGCTGAGTTATGCGCAGTGTGAGCAGAAAGGGTGAACTTGAGTGGAATTGTTATTTTCTGCTGAAATACATGAGGGAAACATCTCTCCTGTTATTCCTGAGTACATTGTAGGTCCCCCCATAAGGAAATAGTTGAATTCTCAATTTAACATAAAAACTCATTCAGACAGTGGGATGTCATTTTTTATTGCTCTATTGTGCTTCTCTCGCTGAGTTATGCGCAGTGTGAGCAGAAATGGTGAACTTGAGTGGAATTGTTATTTTCTGCTGAAATACATGAGGGAAACATCTCTCCTGTTGTTCCTCAGTACATTGTAGGTTCCCCCATAAGGAAATAGTTGAATACTCAATTTAACATGAAAACTCATTCAGACAGTGGGATGTCATTTTTTATTGCTCTATTGTGCTTCTCTCGCTGAGTTATGCGCAGTGTGAGCAGAAAGGGTGAACTTGAGTGGAATTGTTATTTTCTGCTGAAATACATGAGGGAAACATCTCTCCTGTTTTTCCTCAGTACATTGTAGGGTCCCCCATAAGGAAATAGTTGAATACTCAATTTAACATGAAAACTCATTCAGACAGTGGGATGTCATTTTTTATTGCTCTATTGTGCTTCTCTCGCTGAGTTATGCGCAGTGTGAGCAGAAAGGGTGAACTTGAGTGGAATTGTTATTTTCTGCTGAAATACATGAGGGAAACATCTCTCCTGTTATTCCTGAGTACATTGTAGGGTCCCCCCATAAGGAAATAGTTGAATTCTCAATTTAACATAAAAACTCATTCAGACAGTGGGATGTCATTTTTTATTGCTCTATTGTGCTTCTCTCGCTGAGTTATGCGCAGTGTGAGCAGAAAGGGTGAACTTGAGTGGAATTGTTATTTTCTGCTGAAATACATGAGGGAAACATCTCTCCTGTTATTCCTGAGTACATTGTAGGTACCCCCATAAGGAAATAGTTGAATTCTCAATTTAACATGAAAACTCATTCAGACAGTGGGATGTCATTTTTTATTGCTCTATTGTGCTTCTCTCGCTGAGTTATGCGCAGTGTGAGCAGAAAGGGTGAACTTGAGTGGAATTGTTATTTTCTGCTGAAATACATGAGGGAAACATCTCTCCTGTTATTCCTGAGTACATTGTAGGTACCCCCATAAGGAAATAGTTGAATTCTCAATTTAACATGAAAACTCATTCAGACAGTGGGATGTCATTTTTTATTGCTCTATTGTGCTTCTCTCGCTGAGTTATGCGCAGTGTGAGCAGAAAGGGTGAACTTGAGTGGAATTGTTATTTTCTGCTGAAATACATGAGGGAAACATCTCTCCTGTTATTCCTGAGTACATTGTAGGTCCCCCCATAAGGAACTAGTTGAATTCTCAATTTAACATGAAAACTCATTCAGACAGTGGGATGTCATTTTTTATTGCTCTATTGTGCTTCTCTCGCTGAGTTATGCGCAGTGTGAGCAGAAAGGGTGAACTTGAGTGGAATTGTTATTTTCTGCTGAAATACATGAGGGAAACATCTCTCCTGTTATTCCTGAGTACATTGTAGGTCCCCCCATAAGGAAATAGTTGAATTCTCAATTTAACATGAAAACTCATTCAGACAGTGGGATGTCATTTTTTATTGCGCTATTGTGCTTCTCTCGCTGAGTTATGCGCATTGTGAGCAGAAAGGGTGAACTTGAGTGGAATTGTTATTTTCTGCTGAAATACATGAGGGAAACATCTCTCCTGTTATTCCTGAGTACATTGTAGGTCCCCCCATAAGGAAATAGTTGAATTCTCAATTTAACATGAAAACTCATTCAGACAGTGGGATGTCATTTTTTATTGCTCTATTGTGCTTCTCTCGCTGAGTTATGCGCAGTGTGAGCAGAAAGGGTGAACTTGAGTGGAATTGTTATTTTCTGCTGAAATACATGAGGGAAACATCTCTCCTGTTATTCCTGAGTACATTGTAGGTCCCCCCATAAGGAAATAGTTGAATTCTCAATTTAACATGAAAACTCATTCAGACAGTGGGATGTCATTTTTTATTGCGCTATTGTGCTTCTCTCGCTGAGTTATGCGCATTGTGAGCAGAAAGGGTGAACTTGAGTGGAATTGTTATTTTCTGCTGAAATACATGAGGGAAACATCTCTCCTGTTATTCCTGAGTACATTGTAGGTTCCCCCATAAGGAAATAGTTGAATTCTCAATTTAACATAAAAACTCATTCAGACAGTGGGATGTCATTTTTTATTGCTCTATTGTGCTTCTCTCGCTGAGTTATGCGCATGTATCATGAAATACATGAGGGAAACATCTCTCCTGTTATTCCTCACTACATTGTAGGTTCCCCCATAAGGAAATAGTTGAAATCTTTTTTTTGAAGGAGCAGCAGTGATATCTGTGCTGATTTACTCTGAAATAACTCTTTTTCTCCTGTTTCTGAGCTGAATTACAAAGCAAAACAAAGATTCAAATGAGACTGACAATAGAGGAACAACAGGAAAGATTTTTTCCTTATTTTTTTCAGCAGAGAATTACAATTCCATTCAAGTTCACCTTTTATGCTCGCAATGAGCATAAAGCACTTGTTTTCTTTCACAAATTCCTGAATTCACTAATTCAGTGCCCCCACTCCCCCCACACACATTGATTAAAGCAGATAACTATTGAAATATATATATATATATATATATATATATATATATATATATATATATATATATATATATATATATATATATATTTATATTTTTAATAAAATTATTCCAGTTATTGATGAAACAATTTCTCTCTTGTTTCAGTGGTGTCGATTCATTTACATGGTTGATTTGTTCTTATGCGTTTGGTGATGTGCAGTGGCACCATTACGCCTGTGGGTGGAGACACAGACCGTATGATGAATATCAGGTGACGATCGTTCACAGTCGACTCTCTGTTGGTCTGAGATTGAGGGGCACTGTGCGTATTCCGTTGCTTGATGAACACTGACCTGGTGTATTGTCAGTTTCATTTGAATCTTTGTTTTGCTATGTTTATTCCTCCAGGCTCATGTGTATGAATGAGTGTTCAAGTTTAAAGCTGTGTTCAGCTCTGTGCAGCTGTTGTCTTGCATGGAGACTTTCATTCAGCTCAGAAACAGGAGAAACAGAGTTCTTTCAGAGTAAGTCAGCACAGATATCACAGCTGCTCCTTCAAAAAAAAGACAACATCTCAACTTGTTGAGATAAGGCCCATAACCACAATAAAAGAAGAAATCCAAGTGGTTGAATGAGTTTTCTTTTCAAAATCTGTATGCGACTGTTTACTTTCATAGATGTCTTGATTCAGCTGAGGAACAAAAGAGAAAAAAAAATCCAACCTGTTATTCCACACAGAATACAATTTGCTCAATAAAAAATGCTGCTGCTTGAAGAAAACAGACATCAAAGTGATGGAATGCGTGTTGAAACATTTTCAAAAACTTTGAAGTCTGAAGTTGTTTGTAAACAGACTTTTAGGTTTGATGATCAAAGCCGTTCAAACGCTTTGAAGTCTGAAGTTGTTTGTAAACAGACTTTTAGGTCTGATGATCAAAGCCGTTCAAACGCTTTGAAGTCTGAAGTTGTTTGTAAACAGACTTGTAAGTCTGATTACAAACCAATTAAAGTGCTTCAGCAGCTGCTGGCGTTGCTGATGCTGCTTCTGCTGCTTGAATTACACTCAATTTACTGGGGAACATTAAAAAAGATATAAAAAAAAAAACTCTTTATGAACACAGGAGGAGCAGAAAATATTTTTTCACGCCATTGACTGATGACAGACCTCTGTTTATTCCTTCAGGCTCATGTGTATGAATGAGTGTTCAAGTGTAAAGCTGTGTGCAGCTGTGTGCAGCTGTTGTCTTGCATGGAGACTTTCATTCAGCTCAGAAACAGGAGAAACAGAGTTCTTTCAGAGTAAGTCAGCACAGATATCACAGCTGCTCCTTCAAAAAAAAAGACAACATCTCAACTTGTTGAGATAAGGCCCATAACCACAATAAAAAAAAGAAATCCAAATGGTTGAATGAGTTTTCTTTTCAAAATCTTTATGCGACTGTTTACTTTCATAGTTGTCTTGATTCAGCTGAGGAACAAGAGAGAAAAAAAAATCCAACCTGTTATTCCACACAGAATACAATTTGCTCAATAAAAAATGCTGCTGCTTGAAGAAAACAGACATCAAAGTGATGGAATGCGTGTTGAAACATTTTCAAAAACTTTGAAGTCTGAAGTTGTTTGTAAACAGACTTTTAGGTCTGATGATCAAAGCCGTTCAAACGCTTTGAAGTCTGAAGTTGTTTGTAAACAGACTTGTAAGTCTGATTACAAACCAATTAAAGTACTTCAGCAGCTGCTGGTGTTGCTGATGCTGCTTCTGCTGCTTGAATAACACTCAATTTACTGGGGAACATTAAAAAAGATATAAAAAAAAAACTCTTTATGAACACAGGAGGAGCAGAAAATATTTTTTCACGCCATGACTGATGACAGACCTCTGTTTATTCCTTCAGGCTCATGTGTATGAATGAGTGTTCAAGTGTAAAGCTGTGTGCAGCTGTGTGCAGCTGTTGTCTTGCATGGAGACTTTCAATTCAGCTCAGAAACAGGAGAAACAGAATTCTTTCAGAGTAAGTCAGCACAGATATCACTGCTGCTCCTTTAAAAAAAAAAAAAAAAACAACCTCTCAAATCGTTGAGATAAGGCCAATAAACACCATAAAGAATGACATCCTGACGTCTGAATGAGTTTTCATGTTAAATTCAGAATTCACCTTTTTCCTTGTTGGGGAACCTAAAATGTACTGAGGAACAACATGAGAGATGTTTCCCTCATGTATTGCAGCAGAGAATAACAACTCCATCCCTACCCTAACCCTACTTTCAGCCTTATCCTTAACCCTCATTCAATGCAAGTCTATGGGTTGACATTTCAACTTTGTCCTAGAGACATGGGGCCACTTGCTTTTTCATCAAGAGCCCCCAAAGAAGCGCACACGCCGAATTTGGGTCTTCTAGTACTTGAGGAACGCAGAAACCCTAACCCTAATTTCAACTAACCCTAACCCTAACCCTAGTTTCAGCCTTAACGTTAACCCTAATTCAATGCAAGTCTATGGGGTGAAATTTCAACTTTGTCCTAGAGACATGGGACCATTTGCTTTTTCATCAGGAGCCCCCAAGAAGTGTCCACGCAAAATTTGGGGTTTCTAATACTTGAGGAAGGCAGAAACCCTAACCCTAATTTCAACTAACCCTAACCCTAACCCTAGTTTCAGCCTTAACGTTAACCCTAATTCAATGCAAGTCTATGGGGTGAAATTTCAACTTTGTCCTAGAGACATGGGGCCACTTGCTATTTCATCAAGAGCCCCAAAGAAGCGCCCACGCCAAATTTGGGGTTTCTAATACTTGAGGAACGCAGAAACCCTAACCCTAATTTCAGCAAACCCTAACCCTAACCCTAGTTTCAGCCTTATCGTTAACCCTAATTCAATTCAAGTCTGATGGGGTGAAAACTCATTCAGACAGTGGGATGTCATTTTTTATTGCTCTATTGTGCTTCTCTCGCTGAGTTATGCGCAGTGTGAGCAGAAAGGGTGAACTTGAGTGGAATTGTTATTTTCTGCTGAAATACATGAGGGAAACATCTCTCCTGTTGTTCCTCAGTACATTGTAGGTTCCCCCATTAGGAAATAGTTGAATTCTCAATTTAACATGAAAACTCATTCAGACAGTGGGATGTCATTTTTTATTGCTCTATTGTGCTTCTCTCGCTGAGTTATGCGCAGTGTGAGCAGAAAGGGTGAACTTGAGTGGAATTGTTATTTTCTGCTGAAATACATGAGGGAAACATCTCTCCTGTTATTCCTGAGTACATTGTAGGTCCCCCCATAAGGAAATAGTTGAATTCTCAATTTATCATGAAAACTCATTCAGACAGTGGGATGTCATTTTTTATTGCTCTATTGTGCTTCTCTCGCTGAGTTATGCGCAGTGTGAGCAGAAAGGGTGAACTTGAGTGGAATTGTTATTTTCTGCTGAAATACATGAGGGAAACATCTCTCCTGTTGTTCCTCAGTACATTGTAGGTTCCCCCATTAGGAAATAGTTGAATTCTCAATTTAACATGAAAACTCATTCAGACAGTGGGATGTCATTTTTTATTGCTCTATTGTGCTTCTCTCGCTGAGTTATGCGCAGTGTGAGCAGAAAGGGTGAACTTGAGTGGAATTGTTATTTTCTGCTGAAATACATGAGGGAAACATCTCTCCTGTTATTCCTGAGTACATTGTAGGTCCCCCCATAAGGAAATAGTTGAATTCTCAATTTAACATGAAAACTCATTCAGACAGTGGGATGTCATTTTTTATTGCTCTATTGTGCTTCTCTCGCTGAGTTATGCGCAGTGTGAGCAGAAAGGGTGAACTTGAGTGGAATTGTTATTTTCTGCTGAAATACATGAGGGAAACATCTCTCCTGTTATTCCTCAGTACATTGTAGGTTCCCCCATAAGGAAATAGTTGAATTCTCAATTTAACATGAAAACTCATTCAGACAGTGGGATGTCATTTTTTATTGCTCTATTGTGCTTCTCTCGCTGAGTTATGCGCAGTGTGAGCAGAAATGGTGAACTTGAGTGGAATTGTTATTTTCTGCTGAAATACATGAGGGAAACATCTCTCCTGTTGTTCCTCAGTACATTGTAGGTTCCCCCATAAGGAAATAGTTGAATTCTCAATTTAACATGAAAACTCATTCAGACAGTGGGATGTCATTTTTTATTGCTCTATTGTGCTTCTCTCGCTGAGTTATGCGCAGTGTGAGCAGAAATGGTGAACTTGAGTGGAATTGTTATTTTCTGCTGAAATACATGAGGGAAACATCTCTCCTGTTGTTCCTCAGTACATTGTAGGTTCCCCCATAAGGAAATAGTTGAATTCTCAATTTAACATGAAAACTCATTCAGACAGTGGGATGTCATTTTTTATTGCTCTATTGTGCTTCTCTCGCTGAGTTATGCGCAGTGTGAGCAGAAAGGGTGAACTTGAGTGGAATTGTTATTTTCTGCTGAAATACATGAGGGAAACATCTCTCCTTTTGTTCCTCAGTACATTGTAGGTTCCCCCTTAAGGAAATAGTTGATTTTACAATTTAACATGAAAACTCATTCAGACAGTGGGATGTTATTTTTTATTGCTCTATTGTGCTTCTCTCGCTGAGTTATGCGCAGTGTGAGCAGAAAGGGTGAACTTGAGTGGAATTGTTATTTTCTGCTGAAATACATGAGGGAAACATCTCTCCTGTTGTTCCTCAGTACATTGTAGGTTCCCCCATAAGGAAATAGTTGAATTCTCAATTTAACATGAAAACTCATTCAGACAGTGGGATGTCATTTTTTATTGCTCTATTGTGCTTCTCTCGCTGAGTTATGCGCAGTGTGAGCAGAAATGGTGAACTTGAGTGGAATTGTTATTTTCTGCTGAAATACATGAGGGAAACATCTCTCCTGTTGTTCCTCAGTACATTGTAGGTTCCCCCATAAGGAAATAGTTGAATTCTCAATTTAACATGAAAACTCATTCAGACAGTGGGATGTCATTTTTTATTGCTCTATTGTGCTTCTCTCGCTGAGTTATGCGCAGTGTGAGCAGAAAGGGTGAACTTGAGTGGAATTGTTATTTTCTGCTGAAATACATGAGGGAAACATCTCTCCTGTTATTCCTGAGTACATTGTAGGTCCCCCCATAAGGAAATAGTTGAATTCTCAATTTAACATAAAAACTCATTCAGACAGTGGGATGTCATTTTTTATTGCTCTATTGTGCTTCTCTCGCTGAGTTATGCGTAGTGTGAGCAGAAAGGGTGAACTTGAGTGGAATTGTTATTTTCTGCTGAAATACATGAGGGAAACATCTCTCCTGTTGTTCCTCAGTACATTGTAGGGTCCCCCATAAGGAAATAGTTGATTTTACAATTTAACATGAAAACTCATTCAGACAGTGGGATGTCATTTTTTATTGCTCTATTGTGCTTCTCTCGCTGAGTTATGCGCAGTGGGAGCAGAAAGGGTGAACTTGAGTGGAATTGTTATTTTCTGCTGAAATACATGAGGGAAACATCTCTCCTGTTATTCCTGAGTACATTGTAGGTCCCCCCATAAGGAAATGGTTGAATTCTCAATTTAACATGAAAACTCATTCAGACAGTGGGATGTCATTTTTTATTGCTCTATTGTGCTTCTCTCGCTGAGTTATGTGCAGTGTGAGCAGAAAGGGTGAACTTGAGTGGAATTGTTATTTTCTGCTGAAATACATGAGGGAAACATCTCTCCTGTTATTCCTGAGTACATTGTAGGTCCCCCCATAAGGAAATAGTTGAATTCTCAATTTAACATAAAAACTCATTCAGACAGTGGGATGTCATTTTTTATTGCTCTATTGTGCTTCTCTCGCTGAGTTATGCGCAGTGTGAGCAGAAAGGGTGAACTTGAGTGGAATTGTTATTTTCTGCTGAAATACATGAGGGAAACATCTCTCCTGTTATTCCTGAGTACATTGTAGGTCCCCCCATAAGGAAATAGTTGAATTCTCAATTTAACATAAAAACTCATTCAGACAGTGGGATGTCATTTTTTATTGCTCTATTGTGCTTCTCTCGCTGAGTTATGCGCAGTGTGAGCAGAAAGGGTGAACTTGAGTGGAATTGTTATTTTCTGCTGAAATACATGAGGGAAACATCTCTCCTGTTGTTCCTCAGTACATTGTAGGTTCCCCCATAAGGAAATAGTTGAATACTCAATTTAACATGAAAACTCATTCAGACAGTGGGATGTCATTTTTTATTGCTCTATTGTGCTTCTCTCGCTGAGTTATGCGCAGTGTGAGCAGAAAGGGTGAACTTGAGTGGAATTGTTATTTTCTGCTGAAATACATGAGGGAAACATCTCTCCTGTTTTTCCTCAGTACATTGTAGGGTCCCCCATAAGGAAATAGTTGAATACTCAATTTAACATGAAAACTCATTCAGACAGTGGGATGTCATTTTTTATTGCTCTATTGTGCTTCTCTCGCTGAGTTATGCGCAGTGTGAGCAGAAAGGGTGAACTTGAGTGGAATTGTTATTTTCTGCTGAAATACATGAGGGAAACATCTCTCCTGTTATTCCTGAGTACATTGTAGGGTCCCCCCATAAGGAAATAGTTGAATTCTCAATTTAACATAAAAACTCATTCAGACAGTGGGATGTCATTTTTTTATTGCTCTATTGTGCTTCTCTCGCTGAGTTATGCGCAGTGTGAGCAGAAAGGGTGAACTTGAGTGGAATTGTTATTTTCTGCTGAAATACATGAGGGAAACATCTCTCCTGTTATTCCTGAGTACATTGTAGGTACCCCCATAAGGAAATAGTTGAATTCTCAATTTAACATGAAAACTCATTCAGACAGTGGGATGTCATTTTTTATTGCTCTATTGTGCTTCTCTCGCTGAGTTATGCGCAGTGTGAGCAGAAAGGGTGAACTTGAGTGGAATTGTTATTTTCTGCTGAAATACATGAGGGAAACATCTCTCCTGTTATTCCTGAGTACATTGTAGGTACCCCCATAAGGAAATAGTTGAATTCTCAATTTAACATGAAAACTCATTCAGACAGTGGGATGTCATTTTTTATTGCTCTATTGTGCTTCTCTCGCTGAGTTATGCGCAGTGTGAGCAGAAAGGGTGAACTTGAGTGGAATTGTTATTTTCTGCTGAAATACATGAGGGAAACATCTCTCCTGTTATTCCTGAGTACATTGTAGGTCCCCCCATAAGGAACTAGTTGAATTCTCAATTTAACATGAAAACTCATTCAGACAGTGGGATGTCATTTTTTATTGCTCTATTGTGCTTCTCTCGCTGAGTTATGCGCAGTGTGAGCAGAAAGGGTGAACTTGAGTGGAATTGTTATTTTCTGCTGAAATACATGAGGGAAACATCTCTCCTGTTATTCCTGAGTACATTGTAGGTCCCCCCATAAGGAAATAGTTGAATTCTCAATTTAACATGAAAACTCATTCAGACAGTGGGATGTCATTTTTTATTGCGCTATTGTGCTTCTCTCGCTGAGTTATGCGCATTGTGAGCAGAAAGGGTGAACTTGAGTGGAATTGTTATTTTCTGCTGAAATACATGAGGGAAACATCTCTCCTGTTATTCCTGAGTACATTGTAGGTCCCCCCATAAGGAAATAGTTGAATTCTCAATTTAACATGAAAACTCATTCAGACAGTGGGATGTCATTTTTTATTGCTCTATTGTGCTTCTCTCGCTGAGTTATGCGCAGTGTGAGCAGAAAGGGTGAACTTGAGTGGAATTGTTATTTTCTGCTGAAATACATGAGGGAAACATCTCTCCTGTTATTCCTGAGTACATTGTAGGTCCCCCCATAAGGAAATAGTTGAATTCTCAATTTAACATGAAAACTCATTCAGACAGTGGGATGTCATTTTTTATTGCGCTATTGTGCTGCTCTCGCTGAGTTATGCGCATTGTGAGCAGAAAGGGTGAACTTGAGTGGAATTGTTATTTTCTGCTGAAATACATGAGGGAAACATCTCTCCTGTTATTCCTGAGTACATTGTAGGTTCCCCCATAAGGAAATAGTTGAATTCTCAATTTAACATAAAAACTCATTCAGACAGTGGGATGTCATTTTTTATTGCTCTATTGTGCTTCTCTCGCTGAGTTATGCGCAGTGTGAGCAGAAAGGGTGAACTTGAGTGGAATTGTTATTTTCTGCTGAAATACATGAGGGAAACATCTCTCCTGTTGTTCCTCAGTACATTGTAGGTTCCCCCATAAGGAAATAGTTGAATTCTCAATTTAACATGAAAACTCATTCAGACAGTGGGATGTCATTTTTTATTGCTCTATTGTGCTTCTCTCGCTGAGTTATGCGCAGTGTGAGCAGAAAGGGTGAACTTGAGTGGAATTGTTATTTTCTGCTGAAATACATGAGGGAAACATCTCTCCTGTTGTTCCTCAGTACATTGTAGGTTCCCCCATAAGGAAATAGTTGAATTCTCAATTTAACATGAAAACTCATTCAGACAGTGGGATGTCATTTTTTATTGCTCTATTGTGCTTCTCTCGCTGAGTTATGCGCAGTGTGAGCAGAAAGGGTGAACTTGAGTGGAATTGTTATTTTCTGCTGAAATACATGAGGGAAACATCTCTCCTGTTATTCCTGAGTACATTGTAGGTCCCCCCATAAGGAAATAGTTGAATTCTCAATTTAACATAAAAACTCATTCAGACAGTGGGATGTCATTTTTTATTGCTCTATTGTGCTTCTCTCGCTGAGTTATGCGCAGTGTGAGCAGAAAGGGTGAACTTGAGTGGAATTGTTATTTTCTGCTGAAATACATGAGGGAAACATCTCTCCTGTTGTTCCTCAGTACATTGTAGGGTCCCCCATAAGGAAATAGTTGATTTTACAATTTAACATGAAAACTCATTCAGACAGTGGGATGTCATTTTTTATTGCTCTATTGTGCTTCTCTCGCTGAGTTATGCGCAGTGTGAGCAGAAAGGGTGAACTTGAGTGGAATTGTTATTTTCTGCTGAAATACATGAGGGAAACATCTCTCCTGTTGTTCCTCAGTACATTGTAGGGTCCCCCATTAGGAAATAGTTGAATTCTCAATTTAACATGAAAACTCATTCAGACAGTGGGATGTCATTTTTTATTGCGCTATTGTGCATCTCTCGCTGAGTTATGCGCAGTGTGAGCAGAAAGGGTGAACTTGAGTGGAATTGTTATTTTCTGCTGAAATACATGAGGGAAACATCTCTCCTGTTATTCCTGAGTACATTGTAGGTCCCCCCATAAGGAAATAGTTGAATTCTCAATTTAACATGAAAACTCATTCAGACAGTGGGATGTCATTTTTTATTGCTCTATTGTGCTTCTCTCGCTGAGTTATGCGCATGTATCATGAAATACATGAGGGAAACATCTCTCCTGTTATTCCTCACTACATTGTAGGTTCCCCCATAAGGAAATAGTTGAAATCTTTTTTTTGAAGGAGCAGCAGTGATATCTGTGCTGATTTACTCTGAAATAACTCTTTTTCTCCTGTTTCTGAGCTGAATTACAAAGCAAAACAAAGATTCAAATGAGACTGACAATAGAGGAACAACAGGAAAGATTTTTTCCTTATTTTTTTCAGCAGAGAATTACAATTCCATTCAAGTTCACCTTTTATGCTCGCAATGAGCATAAAGCACTTGTTTTCTTTCACAAATTCCTGAATTCACTAATTCAGTGCCCCCACTCCCCCCACACACATTGATTAAAGCAGATAACTATTGAAATATATATATATATATATATATATATATATATATATATATATATATATATATATATATATATATATATATATATATATTTATATTTTTAATAAAATTATTCCAGTTATTGATGAAACAATTTCTCTCTTGTTTCAGTGGTGTCGATTCATTTACATGGTTGATTTGTTCTTATGCGTTTGGTGATGTGCAGTGGCACCATTACGCCTGTGGGTGGAGACACAGACCGTATGATGAATATCAGGTGACGATCGTTCACAGTCGACTCTCTGTTGGTCTGAGATTGAGGGGCACTGTGCGTATTCCGTTGCTTGATGAACACTGACCTGGTGTATTGTCAGTTTCATTTGAATCTTTGTTTTGCTATGTTTATTCCTCCAGGCTCATGTGTATGAATGAGTGTTCAAGTGTAAAGCTGTGTTCAGCTCTGTGCAGCTGTTGTCTTGCATGGAGACTTTCATTCAGCTCAGAAACAGGAGAAACAGAGTTCTTTCAGAGTAAGTCAGCACAGATATCACAGCTGCTCCTTCAAAAAAAAGACAACATCTCAACTTGTTGAGATAAGGCCCATAACCACAATAAAAGAAGAAATCCAAGTGGTTGAATGAGTTTTCTTTTCAAAATCTGTATGCGACTGTTTACTTTCATAGATGTCTTGATTCAGCTGAGGAACAAAAGAGAAAAAAAAATCCAACCTGTTATTCCACACAGAATACAATTTGCTCAATAAAAAATGCTGCTGCTTGAAGAAAACAGACATCAAAGTGATGGAATGCGTGTTGAAACATTTTCAAAAACTTTGAAGTCTGAAGTTGTTTGTAAACAGACTTTTAGGTTTGATGATCAAAGCCGTTCAAACGCTTTGAAGTCTGAAGTTGTTTGTAAACAGACTTTTAGGTCTGATGATCAAAGCCGTTCAAACGCTTTGAAGTCTGAAGTTGTTTGTAAACAGACTTGTAAGTCTGATTACAAACCAATTAAAGTGCTTCAGCAGCTGCTGGCGTTGCTGATGCTGCTTCTGCTGCTTGAATTACACTCAATTTACTGGGGAACATTAAAAAAGATATAAAAAAAAAAACTCTTTATGAACACAGGAGGAGCAGAAAATATTTTTTCACGCCATTGACTGATGACAGACCTCTGTTTATTCCTTCAGGCTCATGTGTATGAATGAGTGTTCAAGTGTAAAGCTGTGTGCAGCTGTGTGCAGCTGTTGTCTTGCATGGAGACTTTCATTCAGCTCAGAAACAGGAGAAACAGAGTTCTTTCAGAGTAAGTCAGCACAGATATCACAGCTGCTCCTTCAAAAAAAAAGACAACATCTCAACTTGTTGAGATAAGGCCCATAACCACAATAAAAAAAAGAAATCCAAATGGTTGAATGAGTTTTCTTTTCAAAATCTTAATGCGACTGTTTACTTTCATAGTTGTCTTGATTCAGCTGAGGAACAAGAGAGAAAAAAAAATCCAACCTGTTATTCCACACAGAATACAATTTGCTCAATAAAAAATGCTGCTGCTTGAAGAAAACAGACATCAAAGTGATGGAATGCGTGTTGAAACATTTTCAAAAACTTTGAAGTCTGAAGTTGTTTGTAAACAGACTTTTAGGTCTGATGATCAAAGCCGTTCAAACGCTTTGAAGTCTGAAGTTGTTTGTAAACAGACTTGTAAGTCTGATTACAAACCAATTAAAGTACTTCAGCAGCTGCTGGTGTTGCTGATGCTGCTTCTGCTGCTTGAATAACACTCAATTTACTGGGGAACATTAAAAAAGATATAAAAAAAAAACTCTTTATGAACACAGGAGGAGCAGAAAATATTTTTTCACGCCATGACTGATGACAGACCTCTGTTTATTCCTTCAGGCTCATGTGTATGAATGAGTGTTCAAGTGTAAAGCTGTGTGCAGCTGTGTGCAGCTGTTGTCTTGCATGGAGACTTTCAATTCAGCTCAGAAACAGGAGAAACAGAATTCTTTCAGAGTAAGTCAGCACAGATATCACTGCTGCTCCTTTAAAAAAAAAAAAAAAAACAACCTCTCAAATCGTTGAGATAAGGCCAATAAACACCATAAAGAATGACATCCTGACGTCTGAATGAGTTTTCATGTTAAATTCAGAATTCACCTTTTTCCTTGTTGGGGAACCTAAAATGTACTGAGGAACAACATGAGAGATGTTTCCCTCATGTATTGCAGCAGAGAATAACAACTCCATCCCTACCCTAACCCTACTTTCAGCCTTATCCTTAACCCTCATTCAATGCAAGTCTATGGGTTGACATTTCAACTTTGTCCTAGAGACATGGGGCCACTTGCTTTTTCATCAAGAGCCCCCAAAGAAGCGCACACGCCGAATTTGGGTCTTCTAGTACTTGAGGAACGCAGAAACCCTAACCCTAATTTCAACTAACCCTAACCCTAACCCTAGTTTCAGCCTTAACGTTAACCCTAATTCAATGCAAGTCTATGGGGTGAAATTTCAACTTTGTCCTAGAGACATGGGACCATTTGCTTTTTCATCAGGAGCCCCCAAGAAGTGTCCACGCAAAATTTGGGGTTTCTAATACTTGAGGAAGGCAGAAACCCTAACCCTAATTTCAACTAACCCTAACCCTAACCCTAGTTTCAGCCTTAACGTTAACCCTAATTCAATGCAAGTCTATGGGGTGAAATTTCAACTTTGTCCTAGAGACATGGGGCCACTTGCTATTTCATCAAGAGCCCCAAAGAAGCGCCCACGCCAAATTTGGGGTTTCTAATACTTGAGGAACGCAGAAACCCTAACCCTAATTTCAGCAAACCCTAACCCTAACCCTAGTTTCAGCCTTATCGTTAACCCTAATTCAATTCAAGTCTGATGGGGTGAAAACTCATTCAGACAGTGGGATGTCATTTTTTATTGCTCTATTGTGCTTCTCTCGCTGAGTTATGCGCAGTGTGAGCAGAAAGGGTGAACTTGAGTGGAATTGTTATTTTCTGCTGAAATACATGAGGGAAACATCTCTCCTGTTGTTCCTCAGTACATTGTAGGTTCCCCCATTAGGAAATAGTTGAATTCTCAATTTAACATGAAAACTCATTCAGACAGTGGGATGTCATTTTTTATTGCTCTATTGTGCTTCTCTCGCTGAGTTATGCGCAGTGTGAGCAGAAAGGGTGAACTTGAGTGGAATTGTTATTTTCTGCTGAAATACATGAGGGAAACATCTCTCCTGTTATTCCTGAGTACATTGTAGGTCCCCCCATAAGGAAATAGTTGAATTCTCAATTTAACATGAAAACTCATTCAGACAGTGGGATGTCATTTTTTATTGCTCTATTGTGCTTCTCTCGCTGAGTTATGCGCAGTGTGAGCAGAAAGGGTGAACTTGAGTGGAATTGTTATTTTCTGCTGAAATACATGAGGGAAACATCTCTCCTGTTATTCCTCAGTACATTGTAGGTTCCCCCATAAGGAAATAGTTGAATTCTCAATTTAACATGAAAACTCATTCAGACAGTGGGATGTCATTTTTTATTGCTCTATTGTGCTTCTCTCGCTGAGTTATGCGCAGTGTGAGCAGAAAGGGTGAACTTGAGTGGAATTGTTATTTTCTGCTGAAATACATGAGGGAAACATCTCTCCTGTTGTTCCTCAGTACATTGTAGGTTCCCCCTTAAGGAAATAGTTGAATTCTCAATTTAACATGAAAACTCATTCAGACAGTGGGATGTCATTTTTTATTGCTCTATTGTGCTTCTCTCGCTGAGTTATGCGCAGTGTGAGCAGAAAGGGTGAACTTGAGTGGAATTGTTATTTTCTGCTGAAATACATGAGGGAAACATCTCTCCTGTTGTTCCTCAGTACATTGTAGGTTCCCCCATAAGGTAATAGTTGAATTCTCAATTTAACATAAAAACTCATTCAGACAGTGGGATGTCATTTTTTATTGCTCTATTGTGCTTCTCTCGCTGAGTTATGCGCAGTGTGAGCAGAAAGGGTGAACTTGAGTGGAATTGTTATTTTCTGCTGAAATACATGAGGGAAACATCTCTCCTGTTGTTCCTCAGTACATTGTAGGTTCCCCCATAAGGAAATAGTTGAATACTCAATTTAACATGAAAACTCATTCAGACAGTGGGATGTCATTTTTTATTGCTCTATTGTGCTTCTCTCGCTGAGTTATGCGCAGTGTGAGCAGAAAGGGTGAACTTGAGTGGAATTGTTATTTTCTGCTGAACTACATGAGGGAAACATCTCTCCTGTTGTTCCTCAGTACATTGTAGGTTCCCCCATAAGGAAATAGTTGAATTCTCAATTTAACATAAAAACTCATTCAGACAGTGGGATGTCATTTTTTATTGCTCTATTGTGCTTCTCTCGCTGAGTTATGCGCAGTGTGAGCAGAAAGGGTGAACTTGAGTGGAATTGTTATTTTCTGCTGAAATACATGAGGGAAACATCTCTCCTGTTGTTCCTCAGTACATTGTAGGTTCCCCCATAAGGAAATAGTTGAATTCTCAATTTAACATGAAAACTCATTCAGACAGTGGGATGTCATTTTTTATTGCTCTATTGTGCTTCTCTCGCTGAGTTATGCGCAGTGTGAGCAGAAATGGTGAACTTGAGTGGAATTGTTATTTTCTGCTGAAATACATGAGGGAAACATCTCTCCTGTTGTTCCTCAGTACATTGTAGGTTCCCCCATAAGGAAATAGTTGAATTCTCAATTTAACATGAAAACTCATTCAGACAGTGGGATGTCATTTTTTATTGCTCTATTGTGCTTCTCTCGCTGAGTTATGCGCAGTGTGAGCAGAAAGGGTGAACTTGAGTGGAATTGTTATTTTCTGCTGAAATACACGAGGGAAACATCTCTCCTGTTGTTCCTCAGTACATTGTAGGTTCCCCCACAAGGAAATAGTTGATATCACAATTTAACACAAAAAGTCATTCAGACAGTGGGATGTCATTTTTTATTGCTCTATTGTGCTTCTCTCGCTGAGTTATGCGCAGTGTGAGCAGAAAGGGTGAACTTGAGTGCAATTGTTATTTTCTGCTGAAATACATGAGGGAAACATCTCTCCTGTTGTTCCTGAGTACATTGTAGGTCCCCCCATAAGGAAATAGTTGAATTCTCAATTTAACATGAAAACTCATTCAGACAGTGGGATGTCATTTTTTATTGCTCTATTGTGCTTCTCTCGCTGAGTTATGTGCAGTGTGAGCAGAAAGGGTGAACTTGAGTGGAATTGTTATTTTCTGCTGAAATACATGACGGAAACATCTCTCCTGTTGTTCCTCAGTACATTGTAGGTCCCCCCATAAGGAAATAGTTGAATTCTCAATTTAACATGAAAACTCATTCAGACAGTGGGATGTCATTTTTTATTGCTCTATTGTGCTTCTCTCGCTGAGTTATGCGCAGTGTGAGCAGAAAGGGTGAACTTGAGTGGAATTGTTATTTTCTGCTGAAATACATGAGGGAAACATCTGTCCTGTTGTTCCTGAGTACATTGTAGGTCCCCCCATAAGGAAATAGTTGAATTCTCAATTTAACATAAAAACTCATTCAGACAGTGGGATGTCATTTTTTATTGCTCTATTGTGCTTCTCTCGCTGAGTTATGCGCAGTGTGAGCAGAAAGGGTGAACTTGAGTGGAATTGTTATTTTCTGCTGAAATACATGAGGGAAACATCTCTCCTGTTGTTCCTCACTACATTGTAGGTTCCCCCATAAGGAAATAGTTGAATTCTCAATTTAACATGAAAACTCATTCAGACAGCGGGATGTCATTTTTTATTGCTCTATTGTGCTTCTCTCGCTGAGTTATGCGCAGTGTGAGCAGAAAGGGTGAACTTGAGTGGAATTATTTTCTGCTGAAATACATGAGGGAAACATCTCTCCTGTTGTTCCTCACTACATTGTAGGTTCCCCCATAAGGAAATAGTTGAAATCTTTTTTTTGAAGGAGCAGCAGTGATATCTGTGCTGACTTACTCTGAAATAACTCTTTTTCTCCTGTTTCTGAGCTGAATTAAAGTCTCTATGCAAGAAAACAGAGCTGCACACAGCTTTACACTTGAATACTCATTCATACTCATCAGCCTGGAGGAATAAACAAAGCAAAACAAAGATTCAAATGAGACTGACAATAGAGGAACAACAGGAAAGATTTTTTCCTTATTTTTTTCAGCAGAGAATTACAATTCCATTCAAGTTCACCTTTTATGCTCGCAATGAGCATAAAGCACTTGTTTTCTTTCACAAATTCCTGAATTCACTAATTCAGTGCCCCCACTCCCCCCACACACATTGATTAAAGCAGATAACTATTGAAATATATATATATATATATATATATATATATATATATATATATATATATATATATATATTTATATTTTTAATAAAATTATTCCAGTTATTGATGAAACAATTTCTCTCTTGTTTCAGTGGTGTCGATTCATTTACATGGTTGATTTGTTCTTATGCGTTTGGTGATGTGCAGTGGCACCATTACGCCTGTGGGTGGAGACACAGACCGTATGATGAATATCAGGTGACGATCGTTCACAGTCGACTCTCTGTTGGTCTGAGATTGAGGGGCACTGTGCGTATTCCGTTGCTTGATGAACACTGACCTGGTGTATTGTCAGTTTCATTTGAATCTTTGTTTTGCTATGTTTATTCCTCCAGGCTCATGTGTATGAATGAGTGTTCAAGTGTAAAGCTGTGTGCAGCTCTGTGCAGCTGTTGTCTTGCATGGAGACTTTCATTCAGCTCAGAAACAGGAGAAACAGAGTTCTTTCAGAGTAAGTCAGCACAGATATCACAGCTGCTCCTTCAAAAAAAAGACAACATCTCAACTTGTTGAGATAAGGCCCATAACCACAATAAAAGAAGAAATCCAAGTGGTTGAATGAGTTTTATTTTCAAAATCTGTATGCGACTGTTTACTTTCATAGATGTCTTGATTCAGCTGAGGAACAAAAGAGAAAAAAAAAATCCAACCTGTTATTCCACACAGAATACAATTTGCTCAATAAAAAATGCTGCTGCTTGAAGAAAAAAGACATCAAAGTGATGGAATGCGTGTTGAAACATTTGCAAAAGCTTTGAAGTCTGAAGTTGTGTTTGTAAACAGACTTTTAGGTCTGATGATCAAAGCCGTTCAAACGCTTTGAAGTCTGAAGTTGTTTGTAAACAGACTTTTAGGTCTGATGATCAAAGCCGTTCAAACGCTTTGAAGTCTGAAGTTGTTTGTAAACAGACTTGTAAGTCTGATTACAAACCAATTAAAGTGCTTCAGCAGCTGCTGGCGTTGCTGATGCTGCTTCTGCTGCTTGAATAACACTCAATTTACTGGGGAACATTAAAAAAGATATAAAAAATAAACTCTTTATGAACACAGGAGGAGCAGAAAATATTTTTTCACGCCATTGACTGATGACAGACCTCTGTTTATTCCTTCAGGCTCATGTGTATGAATGAGTGTTCAAGTGTAAAGCTGTGTGCAGCTGTGTGCAGCTGTTGTCTTGCATGGAGACTTTCATTCAGCTCAGAAACAGGAGAAACAGAGTTCTTTCAGAGTAAGTCAGCACAGATATCACAGCTGCTCCTTCAAAAAAAAAGACAACATCTCAACTTGTTGAGATAAGGCCCATAACCACAATAAAAAAAAGAAATCCAAATGGTTGAATGAGTTTTCTTTTCAAAATCATTATGCGACTGTTTACTTTCATAGTTGTCTTGATTCAGCTGAGGAACAAGAGAGAAAAAAAATCCAACCTGTTATTCCACACAGAATACAATTTGCTCAATAAAAAATGCTGCTGCTTGAAGAAAACAGACATCAAAGTGATGGAATGTGTGTGCAAACATTTTCAAAAACTTTGAAGTCTGAAGTTGTTTGTAAACAGATTTTTAGGTCTGATGATCAAAGCCGTTCAAACGCTTTGAAGTCTGAAGTTGTTTGTAAACAGACTTGTAAGTCTGATTACAAACCAATTAAAGTGCTTCAGCAGCTGCTGGCGTTGCTGATGCTGCTTCTGCTGCTTGAATAACACTCAATTTACTGGGGAACATTAAAAAAGATATAAAACAAAAACTCTTTATGAACACAGGAGGAGCAGAAAATATTTTTTCACGCCATGACTGATGACAGACCTCTGTTTATTCCTTCAGGCTCATGTGTATGAATGAGTGTTCAAGTGTAAAGCTGTGTGCAGCTGTGTGCAGCTGTTGTCTTGCATGGAGAGTTTCATTCAGCTCAGAAACAGGAGAAACAGAGTTCTTTCAGAGTAAGTCAGCACAGATATCACAGCTGCTCCTTCAACAAAAAAGACAACATCTCAACTTGTTGAGATAAGGCCCATAACCACAATAAAAGAAGAAATCCAAGTGGTTGAATGAGTTTTCTTTTCAAAATCTGTATGCGACTGTTTACTTTCATAGATGTCTTGATTCAGCTGAGGAACAAAAGAGAAAAAAAAAATCCAACCTGTTATTCCACACAGAATACAATTTGTTCAATAAAAAATGCTGCTGCTTGAAGAAAACAGACATCAAAGTGATGGAATGCGTGTTGAAACATTTTCAAAAACTTTGAAGTCTGAAGTTGTTTGTAAACAGACTTTTAGGTCTGATGATCAAAGCCGTTCAAACGCTTTGAAGTCTGAAGTTGTTTGTAAACAGACTTGTAAGTCTGATTACAAACCAATTAAAGTACTTCAGCAGCTGCTGGTGTTGCTGATGCTGCTTCTGCTGCTTGAATAACACTCAATTTACTGGGGAACATTAAAAAAGATATAAAACAAAAACTCTTTATGAACACAGGAGGAGCAGAAAATATTTTTTCACGCCATGACTGATGACAGACCTCTGTTTATTCCTTCAGGCTCATGTGTATGAATGAGTGTTCAAGTGTAAAGCTGTGTGCAGCTGTGTGCAGCTGTTGTCTTGCATGGAGACTTTCAATTCAGCTCAGAAACAGGAGAAACAGAATTCTTTCAGAGTAAGTCAGCACAGATATCACTGCTGCTCCTTTAAAAAAAAAAAAAAAAACAACCTCTCAAATCGTTGAGATAAGGCCAATAAACACCATAAAGAATGACATCCTGACGTCTGAATGAGTTTTCATGTTAAATTCAGAATTCACCTTTTTCCTTGTTGGGGAACCTAAAATGTACTGAGGAACAACATGAGAGATGTTTCCCTCATGTATTGCAGCAGAGAATAACAACTCCATCCCTACCCTAACCCTACTTTCAGCCTTATCCTTAACCCTCATTCAATGCAAATCTATGGGTTGACATTTCAACTTTGTCCTAGAGACATGGGGCCACTTGCTTTTTCATCAAGAGCCCCCAAAGAAGCGCACACGCCGAATTTGGGTCTTCTAGTACTTGAGGAACGCAGAAACCCTAACCCTAATTTCAACTAACCCTAACCCTAACCCTAGTTTCAGCCTTAACGTTAACCCTAATTCAATGCAAGTCTATGGGGTGAAATTTCAACTTTGTCCTAGAGACATGGGACCATTTGCTTTTTCATCAGGAGCCCCCAAGAAGTGTCCACGCAAAATTTGGGGTTTCTAATACTTGAGGAAGGCAGAAACCCTAACCCTAATTTCAACTAACCCTAACCCTAACCCTAGTTTCAGCCTTAACGTTAACCCTAATTCAATGCAAGTCTATGGGGTGAAATTTCAACTTTGTCCTAGAGACATGGGGCCACTTGCTATTTCATCAAGAGCCCCAAAGAAGCGCCCACGCCAAATTTGGGGTTTCTAATACTTGAGGAACGCAGAAACCCTAACCCTAATTTCAGCTAACCCTAACCCTAACCCTAGTTTCAGCCTTATCGTTAACCCTAATTCAATTCAAGTCTGATGGGGTGAAAACTCATTCAGACAGTGGGATGTCATTTTTTATTGCTCTATTGTGCTTCTCTCGCTGAGTTATACGCAGTGTGAGCAGAAAGGGTGAACTTGAGTGGAATTGTTATTTTCTGCTGAAATACATGAGGGAAACATCTCTCCTGTTGTTCCTCAGTACATTGTAGGGTCCCCCATAAGGAAATAGTTGATTTTACAATTTAACATGAAAACTCATTCAGACAGTGGGATGTTATTTTTTATTGCTCTATTGTGCTTCTCTCGCTGAGTTTTGCGCAGTGTGAGCAGAAAGGGTGAACTTGAGTGGAATTGTTATTTTCTGCTGAAATACATGAGGGAAACATCTCTCCTGTTATTCCTGAGTACATTGTAGGTCCCCCCATAAGGAAATGGTTGAATTCTCAATTTAACATGAAAACTCATTCAGACAGTGGGATGTCATTTTTTATTGCTCTATTGTGCTTCTCTCGCTGAGTTATGCGCAGTGTGAGCAGAAAGGGTGAACTTGAGTGGAATTGTTATTTTCTGCTGAAATACATGAGGGAAACATCTTTCCTGTTGTTCCTCAGTACATTGTAGGTTCCCCCATAAGGAAATAGTTGAATTCTCAATTTAACATGAAAACTCATTCAGACAGTGGGATGTCATTTTTTATTGCTCTATTGTGCTTCTCTCGCTGAGTTATGCGCAGTGTGAGCAGAAAGGGTGAACTTGAGTGGAATTGTAATTTTCTGCTGAAATACATGAGGGAAACATCTCTCCTGTTGTTCCTCAGTACATTGTAGGGTCCCCCATAAGGAAATAGTTGATTTTACAATTTAACATGAAAACTCATTCAGACAGTGGGATGTTATTTTTTATTGCTCTATTGTGCTTCTCTCGCTGAGTTATGCGCAGTGTGAGCAGAAAGGGTGAACTTGAGTGGAATTGTTATTTTCTGCTGAAATACATGAGGGAAACATCTCTCCTGTTATTCCTGAGTACATTGTAGGTACCCCCATAAGGAAATAGTTGAATTCTCAATTTAACATGAAAACTCATTCAGACAGTGGGATGTCATTTTTTATTGCTCTATTGTGCTTCTCTCGCTGAGTTATGCGCAGTGTGAGCAGAAAGGGTGAACTTGAGTGGAATTGTTATTTTCTGCTGAAATACATGAGGGAAACATCTCTCCTGTTATTCCTGAGTACATTGTAGGTCCCCCCATAAGGAAATAGTTGAATTCTCAATTTAACATAAAAACTCATTCAGACAGTGGGATGTCATTTTTTATTGCTCTATTGTGCTTCTCTCGCTGAGTTATGCGCAGTGTGAGCAGAAAGGGTGAACTTGAGTGGAATTGTTATTTTCTGCTGAAATACATGAGGGAAACATCTCTCCTGTTATTCCTGAGTACATTGTAGGTCCCCCCATAAGGAAATAGTTGAATTCTCAATTTAACATGAAAACTCATTCAGACAGTGGGATGTCATTTTTTATTGCTCTATTGTGCTTCTCTCGCTGAGTTATGCGCAGTGTGAGCAGAAATGGTGAACTTGAGTGGAATTGTTATTTTCTGCTGAAATACATGAGGGAAACATCTCTCCTGTTGTTCCTCAGTACATTGTAGGTTCCCCCATAAGGAAATAGTTGAATTCTCAATTTAACATGAAAACTCATTCAGACAGTGGGATGTCATTTTTTATTGCTCTATTGTGCTTCTCTCGCTGAGTTATGCGCAGTGTGAGCAGAAAGGGTGAACTTGAGTGGAATTGTTATTTTCTGCTGAAATACATGAGGGAAACATCTCTCCTTTTGTTCCTCAGTACATTGTAGGTTCCCCCTTAAGGAAATAGTTGATTTTACAATTTAACATGAAAACTCATTCAGACAGTGGGATGTTATTTTTTATTGCTCTATTGTGCTTCTCTCGCTGAGTTATGCGCAGTGTGAGCAGAAAGGGTGAACTTGAGTGGAATTGTTATTTTCTGCTGAAATACATGAGGGAAACATCTCTCCTGTTGTTCCTCAGTACATTGTAGGTTCCCCCATAAGGAAATAGTTGAATTCTCAATTTAACATAAAAACTCATTCAGACAGTGGGATGTCATTTTTTATTGCTCTATTGTGCTTCTCTCGCTGAGTTATGCGCAGTGTGAGCAGAAAGGGTGAACTTGAGTGGAATTGTTATTTTCTGCTGAAATACATGAGGGAAACATCTCTCCTGTTGTTCCTCAGTACATTGTAGGTTCCCCCATAAGGAAATAGTTGAATTCTCAATTTAACATGAAAACTCATTCAGACAGTGGGATGTCATTTTTTATTGCTCTATTGTGCTTCTCTCGCTGAGTTATGCGCAGTGTGAGCAGAAATGGTGAACTTGAGTGGAATTGTTATTTTCTGCTGAAATACATGAGGGAAACATCTCTCCTGTTGTTCCTCAGTACATTGTAGGTTCCCCCATAAGGAAATAGTTGAATTCTCAATTTAACATGAAAACTCATTCAGACAGTGGGATGTCATTTTTTATTGCTCTATTGTGCTTCTCTCGCTGAGTTATGCGCAGTGTGAGCAGAAAGGGTGAACTTGAGTGGAATTGTTATTTTCTGCTGAAATACATGAGGGAAACATCTCTCCTGTTGTTCCTCAGTACATTGTAGGTTCCCCCATAAGGAAATAGTTGAATTCTCAATTTAACATGAAAACTCATTCAGACAGTGGGATGTCATTTTTTATTGCTCTATTGTGCTTCTCTCGCTGAGTTATGCGCAGTGTGAGCAGAAAGGGTGAACTTGAGTGGAATTGTTATTTTCTGCTGAAATACATGAGGGAAACATCTCTCCTGTTATTCCTGAGTACATTGTAGGTCCCCCCATAAGGAAATAGTTGAATTCTCAATTTAACATAAAAACTCATTCAGACAGTGGGATGTCATTTTTTATTGCTCTATTGTGCTTCTCTCGCTGAGTTATGCGCAGTGTGAGCAGAAAGGGTGAACTTGAGTGGAATTGTTATTTTCTGCTGAAATACATGAGGGAAACATCTCTCCTGTTGTTCCTCAGTACATTGTAGGGTCCCCCATAAGGAAATAGTTGATTTTACAATTTAACATGAAAACTCATTCAGACAGTGGGATGTCATTTTTTATTGCTCTATTGTGCTTCTCTCGCTGAGTTATGCGCAGTGTGAGCAGAAAGGGTGAACTTGAGTGGAATTGTTATTTTCTGCTGAAATACATGAGGGAAACATCTCTCCTGTTATTCCTGAGTACATTGTAGGTCCCCCCATAAGGAAATAGTTGAATTCTCAATTTAACATAAAAACTCATTCAGACAGTGGGATGTCATTTTTTATTGCTCTATTGTGCTTCTCTCGCTGAGTTATGCGCAGTGTGAGCAGAAAGGGTGAACTTGAGTGGAATTGTTATTTTCTGCTGAAATACATGAGGGAAACATCTCTCCTGTTATTCCTGAGTACATTGTAGGTCCCCCCATAAGGAAATAGTTGAATTCTCAATTTAACATAAAAACTCATTCAGACAGTGGGATGTCATTTTTTATTGCTCTATTGTGCTTCTCTCGCTGAGTTATGCGCAGTGTGAGCAGAAAGGGTGAACTTGAGTGGAATTGTTATTTTCTGCTGAAATACATGAGGGAAACATCTGTCCTGTTGTTCCTCAGTACATTGTAGGTTCCCCCATAAGGAAATAGTTGAATTCTCAATTTAACATGAAAACTCATTCAGACAGTGGGATGTCATTTTTTATTGCTCTATTGTGCTTCTCTCGCTGAGTTATGCGCAGTGTGAGCAGAAATGGTGAACTTGAGTGGAATTGTTATTTTCTGCTGAAATACATGAGGGAAACATCTCTCCTGTTGTTCCTCAGTACATTGTAGGGTCCCCCATAAGGAAATAGTTGATTTTACAATTTAACATGAAAACTCATTCAGACAGTGGGATGTCATTTTTTATTGCTCTATTGTGCTTCTCTCGCTGAGTTATGCGCAGTGGGAGCAGAAAGGGTGAACTTGAGTGGAATTGTTATTTTCTGCTGAAATACATGAGGGAAACATCTCTCCTGTTGTTCCTCAGTACATTGTAGGTTCCCCCATAAGGAAATAGTTGAATTCTCAATTTAACATGAAAACTCATTCAGACAGTGGGATGTCATTTTTTATTGCTCTATTGTGCTTCTCTCGCTGAGTTATGCGCAGTGTGAGCAGAAATGGTGAACTTGAGTGGAATTGTTATTTTCTGCTGAAATACATGAGGGAAACATCTCTCCTGTTGTTCCTCAGTACATTGTAGGTTCCCCCATAAGGAAATAGTTGAATTCTCAATTTAACATGAAAACTCATTCAGACAGTGGGATGTCATTTTTTATTGCTCTATTGTGCTTCTCTCGCTGAGTTATGCGCAGTGTGAGCAGAAAGGGTGAACTTGAGTGGAATTGTTATTTTCTGCTGAAATACATGAGGGAAACATCTCTCCTGTTATTCCTGAGTACATTGTAGGTCCCCCCATAAGGAAATAGTTGAATTCTCAATTTAACATAAAAACTCATTCAGACAGTGGGATGTCATTTTTTATTGCTCTATTGTGCTTCTCTCGCTGAGTTATGCGCAGTGTGAGCAGAAAGGGTGAACTTGAGTGGAATTGTTATTTTCTGCTGAAATACATGATGGAAACATCTCTCCTGTTGTTCCTCAGTACATTGTAGGGTCCCCCATAAGGAAATAGTTGATTTTACAATTTAACATGAAAACTCATTCAGACAGTGGGATGTCATTTTTTATTGCTCTATTGTGCTTCTCTCGCTGAGTTATGCGCAGTGGGAGCAGAAAGGGTGAACTTGAGTGGAATTGTTATTTTCTGCTGAAATACATGAGGGAAACATCTCTCCTGTTGTTCCTCAGTACATTGTAGGTTCCCCCATAAGGAAATAGTTGAATTCTCAATTTAACATGAAAACTCATTCAGACAGTGGGATGTCATTTTTTATTGCTCTATTGTGCTTCTCTCGCTGAGTTATGCGCAGTGTGAGCAGAAAGGGTGAACTTGAGTGGAATTGTTATTTTCTGCTGAAATACATGAGGGAAACATCTCTCCTGTTGTTCCTCAGTACATTGTAGGTTCCCCCATAAGGTAATAGTTGAATTCTCAATTTAACATAAAAACTCATTCAGACAGTGGAATGTCATTTTTTATTGCTCTATTGTGCTTCTCTCGCTGAGTTATGCGCAGTGTGAGCAGAAAGGGTGAACTTGAGTGGAATTGTTATTTTCTGCTGAAATACATGAGGGAAACATCTCTCCTGTTATTCCTGAGTACATTGTAGGTCCCCCCATAAGGAAATAGTTGAATTCTCAATTTAACATGAAAACTCATTCAGACAGTGGGATGTCATTTTTTATTGCTCTATTGTACTTCTCTCGCTGAGTTATGCGCAGTGTGAGCAGAAAGGGTGAACTTGAGTGGAATTGTTATTTTCTGCTGAAATACATGAGGGAAACATCTCTCCTGTTGTTCCTCACTACATTGTAGGTTCCCCCATAAGGAAATAGTTGAAATCTTTTTTTTGAAGGAGCAGCAGTGATATCTGTGCTGACTTACTCTGAAATAACTCTTTTTCTCCTGTTTCTGAGCTGAATTAAAGTCTCTATGCAAGAAAACAGCTGCACAGAGCTGCACACAGCTTTACACTTGAATACTCATTCATACTCATCAGCCTGGAGGAATAAACAAAGCAAAACAAAGATTCAAATGAGACTGACAATAGAGGAACAACAGGAAAGATTTTTTCCTTATTTTTTTCAGCAGAGAATTACAATTCCATTCAAGTTCACCTTTTATGCTCGCAATGAGCATAAAGCACTTGTTTTCTTTCACAAATTCCTGAATTCACTAATTCAGTGCCCCCACTCCCCCCACACACATTGATTAAAGCAGATAACTATTGAAATATATATATATATATATTTTTTTTTAATAAAATTATTCCAGTTATTGATGAAACAATTTCTCTCTTGTTTCAGTGGTGTCGATTCATTTACATGGTTGATTTGTTCTTATGCGTTTGGTGATGTGCAGTGACACCATTACGCCTGTGGGTGGAGACACAGACCGTATGATGAATATCAGGTGACGATCGTTCACAGTCGACTCTCTGTTGGTCTGAGATTGAGGGGCACTGTGCGTATTCCGTTGCTTGATGAACACTGACCTGGTGTATTGTCAGTTTCATTTGAATCTTTGTTTTGCTATGTTTATTCCTCCAGGCTCATGTGTATGAATGAGTGTTCAAGTGTAAAGCTGTGTGCAGCTGTGTGCAGCTGTTGTCTTGCATGGAGACTTTCATTCAGCTCAGAAACAGGAGAAACAGAGTTCTTTCAGAGAAAGTCAGCACAGATATCACAGCTGCTCCTTCAACAAAAAAGAAAACATCTCAACTTGTTGAGATAAGGCCCATAACCACAATAAAAGAAGAAATCCAAGTTGTTGAATGAGTTTTCTTTTCAAAATTTGTATGCGACTGTTTACTTTCATAGATGTCTTGATTCAGCTGAGGAACAAGAGAGAAAAAAAATCCAACCTGTTATTCCACACAGAATACAATTTGCTCAATAAAAAATGCTGCTGCTTGAAGAAAACAGACATCAAAGTGATGGAATGTGTGTGCAAACATTTTCAAAAACTTTGAAGTCTGAAGTTGTTTGTAAACAGATTTTTAGGTCTGATGATCAAAGCCGTTCAAACGCTTTGAAGTCTGAAGTTGTTTGTAAACAGACTTGTAAGTCTGATTACAAACCAATTAAAGTGCTTCAGCAGCTGCTGGCGTTGCTGATGCTGCTTCTGCTGCTTGAATAACACTCAATTTACTGGGGAACATTAAAAAAGATATAAAACAAAAACTCTTTATGAACACAGGAGGAGCAGAAAATATTTTTTCACGCCATGACTGATGACAGACCTCTGTTTATTCCTTCAGGCTCATGTGTATGAATGAGTGTTCAAGTGTAAAGCTGTGTGCAGCTGTGTGCAGCTGTTGTCTTGCATGGAGAGTTTCATTCAGCTCAGAAACAGGAGAAACAGAGTTCTTTCAGAGTAAGTCAGCACAGATATCACAGCTGCTCCTTCAACAAAAAAGAAAACATCTCAACTTGTTGAGATAAGGCCCATAACCACAATAAAAGAAGAAATCCAAGTGGTTGAATGAGTTTTCTTTTCAAAATCTGTATGCGACTGTTTACTTTCATAGATGTCTTGATTCAGCTGAGGAACAAAAGAGAAAAAAAAAATCCAACCTGTTATTCCACACAGAATACAATTTGTTCAATAAAAAATGCTGCTGCTTGAAGAAAACAGACATCAAAGTGATGGAATGCGTGTTGAAACATTTTCAAAAACTTTGAAGTCTGAAGTTGTTTGTAAACAGACTTTTAGGTCTGATGATCAAAGCCGTTCAAACGCTTTGAAGTCTGAAGTTGTTTGTAAACAGACTTGTAAGTCTGATTACAAACCAATTAAAGTACTTCAGCAGCTGCTGGTGTTGCTGATGCTGCTTCTGCTGCTTGAATAACACTCAATTTACTGGGGAACATTAAAAAAGATATAAAACAAAAACTCTTTATGAACACAGGAGGAGCAGAAAATATTTTTTCACGCCATGACTGATGACAGACCTCTGTTTATTCCTTCAGGCTCATGTGTATGAATGAGTGTTCAAGTGTAAAGCTGTGTGCAGCTGTGTGCAGCTGTTGTCTTGCATGGAGACTTTCATTCAGCTCAGAAACAGGAGAAACAGAGTTCTTTCAGAGTAAGTCAGCACAGATATCACAGCTGCTCCTTCAACAAAAAAGATAACATCTCAACTTTTTGAGATAAGGCCCATAACCACAATAAAAAAAGAAATCCAAGTGGTTGAATGAGTTTTCTTTTCAAAATCTGTATGCGACTGTTTACTTTCATAGATGTCTTGATTCAGCTGAGGAACAAAAGAGAAAAAAAAAATCCAACCTGTTATTCCACACAGAATACAATTTGCTCAATAAAAAATGCTGCTGATTGAAGAAAATAGACATCAAAGTGATGGAATGCGTGTTGAAACATTTTCAAAAACTTTGAAGTCTGAAGTTTTTTGTAAACAGACTTTTAGGTCTGATGATCAAAGCCGTTCAAACGCTTTGAAGTCTGAAGTTGTTTGTAAACAGACTTTTAGGTCTGATGATCAAAGCCGTTCAAACGCTTTGAAGTCTGAAGTTGTTTGTAAACAGACTTGTAAGTCTGATTACAAACCAATTAAAGTGCTTCAGCAGCTGCTGGCGTTGCTGATGCTGCTTCTGCTGCTTGAATAACACTCAATTTACTGGGGAACATTAAAAAATATATAAAAAAAAACTCTTTATGAACACAGGGGGAGCAGAAAATATTTTTTCACGCCATGACTGTTGATAGACCTCTGTTTATTCCTTCAGGCTGATGTGTATGAATGAGTGTTCAAGTGTAAAGCTGTGTGCAGCTGTGTGCAGCTGTTGTCTTGCATGGAGACTTTCATTCAGCTCAGAAACAGGAGAAACAGAGTTCTTTCAGAGTAGGTCAGCACAGATATCACAGCTGCTCCTTCAACAAAAAAGAAAACATCTCAACTTGTTGAGATAAGGCCCATAACCACAATAAAAGAAGAAATCCAAGTTGTTTAATGAGTTTTCTTTTCAAAATTTGTATGCGACTGTTTACTTTCATAGATGTCTTGATTCAGCTGAGGAACAAGAGAGAAAAAAAAATCCAACCTGTTATTCCACACAGAATACAATTTGCTCAATAAAAAATGCTGCTGCTTGAAGAAAACAGACATCAAAGTGATGGAATGTGTGTGCAAACATTTTCAAAAACTTTGAAGTCTGAAGTTGTTTGTAAACAGATTTTTAGGTCTGATGATCAAAGCCGTTCAAACGCTTTGAAGTCTGAAGTTGTTTGTAAACAGACTTGTAAGTCTGATTACAAACCAATTAAAGTGCTTCAGCAGCTGCTGGCGTTGCTGATGCTGCTTCTGCTGCTTGAATAACACTCAATTTACTGGGGAACATTAAAAAAGATATAAAACAAAAACTCTTTATGAACACAGGAGGAGCAGAAAATATTTTTTCACGCCATGACTGATGACAGACCTCTGTTTATTCCTTCAGGCTCATGTGTATGAATGAGTGTTCAAGTGTAAAGCTGTGTGCAGCTGTGTGCAGCTGTTGTCTTGCATGGAGAGTTTCATTCAGCTCAGAAACAGGAGAAACAGAATTCTTTCAGAGTAAGTCAGCACAGATATCACTGCTGCTCCTTTAAAAAAAAAAAAAAAATAACCTCTCAAATCGTTGAGATTAGGCCAATAAACATCATAAAAATGACATCCTGACGTCTGAATGAGTTTTCATTTTAAATTCAGAATTCACCTTTTTCCTTGTTGGGGAACCTAAAATGTACTGAGGAACAACATGAGAGATGTTTCCCTCATGTATTCCAGCAGAGAATAACAACTCCATCCCTACCCTAACCCTACTTTCAGCCTTATTCTTAACCCTCATTCAAAGCAAGTCTATGGGTTGACATTTCAACTTTGTCCTAGAGACATGGGGGAACTTGTTATTTCATCAAGAGCCCCCAAAGAAGCGCCCACGCCGAATTTGGGTCTTCTAGTACTTGAGGAAGGCAGAAACCCTAACCCTAATTTCAACTAACCCTAACCCTAACCCTAGTTTCAGCCTTAACGTTAACCCTCATTCAATGCAAGTCTATGGGTTGACATTTCAACTTTGTCCTAGAGACATGGGGCCACTTGCTATTTCATCAAGAGCCCCAAAGAAGCGCCCACGCCAAATTTGGGGTTTCTAATACTTGAGGAAGGCAGAAACCCTAACCCTAATTTCAGCTAACTCTAACCCTAACCCTAGTTTCAGCCTTATCGTTAACCCTAATTCAATTCAAGTCTGATGGGGTGAAAACTCATTCAGACAGTGGGATGTCATTTTTTATTGCTCTATTGTGCTTCTCTCGCTGAGTTATGCGCAGTGTGAGCAGAAAGGGTGAACTTGAGTGGAATTGTTATTTTCTGCTGAAATACATGAGGGAAACATCTCTCCTGTTGTTCCTGAGTACATTGTAGGTTCCCCCATAAGGAAATAGTTGAATTCTCAATTTAACATAAAAACTCATTCAGACAGTGGGATGTCATTTTTTATTGCTCTATTGTGCTTCTCTCGCTGAGTTATGCGCAGTGTGAGCAGAAAGGGTGAACTTGAGTGGAATTGTTATTTTCTGCTGAAATACATGAGGGAAACATCTCTCCTGTTATTCCTGAGTACATTGTAGGTCCCCCCATAAGGAAATAGTTGAATTCTAAATTTAACATAAAAACTCATTCAGACAATGGGATGTCATTTTTTATTGCTCTATTGTGCTTCTCTCGCTGAGTTATGCGCAGTGTGAGCAGAAAGGGTGAACTTGAGTGGAATTGTTATTTTCTGCTGAAATACATGAGGGAAACATCTGTCCTGTTGTTCCTCAGTACATTGTAGGTTCCCCCATAAGGAAATAGTTGAATACTCAATTTAACATGAAAACTCATTCAGACAGTGGGATGTCATTTTTTTATTGCTCTATTGTGCTTCTCTCGCTGAGTTATGCGCAGTGTGAGCAGAAAGGGTGAACTTGAGTGGAATTGTTATTTTCTGCTGAAATACATGAGGGAAACATCTCTCCTGTTGTTCCTCAGTACATTGTAGGTTCCCCCATAAGGAAATAGTTGAATTCTCAATTTAACATGAAAACTAAGTCAGACAGTGGGATGTCATTTTTTATTGCTCTATTGTGCTTCTCTCGCTGAGTTATGCGCAGTGTGAGCAGAAATGGTGAACTTGAGTGGAATTGTTATTTTCTGCTGAAATACATGAGGGAAACATCTCTCCTGTTATTCCTGAGTACATTGTAGGTCGCCCCATAAGGAAATAGTTGAATTCTAAATTTAACATGAAAACTCATTCAGACAGTGGGATGTCATTTTTTATTGCTCTATTGTGCTTCTCTCGCTGAGTTATGCGCAGTGTGAGCAGAAAGGGTGAACTTGAGTGGAATTGTTATTTTCTGCTGAAATACATGAGGGAAACATCTCTCCTGTTGTTCCTCAGTACATTGTAGGTTCCCCCATAAGAAAATAGTTGAATACTCAATTTAACATGAAAACTCATTCAGACAGTGGGATGTCATTTTTTATTGCTCTATTGTGCTTCTCTCGCTGAGTTATGCGCAGTGTGAGCAGAAATGGTGAACTTGAGTGGAATTGTTATTTTCTGCTGAAATACATGAGGGAAACATCTCTCCTGTTGTTCCTCAGTGCATTGTAGGTTCCCCCATAAGGAAATAGTTGAATTCTCAATTTAACATGAAAACTCATTCAGACAGTGGGATGTCATTTTTTATTGCTCTATTGTGCTTCTCTCGCTGAGTTATGCGCAGTGTGAGCAGAAAGGGTGAACTTGAGTGGAAGTGTTATTTTCTGCTGAAATACATGAGGGAAACAACTCTCCTGTTGTTGCTCACTACATTGTAGGTTCCCCCATAAGGAAATCGTTGAAATCTTTTTTTTGAAGGAGCAGCAGTGATATCTGTGCTGACTTACTCTGAAATAACTCTTTTTCTCCTGTTTCTGAGCTGAATTAAAGTCTCTATGCAAGAAAACAGAGCTGCACACAGCTTTACACTTGAATACTCATTCATACTCATCAGCCTGGAGGAATAAACAAAGCAAAACAAAGATTCAAATGAGACTGACAATAGAGGAACAACAGGAAAGATTTTTTCCTTATTTTTTTCAGCAGAGAATTACAATTCCATTCAAGTTCACCTTTTATGCTCGCAATGAGCATAAAGCACTTGTTTTCTTTCACAAATTCCTGAATTCACTAATTCAGTGCCCCCACTCCCCCCACACACATTGATTAAAGCAGATAACTATTGAAATATATATATATATATTTTTTTTTTTAATAAAATTATTCCAGTTATTGATGAAACAATTTCTCTCTTGTTTCAGTGGTGTCGATTCATTTACATGGTTGATTTGTTCTTATGCGTTTGGTGATGTGCAGTGACACCATTACGCCTGTGGGTGGAGACACAGACCGTATGATGAATATCAGGTGACGATCGTTCACAGTCGACTCTCTGTTGGTCTGAGATTGAGGGGCACTGTGCGTATTCCGTTGCTTGATGAACACTGACCTGGTGTATTGTCAGTTTCATTTGAATCTTTGTTTTGCTATGTTTATTCCTCCAGGCTCATGTGTATGAATGAGTGTTCAAGTGTAAAGCTGTGTTCAGCTCTGTGCAGCTGTTGTCTTGCATGGAGACTTTCATTCAGCTCAGAAACAGGAGAAACAGAGTTCTTTCAGAGTAAGTCAGCACAGATATCACAGCTGCTCCTTCAACAAAAAAGAAAACATCTCAACTTGTTGAGATAAGGCCCATAACCACAATAAAAGAAGAAATCCAAGTGGTTGAATGAGTTTTCTTTTCAAAATCTGTATGCGACTGTTTACTTTCATAGATGTCTTGATTCAGCTGAGGAACAAAAGAGAAAAAAAAAATCCAACCTGTTATTCCACACAGAATACAATTTGCTCAATAAAAAATGCTGCTGATTGAAGAAAATAGACATCAAAGTGATGGAATGCGTGTTCAAACATTTTCAAAAACTTTGAAGTCTGAAGTTGTTTGTAAACAGACTTTTAGGTCTGATGATCAAAGCCGTTCAAACGCTTTGAAGTCTGAAGTTGTTTGTAAACAGACTTTTAGGTCTGATGATCAAAGCCGTTCAAACGCTTTGAAGTCTGAAGTTGTTTGTAAACAGACTTGTAAGTCTGATTACAAACCAATTAAAGTGCTTCAGCAGCTGCTGGCGTTGCTGATGCTGCTTCTGCTGCTTGAATAACACTCAATTTACTGGGGAACATTAAAAAAGATATAAAACAAAAACTCTTTATGAACACAGGGGGAGCAGAAAATATTTTTTCACGCCATGACTGTTGATAGACCTCTGTTTATTCCTTCAGGCTGATGTGTATGAATGAGTGTTCAAGTGTAAAGCTGTGTGCAGCTGTGTGCAGCTGTTGTCTTGCATGGAGACTTTCATTCAGCTCAGAAACAGGAGAAACAGAGTTCTTTCAGAGAAAGTCAGCACAGATATCACAGCTGCTCCTTCAACAAAAAAGAAAACATCTCAACTTGTTGAGATAAGGCCCATAACCACAATAAAAGAAGAAATCCAAGTTGTTGAATGAGTTTTCTTTTCAAAATTTGTATGCGACTGTTTACTTTCATAGATGTCTTGATTCAGTTGAGGAACAAGAGAGAAAAAAAATCCAACCTGTTATTCCACACAGAATACAATTTGCTCAATAAAAAATGCTGCTGCTTGAAGAAAACAGACATCAAAGTGATGGAATGTGTGTGCAAACATTTTCAAAAACTTTGAAGTCTGAAGTTGTTTGTAAACAGATTTTTAGGTCTGTTGATCAAAGCCGTTCAAACGCTTTGAAGTCTGAAGTTGTTTGTAAACAGACTTGTAAGTCTGATTACAAACCAATTAAAGTGCTTCAGCAGCTGCTGGCGTTGCTGATGCTGCTTCTGCTGCTTGAATAACACTCAATTTACTGGGGAACATTAAAAAAGATATAAAAAAAAAACTCTTTATGAACACAGGAGGAGCAGAAAATATTTTTTCACGCCATGACTGATGACAGACCTCTGTTTATTCCTTCAGGCTCATGTGTATGAATGAGTGTTCAAGTGTAAAGCTGTGTGCAGCTGTGTGCAGCTGTTTTCTTGCATGGAGAGTTTCATTCAGCTCAGAAACAGGAGAAACAGAGTTCTTTCAGAGTAAGTCAGCACAGATATCACTGCTGCTCTTTCGAAAAAAAGAATTCAACTATTTCCTTATGGGGGAACCTACAATGTACTGAGGGACAACAGGAGAGATGTTTCCCTCATGTATTTCAGCAGAAAATAACAATTCCACTCAAGTTCACCCTTTCTGCTCACACTGCGCATAACTCAGCGAGAGAAGCACAATAGAGCAATAAAAAATGACATCCCACTGTCTGAATGAGTTTTCATGTTAAATTGTAAAATCAACTATTTCCTTATGGGGGAACCTACAATGTACTGAGGGACAACAGGAGAGATGTTTCCCTCATGTATTTCAGCAGAAAATAACAGTTCCACTCAAAGTTCACCCTTTCTGCTCACACTGCGCATAATTCAGCGAGAGAAGCACAATAGAGCAATAAAAAATGACATCCCACTGTCTGAATGAGTTTTCATGTTAAATTGAGAAATCAACTATTTCCTTATGGGGGAACCTACAATGTACTGAGGAACAACAGGAGAGATGTATTCCTCATGTTTTTCAGCAGAAAATAACAATTCCACTCAAGTTCACCCTTTCTGCTCACACTGCGCATAACTCAGCGAGAGAAGCACAATAGAGCAATAAAAAATGACATCCCACTGTCTGAATGAGTTTTCATGTTAAATTGAGAAATCAACTATTTCTTTATGGGGGAACCTACAATGTACTCAGGAACAACAGGAGAGATGTTTCCCTCATGTATTTCAGCAGAAAATAACAATTCCACTCAAGTTCACCCTTTCTGCTCACACTGCGCATAACTCAGCGAGAGAAGCACAATAGAGCAATAAAAATGACATCCCACTGTCTGAATGAGTTTTCATGTTAAATTGAGAAATCAACTATTTCCTTATGGGGGAACCTACAATCTACTGAGGAACAACAGGAGAGATGTTTCCCTCATGTATTTCAGCAGAAAATAACAATTCCACTCAAGTTCACCCTTTCTGCTCACACTGCGCATAACTCAGCGAGAGAAGCACAATAGAGCAATAAAAAATGACATCCCACTGTCTGAATGAGTTTTCATGTTAAATTGAGAACTCAACTATTTCCTTATGGGGGAACCTACAATGTACTGAGGAACAACAGGAGAGATGTTTCCCTCATGTATTTCAGCAGAAAATAACAATTCCACTCAAGTTCACCCTTTCTGCTCACACTGCGCATAACTCAGCGAGAGAAGCACAATAGAGCAATAAAAAATGACATCCCACTGTCTGAATGAGTTTTCATGTTAAATTGAGAAATCAACTATTTCCTTATGGGGGAACCTACAATGTACTGAGGAACAACAGGAGAGATGTTTCCCTCATGTATTTCAGCAGAAAATAACAATTCCACTCAAGTTCACCCTTTCTGCTCACACTGCGCATAACTCAGCGAGAGAAGCACAATAGAGCAATAAAAAATGACATCCCACTGTCTGAATGAGTTTTCATGTTAAATTGAGAAATCAACTATTTCCTTATGGGGGAACCTACAATGTACTGAGGAACAACAGGACAGATGTTTCCCTCATGTATTTCAGCAGAAAATAACAATTCCACTCAAGTTCACCCTTTCTGCTCACACTGCGCATAACTCAGCGAGAGAAGCACAATAGAGCAATAAAAAATGACATCCCACTGTCTAAATGAGTTTTCATGTTAAATTGAGAATTCAACTATTTCCTTATGGGGGAACCTACAATGTACTCAGGAACAACAGGAGAGATGTTTCCCTCATGTATTTCAGCAGAAAATAACAATTCCACTCAAGTTCACCCTTTCTGCTCACACTGCGCATAACTCAGCGAGAGAAGCACAATAGAGCAATAAAAAAATGACATCCCACTGTCTGAATGATTTTTCATGTTAAATTGAGAAATCAACTATTTCCTTATGGGGGAACCTACAATTTAGTGAGGAACAACAGGAGAGATGTTTCCCTCATGTATTTCAGCAGAAAATAACAATTCCACTCAAGTTCACCCTTTCTGCTCACACTGCGCATAACTCAGCGAGAGAAGCACAATAGAGCAATAAAAAATGACATCCCACTGTCTGAATGAGTTTTCATGTTAAATTGAGAAATCAACTATTTCCTTATGGGGGAACCTACAATGTACTCAGGAACAACAGGAGAGATGTTTCCCTCATGTATTTCAGCAGAAAATAACAATTCCACTCAAGTTCACCCTTTCTGCTCACACTGCGCATAACTCAGCGAGAGAAGCACAATAGAGCAATAAAAATGACATCCCACTGTCTGAATGAGTTTTCATGTTAAATTGAGAAATCAACTATTTCCTTATGGGGGAACCTACAATGTACTGAGGAACAACAGGACAGATGTTTCCCTCATGTATTTCAGTAGAAAATAACAATTCCACTCAAGTTCACCCTTTCTGCTCACACTGCGCATAACTCAGCGAGAGAAGCACAATAGAGCAATAAAAAATGACATCCCACTGTCTGAATGAGTTTTCATGTTAAATTGAGAACTCAACTATTTCCTTATGGGGGAACCTACAATGTACTGAGGAACAACAGGAGAGATGTTTCCCTCATGTATTTCAGCAGAAAATAACAATTCCACTCAAGTTCACCCTTTCTGCTCACACTGCGCATAACTCAGCGAGAGAAGCACAATAGAGCAATAAAAAATGACATCCCACTGTCTGAATGAGTTTTCATGTTAAATTGAGAAATCAACTATTTCCTTATGGGGGAACCTACAGTGTACTGAGGAACAACAGGAGAGATGTTTCCCTCATGTATTTCAGGAGAAAATAACAATTCCACTCAAGTTCACCCTTTCTGCTCACACTGCGCATAACTCAGCGAGAGAAGCACAATAGAGCAATAAAAAATGACATCCCACTGTCTGAATGAGTTTTCATGTTAAATTGAGAAATCAACTATTTCCTTATGGGGGAACCTACAATGTACTGAGGAACAACAGGAGAGATGTTTCCCTCATGTATTTCAGCAGAAAATAACAATTCCACTCAAGTTCACCCTTTCTGCTCACACTGCGCATAACTCAGCGAGAGAAGCACAATAGAGCAATAAAAAATGACATCCCACTGTCTGAATGAGTTTTCATGTTAAATTGAGAAATCAACTATTTCCTTATGGGGGAACCTACAATGCACTGAGGAACAACAGGACAGATGTTTCCCTCATGTATTTCAGCAGAAAATAACAATTCCACTCAAGTTCACCCTTTCTGCTCACACTGCGCATAACTCAGCGAGAGAAGCACAATAGAGCAATAAAAAATGACATCCCACTGTCTGAATGAGTTTTCATGTTAAATTGAGAATTCAACTATTTCCTTATGGGGGAACCTACAATGTACTCAGGAACAACAGGAGAGATGTTTCCCTCATGTATTTCAGCAGAAAATAACAATTCCACTCAAGTTCACCCTTTCTGCTCACACTGCGCATAACTCAGCGAGAGAAGCACAATAGAGCAATAAAAAAAGACATGCCACTGTCTGAATGAATTTTAACCCCATCAGACTTGAATTGAATTAAGGTTAACATTAAGGCTGAAACTAGGGTTAGGGTTAGGGTTAGGGTTAGCTGAAATTAGGGTTACGGTTTCTGTCTTCCTCAAGTATTAGAAACCCCAAATTTGGCGTGGGCGCTTCTTCGGGGCTCTTGATGAAATAGCAAGTGGCCGCATGTCTCTAGGACAAAGTTGAAATTTCACCCCATAGACTTGCATTGAATTAGTGTTAACCTTAAGGCTGAAACTAGGGTTAGGGTTAGGGTTAGTTGAAATTAGGGTTAGGGTTTCTGCGTTCCTCAAGTACTAGAAGCCCCAAATTTTGCGTGGGTCTTTCTTTGGGGCTCTTGATGAAAATGCAAGTGGTCCCATGTCTCTAGGACAAAGTTGAAATTTCACCCCATAGACTTGCATTGAATTAGGGTTAACGTTAAGGCTTAAACTAGGGTTAGGGTTAGGGTTAGTTGAAATTAGGGTTAGGGTTTCTGCGTTCCTCAAGTACTAGAAGCCCCAAATTTTGCGTGGGTGTTTCTTTGGTGCTCTTGATGAAAATGCAATTGGCCCCATGTCTCTACGACAAAGTTGAAATTTCAACCTATAGACTTGCATTGAATTAGAGTTGCGTTAAGACTGAAACTAGGGTTAGGGTTAGGGTTAGCTGAAATTAGGGTTAGGGTTTCTGTCTTCCTCAAGTATTAGAAACCCCAAATTTGGCGTGGGCGCTTCTTTGGGGCTCTTGATGAAATAGCAAGTGGCCCCATGTCTCTAGGACAAAGTTGAAATTTCACCCCATAGACTTGCATTGAATTAGGGTTAACGTTAAGGCTGAAACTAGGGTTAGGGTTAGGGTTAGTTGAAATTAGGGTTAGGGTTTCTGCGTTCCTCAAGTACTAGAAGAACCAAATTTTGCGTGGGTGTTTCTTTGGGGCTCTTGATGAAAATGCAAGTGGCCCCATGTCTCTAGGACAAAGTTGAAATTTCACCCCATAGACTTGCATTGAATTAGGGTTAACGTTAAGGCTGAAACTAGGGTTAGGGTTAGGGTTAGTTGAAATTAGGGTTAGGATTTCTCCGTTCCTCAAGTACTAGAAGCCCCAAATTTTGCGTGGGTGTTTCTTTGGTGCTCTTGATGAAAATGCAAGTGGCCCCATGTCTCTACGACAAAGTTGAAATTTCAACCTATAGACTTGCATTGAATTAGGGTTGCGTTAAGACTGAAACTAGGGTTAGTGTTAGGGTTAGCTGAAATTAGGGTTAGGGTTTCTGCGTTCTTCAATTATTAGAAACCCCAAATTTGGTGTGGGCGCTTCTTTGGGGCTCTTGATGAAATAGCAAGTGGCCCCATGTCTCTAGGACAAAGTTGAAATTGTCTCAGACCAACAGAAGTCATGGCGTGAGAAAATATTTTCTGCTCCTCCTGTGTTCATAAAGAGTTTTTTTTTAATATCTTTTCTAGTGTTCCCCAGTAAATTGAGTGTTATTCAAGCAGCAGAAGCAGCATCAGCAACGCCAGCAGCTGCAGAAGCACTTTAATTGGTTTGTAATCAGACTTACAAGTCTGTTTACAAACAACTTCAGACTTCAAAACGTTTGAACGGCTTTGATCATCAGACCTAAAAGTCTGTTTACAAACAACTTCAGACTTCAAAGCGTTTGAACGGCTTTGATCATCAAACCTATAAGTCTGTTTACAAACCACTTCAGACTTCAAAGTTTTTGAAAATGTTTGAACACGCATTCCATCACTTTGATGTCTGTTTTCTTCAAGCAGCAGCATTTTTTTATTGAGCAAATTGTATTGTGTGTGGAATAACACGTTGGATTTTTTTTTTCTCTCTTGTTCCTCAGCTGAATCAAGACAACTATGAAAGTAAACAGTCGCATACAGATTTTGAAAAGAAAACTCATTCAACCACTTGGATTTCTTTTTTTATTGTGGTTATGGGCCTTATCTAAACAAGTTGAGATGTTGTCTTTTTTTTTTTGAAGGAGCAGCTGTGATATCTGTGCTGACTTACTCTGAAAGAACTCTGTTTCTCCTGTTTCTGAGCTGAATGAAAGTCTCCATGCAAGACAGCAGCTGCACAGAGCTGCACTCAGCTTTACACTTGAACACTCATTCATACACATGAGCCTGAAGGAATAAGTATATCAAAACAAAGATTCAAATGAAACTGACAATACACCAGGTCAGTGTACATTAAGCAACGGAATACGCACAGTGCCCCTCCCTCTCAGACCAACAGAGGTCTGTCATCAGTCATGGCGTGAAAAAATATTTTCTGCTCCTCCTGTGTTCATAAAGAGTTTTTTTTTAATATCTTTTCTAGTGTTCCCCAGTAAATTGAGTGTTATTCAAGCAGCAGAAGCAGCATCAGCAACGCCAGCAGCTGCAGAAGCACTTTAATTGGTTTGTAATCAGACTTACAAGTCTGTTTACAAACAACTTCAGACTTCAAAACGTTTGAACGGCTTTGATCATCAGACCTAAAAGTCTGTTTACAAACAACTTCAGACTTCAAAGCGTTTGAACGGTTTTGATCATCAAACCTATAAGTCTGTTTACAAACCACTTCAGACTTCAAAGTTTTTGAAAATGTTTGAACACGCATTCCATCACTTTGATGTCTGTTTTCTTCAAGCAGCAGCATTTTTTATTGAGCAAATTGTATTGTGTGTGGAATAACACGTTGGATTTTTTTTTTTCTCTCTTGTTCCTCAGCTGAATCAAGACAACTATGAAAGTAAACAGTCGCATACAGATTTTGAAAAGAAAACTCATTCAACCACTTGGATTTCTTTTTTTATTGTGGTTATGGGCCTTATCTCAACAAGTTGAGATGTTGTCTTTTTTTTTGAAGGAGCAGCTGTGATATCTGTGCTGACTTACTCTGAAAGAACTCTGTTTCTCCTGTTTCTGAGCTGAATGAAAGTCTCCATGCAAGACAACAGCTGCACAGAGCTGCACTCAGCTTTACACTTGAACACTCATTCATACACATGAGCCTGAAGGAATAAATATATCAAAACAAAGATTCAAATGAAACTGACAATACACCAGGTCAGTGTACATTAAGCAACGGAATACGCACAGTGCCCCTCCCTCTCAGACCAACAGAGGTCTGTCATCAGTCATGGCGTGAAAAAATATTTTCTGCTCCTCCTGTGTTCATAAAGAGTTTTTTTTTTATATCTTTTTTAGTGTTCCCCTGTAAATTGAGTGTTATTCAAGCAGCAGAAGCAGCATCAGCAACGCCAGCAGCTGCAGAAGCACTTTAATTGGTTTGTAATCTGACTTACAAGTCTGTTTAAAAAACAACTTCAGACTTCAAAGCGTTTGAACGGCTTTGATCATCAGACCTAAAAGTCTATTTACAAACAACTTCAGACTTCAAAGTTTTTGAAAATGTTTGAACACGCATTCCATCACTTTGATGTCTGTTTTCTTCAAGCAGCAGCATTTTTTATTGAACAAATTGTATTGTGTGTGGAATAACAGGTTGGATTTTTTTTTTTCTCTGTCTTGTTCCTCAGCTGAATCAAGACATCTATGAAAGTAAACAGTCGCATACAAATTTTGAAAAGAAAACTCATTCAACCACTTGGATTTCTTTTTTTATTGTGGTTATGGGCCTTATCTCAACAAGTTGAGATGTTATCTTTTTTTTTGAAGGAGCAGCAGTGATATCTGTGCTGACTTACTCTTAAAGAACTTTGTGTCTCCTTTTTCTGATCTGAATTAAAGTCTCCATGCAAGAAATCAGCTGCACAGAGCTGAACACAGCTTTACATTTGAACACTCATTCATACACATGAGCCTGGAGGAATAAACATAGCAAAACAAAGATTCAAATGAGACTGACAATACACCAGGTCAGTGTTCATCAAGCAACTGAATACGCACAGTGCCCCTCAATATAGACCAACAGAGAGTCGACTGTGATCGATCGTCACCTGATATTCATCACACGGTCTGTGTCCCCACCCACAGGCGTAATGGTGCCACTGCACATCACCAAACGCATAAGAACAAATCAACCATGCAAATGAATCGACACCACTGAAACAAGATAGAAATTTTTTCATCAATAACTGGAATAATTTTATTTAAGAAAAAACAATAAAAACATTTCAAAAGTTATCTGCTTTAATCGGTGTGTGTAGGGGGAGTGGGGGCACTGAATTAGTGAATTCAGGAATTTGTGAACGAAAACAAGTGCTTTATGCTCATTACGAGCATAAACGGTGAACTTGAATAGAATTGTAATTCTCTGGTGGAAAAAATAAGGAAAAAATCTTTCCTGTTGTTCCTCTATTGTCAGTCTCATTTGAATCTTAGTTTTGCTTTGTTTATTCCTCCAGGCAGATGAGTATGAATGAATGTTCAAGTTTAAGGCTGTGTGCAGCTCAGTGCAGCCGTTTTCTTGCATAGAGACTTTAATTCATTTCAGAAACAGGATTTTTCTTCTGTTTCTGAAATGAATTAGGAGTTATTTTACAGTCAGTCAGCACAGATATCACTGATGCTCCTTCAAAAAAAAGAATTCAACTATTTCCTTATGGGGGAACCTACAATGTAGTGAGGAACAACAGGAGAGATGTTTCCCTCATGTATTTCAGCAGAAAATAACAATTCCACTCAAGTTCACCCTTTCTGCTCACACTGCGCATAACTCAGCGAGAGAAGCACAATAGAGCAATAAAAAATGACATTCCACTGTCTGAATGAGTTTTCATGTTAAATTGGGAAATCAACTATTTCCTTATGGGGGAACCTACAATGTACAGAGCAACAACAGGAGAGATGTTTCCCTCATGTATTTCTGCAGAAAATAACAATTCCACTCAAGTTCACCCTTTCTGCTCACACTGCGCATAACTCAGCGAGAGAAGCACAATAGAGCAATAAAAAATGACATCCCACTGTCTGAATGAGTTTTCATGTTAAATTGAGAATTCAACTATTTCCTTATGGGGGAACCTACAATTTACTCAGGAACAACAGGAGAGATGTTTCCCTCATGTATTTCAGCAGAAAATAACAATTCCACTCAAGTTCACCCTTTCTGCTCACACTGCGCATAACTCAGCGAGAGAAGCACAATAGAGCAATAAAAAATGACATCCCACTGTCTGAATGAGTTTTCATGTTAAATTGAGAAATCAACTATTTCCTTATGGGGGAACCTACAATGTACTGAGGAACAACAGGAGAGATGTTTCCCTCATGTATTTCAGCAGAAAATAACAGTTCCACTCAAAGTTCACCCTTTCTGCTCACACTGCGCATCACTCAGCGAGAGAAGCACAATAGAGCAATAAAAAATGACATCCCACTGTCTGAATGAGTTTTCATGTTAAATTGAGAACTCAACTATTTCCTTATGGGGGAACCTACAATGTACTGAGGAACAACAGGAGAGATGTTTCCCTCATGTATTTCAGCAGAAAATAACAATTCCACTCAAGTTCACCCTTTCTGCTCACACTGCGCATAACTCAGCGAGAGAAGCACAATAGAGCAATAAAAAATGACATCCCACTGTCTGAATGAGTTTTCATGTTAAATTGAGAATTCAACTATTTCCTTATGGGGGAACCTACAATGTACTCATGAACAACAGGAGAGATGTTTCCCTCATGTATTTCAGCAGAAAATAACAGTTCCACTCAAAGTTCACCCTTTCTGCTCACACTGCGCATAATTCAGCGAGAGAAGCACAATAGAGCAATAAAAAATGACATCCCACTGTCTGAATGAGTTTTCATGTTAAATTGAGAAATCAACTATTTCCTTATGGGGGAACCTACAATGTACAGAGGAACAACAGGAGAGATGTTTCCCTCATGTATTTCAGCAGAAAATAACAGTTCCACTCAAAGTTCACCCTTTCTGCTCACACTGCGCATCACTCAGCGAGAGAAGCACAATAGAGCAATAAAAAATGACATCCCACTGTCTGAATGAGTTTTCATGTTAAATTGAGAAATCAACTATTTCCTTATGGGGTAACCTACAATGTACTGAGGAACAACAGGACAGATGTTTCCCTCATGTATTTCAGCAGAAAATAACAATTCCACTCAAGTTCACCCTTTCTGCTCACACTGCGCATAACTCAGCGAGAGAAGCACAATAGAGCAATAAAAAATGACATCCCACTGTCTGAATGAGTTTTCATGTTAAATTGAGAATTCAACTATTTCCTTATGGGGGAACCTACAATTTACTCAGGAACAACAGGAGAGATGTTTCCCTCATGTATTTCAGCAGAAAATAACAATTCCACTCAAGTTCACCCTTTCTGCTCACACTGCGCATAACTCAGCGAGAGAAGCACAATAGAGCAATAAAAAATGACATCCCACTGTCTGAATGAGTTTTCATGTTAAATTGAGAAATCAACTATTTCCTTATGGGGGAACCTATAATGTACTGAGGAACAACAGGAGAGATGTTTCCCTCATGTATTTCAGCAGAAAATAACAGTTCCACTCAAAGTTCACCCTTTCTGCTCACACTGCGCATCACTCAGCGAGAGAAGCACAATAGAGCAATAAAAAATGACATCCCACTGTCTGAATGAGTTTTCATGTTAAATTGAGAACTCAACTATTTCCTTATGGGGGAACCTACAATGTACTGAGGAACAACAGGAGAGATGTTTCCCTCATGTATTTCAGCAGAAAATAACAATTCCACTCAAGTTCACCCTTTCTGCTCACACTGCGCATAACTCAGCGAGAGAAGCACAATAGAGCAATAAAAAATGACATCCCACTGTCTGAATGAGTTTTCATGTTAAATTGAGAATTCAACTATTTCCTTATGGGGGAACCTACAATGTACTCATGAACAACAGGAGAGATGTTTCCCTCATGTATTTCAGCAGAAAATAACAGTTCCACTCAAAGTTCACCCTTTCTGCTCACACTGCGCATAATTCAGCGAGAGAAGCACAATAGAGCAATAAAAAATGACATCCCACTGTCTGAATGAGTTTTCATGTTAAATTGAGAAATCAACTATTTCCTTATGGGGGAACCTACAATGTACAGAGGAACAACAGGAGAGATGTTTCCCTCATGTATTTCAGCAGAAAATAACAGTTCCACTCAAAGTTCACCCTTTCTGCTCACACTGCGCATCACTCAGCGAGAGAAGCACAATAGAGCAATAAAAAATGACATCCCACTGTCTGAATGAGTTTTCATGTTAAATTGAGAAATCAACTATTTCCTTATGGGGTAACCTACAATGTACTGAGGAACAACAGGACAGATGTTTCCCTCATGTATTTCAGCAGAAAATAACAATTCCACTCAAGTTCACCCTTTCTGCTCACACTGCGCATAACTCAGCGAGAGAAGCACAATAGAGCAATAAAAAATGACATCCCACTGTCTGAATGAGTTTTCATGTTAAATTGAGAAATCAACTATTTCCTTATGGGGGAACCTACAATGTAGTGAGGAACAACAGGAGAGCTGTTTCCCTCATGTATTTCAGCAGAAAATAACAGTTCCACTCAAAGTTCACCCTTTCTGCTCACACTGCGCATAATTCAGCGAGAGAAGCACAATAGAGCAATAAAAAATGACATCCCACTGTCTGAATGAGTTTTCATGTTAAATTGAGAAATCAACTATTTCCTTATGGGGGAACCTACAATGTACTGAGGAACAACAGGAGAGATGTTTCCCTCATGTATTTCAGCAGAAAATAACAATTCCACTCAAAGTTCACCCTTTCTGCTCACACTGTGCATAACTCAGCGAGAGAAGCACAATAGAGCAATAAAAAATGACATCCCACTGTCTGAATGAGTTTTCATGTTAAATTGAGAAATCAACTATTTCCTTATGGGGGAACCTACAATGTACTCAGGAACAACAGGAGAGATGTTTCCCTCATGTATTTCAGCAGAAAATAACAATTCCACTCAAGTTCACCCTTTCTGCTCACACTGCGCATAACTCAGCGAGAGAAGCACAATAGAGCAATAAAAATGACATCCCACTGTCTGAATGAGTTTTTATGTTAAATTGAGAATTCAACTATTTCTTTATGGGGGAACCTACAATGTACTCAGGAACAACATGAGAGATGTTTCCCTCATGTATTTCAGCAGAAAATAACAATTCCACTCAAGTTCACCCTTTCTGCTCACACTGCGCATAACTCAGCGAGAGAAGCACAATAGAGCAATAAAAAAAGACATCCCACTGTCTGAATGAATTTTAACCCCATCAGACTTGAATTGAATTAGGGTTAACATTAAGGCTGAAACTAGGGTTAGGGTTAGGGTTAGGGTTAGCTGCAATTAGGGTTAGGGTTTCTGTCTTCCTCAAGTATTAGAAACCCCAAATTTTGCGTGGGTGTTTCTTTGGGGCTCTTGATGAAAATGCAAGTGGCCCCATGTCTCTAGGACAAAGTTGAAATTTCACCCCATAGACTTGCATTGAATTAGGGTTAACGTTAAGGCTGAAACTAGGGTTAGGGTTAGGGTTAGTTGAAATTAGGGTTAGGATTTCTGTCTTCCTCAAGTACTAGAAGCCCCAAATTTTGCGTGGGTGTTTCTTTGGTGCTCTTGATGAAAATGCAAGTGGCCCCATGTCTCTACGACAAAGTTGAAATTTCAACCTATAGACTTGCATTGAATTAGGGTTGCGTTAAGACTGAAACTAGGGTTAGGGTTAGGGTTAGCTGAAATTAGGGTTAGGGTTTCTGCGTTCTTCAATTATTAGAAACCCCAAATTTGGTGTGGGCGCTTCTTTGGGGCTCTTGATGAAATAGCAAGTGGCCCCATGTCTCTAGGACAAAGTTGAAATTGTCTCAGACCAACAGAAGTCTGTCATCAGTCATGGCGTGAGAAAATATTTTCTGCTCCTCCTGTGTTCATAAAGAGTTTTTTTTTAATATCTTTTCTAGTGTTCCCCAGTAAATTGAGTGCTATTCAAGCAGCAGAAGCAGCATCAGCAACGCCAGCAGCTGCAGAAGCACTTTAATTGGTTTGTAATCAGACTTACAAGTCTGCTTACAAACAACTTCAGACTTCAAAGCGTTTGAACGGCTTTGATCATCAGACTTACAAGTCTGTTTACAAACAACTTCAGACTTCAAAGCGTTTGAACGGCTTTGATCATCAAACCTATAAGTCTGTTTACAAACAACTTCAGACTTCAAAGTTTTTGAAAATGTTTGAACACGCATTCCATCACTTTGATGTCTGTTTTCTTCAAGCAGCAGCATTTTTTATTGAGCAAATTGTATTGTGTGTGGAATAACACGTTGGATTTTTTTTTTCTCTCTTGTTCCTCAGCTGAATCAAGACAACTATGAAAGTAAACAGTCGCATACAGATTTTGAAAAGAAAACTCATTCAACCACTTGGATTTCTTTTTTTATTGTGGTTATGGGCCTTATCTAAACAAGTTGAGATGTTGTCTTTTTTTTTTTGAAGGAGCAGCTGTGATATCTGTGCTGACTTACTCTGAAAGAACTCTGTTTCTCTTGTTTCTGAGCTGAATGAAAGTCTCCATGCAAGACAGCAGCTGCACAGAGCTGCACTCAGCTTTACACTTGAACACTCATTCATACACATGAGCCTGAAGGAATAAATATATCAAAACAAAGATTCAAATGAAACTGACAATACACCAGGTCAGTGTACATTAAGCAACGGAATACGCACAGTGCCCCTCCCTCTCAGACCAACAGAGGTCTGTCATCAGTCATGGCGTGAAAAAATATTTTCTGCTCCTCCTGTGTTCATAAAGAGTTTTTTTTAATATCTTTTTTAATGTTCCCCATTAAATTGAGTGTCATTCAAGCAGCAGAAGCAGCATCAGCAACGCCAGCAGCTGCTGAAGCACTTTAATTGGTTTGTAATCAGACTTACAAATCTGTTTACAAACAACTTCAGACTTCAAAGCATTTGAACGGCTTTGATCATCAGACCTAAAAGTCTGTTTACAAACAACTTCAGACTTCAAAGTTTTTGAAAATGTTTGAACACGAATTCCATCAATTTGATGTCTGTTTTCTTCAAGCAGCAGCATTTTTTATTGAACAAATTGTATTCTGTGTGGAATAACAGGTTGGATTTTTTTTCTCTCTTGTTCCTCAGCTGAATCAAGACAACTATGAAAGTAAACAGTCGCATACAGATTTTGAAAAGAAAACTCATTCAACCACTTGGATTTCTTTTTTTATTGTGGTTATGGGCCTTATCTAAACTAGTTGAGATGTTGTCTTTTTTTTTTTGAAGGAGCAGCAGTTATATCTGTGCTGACTTACTCTTAAAGAACTCTGTTTCTCCTGTTTCTGAGCTGAATAAAAGTCTCCATGCAAGACAACAGCTGCACAGAGCTGCACACAGCTTTACACTTGAACACTCATTCATACACATGAGCCTGAAGGAATAAACACAGCAAAACAAAGATTCAAATGAAACTGACAATACACCAGGTCAGTGTACATTAAGCAACGGAATACGCACAGTGCCCCTCCCTCTCAGACCAACAGAGGTCTGTCATCAGTCATGGCGTGAAAAAATATTTTCTGCTCCTCCTGTGTTCATAAAGAGTTTTTTTTTTATATCTTTTCTAGTGTTCCCCAGTAAATTGAGTGTTATTCAAGCATCAGAATCAGCATCAGCAACGCCAGCAGCTGCAGAAGCACTTTAATTGGTTTGTAATCAGACTTACAAGTCTGTTTACAAACAACTTCAGACTTCAAAGCGTTTGAACGGCTTTGATCATCAGACCTAAAAGTCTGTTTACAAACAACTTCAGACTTCAAAGCGTTTGAACGGTTTTGATCATCAGACCTATAAGTCTGTTTACAAACAACTTCAGACTTCAAAGTTTTTGAAAATGTTTGAACACGCATTCCATCACTTTGATGTCTGTTTTCTTCAAGCAGCAGCATTTTTTATTGAGCAAATTGGATTGTGTGTGGAATAACAGGTTGGATTTTTTTTTTTCTCTCTTGTTCCTCAGCTGAATCAAGACAACTATGAAAGTAAACAGTAGCATACAGATTTTGAAAAGAAAACTCATTCAACCACTTGGATTTCTTTTTTTATTGTGGTTATGGGCCTTATCTAAACAAGTTGAGATGTTATCTTTTTTTTTTTGAAGGAGCAGCTGTGATATCTGTGCTGACTTACTCTGAAAGAACTCTGTTTCTCCTGTTTCTGAGCTGAATGAAAGTCTCCATGCAAGACAACAGCTGCACAGAGCTGCACTCAGCTTTACACTTGAACACTCATTCATACACATGAGCCTGAAGGAATAAATATATCAAAACAAAGATTCAAATGAAACTGACAATACACCAGGTCAGTGTACATTAAGCAACGGAATACGCACAGTGCCCCTCCCTCTCAGACCAACAGAGGTCTGTCATCAGTCATGGCGTGAAAAAATATTTTCTGCTCCTCCTGTGTTCATAAAGAGTTTTTTTTTTATATCTTTTTTAGTGTTCCCCTGTAAATTGAGTGTTATTCAAGCAGCAGAAGCAGCATCAGCAACGCCAGCAGCTGCAGAAGCACTTTAATTGGTTTGTAATCTGACTTACAAGTCTGTTTAAAAAACAACTTCAGACTTCAAAGCGTTTGAACGGCTTTGATCATCAGACCTAAAAGTCTATTTACAAACAACTTCAGACTTCAAAGTTTTTGAAAATGTTTGAACACGCATTCCATCACTTTGATGTCTGTTTTCTTCAAGCAGCAGCATTTTTTATTGAACAAATTGTATTGTGTGTGGAATAACAGGTTGGATTTTTTTTTTTTCTCTGTCTTGTTCCTCAGCTGAATCAAGACATCTATGAAAGTAAACAGTCGCATACAAATTTTGAAAAGAAAACTCATTCAACCACTTGGATTTCTTTTTTTATTGTGGTTATGGGCCTTATCTCAACAAGTTGAGATGTTATCTTTTTTTTTGAAGGAGCAGCAGTGATATCTGTGCTGACTTACTCTTAAAGAACTTTGTGTCTCCTTTTTCTGATCTGAATTAAAGTCTCCGTGCAAGAAATCAGCTGCACAGAGCTGAACACAGCTTTACATTTGAACACTCATTCATACACATGAGCCTGGAGGAATAAACATAGCAAAACAAAGATTCAAATGAGACTGACAATACACCAGGTCAGTGTTCATCAAGCAACGGAATACGCACAGTGCCCCTCAATATAGACCAACAGAGAGTCGACTGTGATCGATCGTCACCTGATATTCATCACACGGTCTGTGTCCCCACCCACAGGCGTAATGGTGCCACTGCACATCACCAAACGCATAAGAACAAATCAACCATGCAAATGAATCGACACCACTGAAACAAGATAGAATTTTTTTCATCAATAACTGGAATAATTTTATTTAAGAAAAAACAATAAAAACATTTCAAAAGTTATCTGCTTTAATCGGTGTGTGTGGGGAGAGTGGGGGCACTGAATTAGTGAATTCAGGAATTTGTGAAAGAAAACAAGTGCTTTATGCTCATTGCGAGCATAAACGGTGAACTTGAATGGAATTGTAATTCTCTGGTGAAAAACATAAGGAAAACATCTCTCCTGTTTTTCCTGGTGTATTGTCAGTCTCACTTGAATCTTTGTTTTGCTTGGTTTATTCCTCCAGGCTGATGAGTATGAATGAGTGTTCAAGTGTAAAGCTGTGTGCAGCTCTGTGCAGCTGTTTTCTTGCATAGAGATTTTAATTCAGCTCAGAAACAAGAGAAACAGAGTTCTTTCAGAGTAAGTCAGCACGAGATATCACTGCTGCTCATTCAAAAAAAAGAATTCAACTATTTCCTTATGGGGGAACCTACAATGTACTGAGGAACAACAGGAGAGATTTTTCCCTCATGTATTTCAGTAGAAAATAAGAATTCCACGAAAGTTCACCCTTTCTGCTCACACTGCGCATAACTCAGCGAGACAAGCACAATAGAGCAATAAAAAATTACATCCCACTGTCTGAATGAGTTTTTATGTTAAATTGAGAATTCAACTATTTCCTTATGGGGGAACCTAAAATGTACTGAAGAACAAGAGGAGAGATGTTTCCCTCATGTATTTCAGCAGAAAATAACAATTCCACTCAAGTTAACAGGTTGGATTTTTTTTTCTCTCTCTTGTTCCTCAGCTGAATCAAGACATCTATGAAAGTAAACAGTCGCATACAGATTTTGAAAAGAAAACTCATTCAACCACTTGGATTTCTTTTTTTATTGTGGTTATTGGGCCTTATCTCAACAAGTTGAGATGTTGTCTTTTTTTTTGAAGGAGCAGCTGTGATATCTGTGCTGACTTACTCTGAAAGAACTCTGTTTCTCCTATTTCTGAGCTGAATGAAAGTCTCCATGCAAGACAACAGCTGCACATAGCTGCACACAGCTTTACACTTGAACACTCATTCATACACATGAGCCTGAAGGAATAAACATAGCAAAACAAAGATTCAAATGAAACTGACAATACACCAGGTCAGTGTACATTAAGCAACGGAATACGCACAGTGCCCCTCCCTCTCAGACCAACAGAGGTCTGTCATCAGTCATGGCGTGAAAAAATATTTTCTGCTCCTCCTGTGTTCATAAAGAGTTTTTTTTTATATCTTTTTTAATGTTCACCAGTAAATTGAGTGTTATTCAAGCAGCAGAAGCAGCATCAGCAACGCCAGCAGCTGCTGAAGCACTTTAATTGGTTTGTAATCAGAATTACAAGTCTGTTTACAAACAACTTCAGACTTCAAAGCGTTTGAACGGCTTTGATCATCAGACCTAAAAGTCTGTTTACAAACAACTTTAGACTTCAAAGCGTTTGAACGGCTTTGATCATCAGACCTAAAAGTCTGTTTACAAACAACTTCAGACTTCAAAGCGTTTGAACGGCTTTGATCATCAGACCTAAAAGTCTGTTTACAAACAACTTCACACTTCAAAGTTTTTGAAAATGTTTGAACACGCAATCCATCACTTTGATGTCTGTTTTCTTCAAGCAGCAGCATTTTTTATTGAGCAAATTGTATTGTGTGTGGAATAACAGGTTGGATTTTTTTTTCTCTCTCTTTTTCCTCAGCTGAATCAAGACAACTATGAAAGTAAACAGTCGCACACAAATTTTGAAAAGAAAACTCATTCAACCACTTGGATTTCTTTTTTTATTGTGGTTATGGGCCTTATCTCAAAAAGTTGAGATGTTGTCTTTTTTTTTTGAAGGAGCAGCAGTGATATCTGTGCTGACTTACTCTTAAAGAACTTTGTGTCTCCTGTTTCTGAAATGAATTAGGAGTTATTTTACAGTCAGTCAGCACAGATATCACTGCTGCTCCTTCAAAAAAAAGAATTCAACTATTTCCTTATGGGGGAACCTACAATGTAGTGAGGAACAACAGGAGAGATGTTTCCCTCATGTATTTCAGCAGAAAATAACAATTCCACTCAAGTTCACCCTTTCTGCTCACACTGCGCATAACTCAGCGAGAGAAGCACAATAGAGCAATAAAAAATGACATCCCACTGTCTGAATGAGTTTTCATGTTAAATTGAGAAATCAACTATTTCCTTATGGGGGAACCTACAATGTACTGAGGAACAACAGGAGAGATGTTTCCCTCATGTATTTCAGCAGAAAATAACAATTCCACTCAAGTTCACCCTTTCTGCTCACACTGCGCATAATTCAGCGAGAGAAGCACAATAGAGCAATAAAAAATGACATCCCACTGTCTGAATGAGTTTTCATGTTAAATTTAGAATTCAACTATTTCCTTATGGGGGAACCTACAATTTACTCAGGAACAACAGGAGAGATGTTTCCCTCATGTATTTCAGCAGAAAATAACAATTCCACTCAAGTTCACCCTTTCTGCTCACACTGCGCATAACTCAGCGAGAGAAGCACAATAGAGCAATAAAAAATGACATCCCACTGTCTGAATGAGTTTTCATGTTAAATTGAGAAATCAACTATTTCCTTATGGGGGGACCTACAATGTACTCAGGAACAACAGGAGAGATGTTTCCCTCATGTATTTCAGCAGAAAATAACAATTCCACTCAAGTTCACCCTTTCTGCTCACACTGCGCATAATTCAGCGAGAGAAGCACAATAGAGCAATAAAAAATGACATCCCACTGTCTGAATGAGTTTTCATGTTAAATTGAGAAATCAACTATTTCCTTATGGGGTAACCTACAATGTACTGAGGAACAACAGGACAGATGTTTCCCTCATGTATTTCAGCAGAAAATAACAATTCCACTCAAGTTCACCCTTTCTGCTCACACTGCGCATAACTCAGCGAGAGAAGCACAATAAAGCAATAAAAAATGACATCCCACTGTCTGAATGAGTTTTCATGTTAAATTGAGAAATCAACTATTTCCTTATGGGGGAACCTACAATGTACAGAGGAACAACAGGAGAGATGTTTCCCTCATGTATTTCAGCAGAAAATAACAGTTCCACTCAAAGTTCACCCTTTCTGCTCACACTGCGCATCACTCAGCGAGAGAAGCACAATAGAGCAATAAAAAATGACATCCCACTGTCTGAATGAGTTTTCATGTTAAATTGAGAAATCAACTATTTCCTTATGGGGTAACCTACAATGTACTGAGGAACAACAGGAGAGATGTTTCCCTCATGTATTTCAGCAGAAAAGAACAATTCCACTCAAGTTCACCCTTTCTGCTCACACTGCGCATAACTCAGCGAGAGAAGCACAATAGAGCAATAAAAAATGACATCCCACTGTCTGAATGAGTTTTCATGTTAAATTGAGAAATCAACTATTTCCTTATGGGGGAACCTACAATGTAGTGAGGAACAACAGGAGAGCTGTTTCCCTCATGTATTTCAGCAGAAAATAACAGTTCCACTCAAAGTTCACCCTTTCTGCTCACACTGCGCATAATTCAGCGAGAGAAGCACAATAGAGCAATAAAAAATGACATCCCACTGTCTGAATGAGTTTTCATGTTAAATTGAGAAATCAACTATTTCCTTATGGGGGAACCTACAATGTACTGAGGAACAACAGGAGAGATGTTTCCCTCATGTATTTCAGCAGAAAATAACAATTCCACTCAAAGTTCACCCTTTCTGCTCACACTGTGCATAACTCAGCGAGAGAAGCACAATAGAGCAATAAAAAATGACATCCCACTGTCTGAATGAGTTTTCATGTTAAATTGAGAAATCAACTATTTCCTTATGGGGGAACCTACAATGTACTCAGGAACAACAGGAGAGATGTTTCCCTCATGTATTTCAGCAGAAAATAACAATTCCACTCAAGTTCACCCTTTCTGCTCACACTGCGCATAACTCAGCGAGAGAAGCACAATAGAGCAATAAAAATGACATCCCACTGTCTGAATGAGTTTTTATGTTAAATTGAGAATTCAACTATTTCCTTATGGGGGGACCTACAATGTACTGAGGAACAACAGGAGAGATGTTTCCCTCATGTATTTCAGCAGAAAATAACAATTCCACTCAAGTTCACCCTTTCTGCTCACACTGCGCATAACTCAGCGAGAGAAGCACAATAAAGCAATAAAAAATGACATCCCACTGTCTGAATGAGTTTTCATGTTAAATTGAGAAATCAACTATTTCCTTATGGGGGAACCTACAATGTACAGAGGAACAACAGGAGAGATGTTTCCCTCATGTATTTCAGCAGAAAATAACAGTTCCACTCAAAGTTCACCCTTTCTGCTCACACTGCGCATCACTCAGCGAGAGAAGCACAATAGAGCAATAAAAAATGACATCCCACTGTCTGAATGAGTTTTCATGTTAAATAGAGAAATCAACTATTTCCTTATGGGGGAACCTACAATGTACTGAGGAACAACAGGACAGATGTTTCCCTCATGTATTTCAGTAGAAAATAACAATTCCACTCAAGTTCACCCTTTCTGCTCACACTGCGCATAATTCAGCGAGAGAAGCACAATAGAGCAATAAAAAATGACATCCCACTATCTGAATGAGTTTTCATGTTAAATTGAGAATTCAACTATTTCCTTATGGGGGAACCTACAATGTACAGAGGAACAACAGGAGAGATGTTTCCCTCATGTATTTCAGCAGAAAATAACAATTCCACTCAAGTTCACCCTTTCTGCTCACACTGCGCATAACTCAGCGAGAGAAGCACAATAGAGCAATAAAAAAAGACATCCCACTGTCTGAATGAATTTTAACCCCATCAGACTTGAATTAAATTAGGGTTAACATTAAGGCTGAAACTAGGGTTAGGGTTAGGGTTAGGGTTAGCTGAAATTAGGGTTAGGGTTTCTGTCTTCCTCAAGTATTAGAAACCCCAAATTTGGCGTGGGCGCTTCTTTGGGGCTCTTGATGAAATAGCAAGTGGCCCCATGTCTCTAGGACAAAGTTGAAATTTCACCCCATAGACTTGCATTGAATTAGGGTTAACGTTAAGGCTGAAACTAGGGTTAGGGTTAGGGTTAGTTGAAATTAGGGTTAGGATTTCTGCGTTCCTCAAGTACTAGCAGCCCCATATTTTGCGTGGGTGTTTCTTTGGTGCTCTTGATGAAAATGCAAGTGGCCCCATGTCTCTACGACAAAGTTGAAATTTCAACCTATAGACTTGCATTGAATTAGGGTTGCGTTAAGACTGAAACTAGGGTTAGGGTTAGGGTTAGCTGAAATTAGGGTTAGGGTTTCTGCGTTCTTCAATTATTAGAAACCCCAAATTTGGTGTGGGCGCTTCTTTGGGGCTCTTGATGAAATAGCAAGTGGCCCCATGTCTCTAGGAATAAGTTGAAATTGTCTCAGACCAACAGAAGTCTGTCATCAGTCATGGCGTGAGAAAATATTTTCTGCTCCTCCTGTGTTCATAAAGAGTTTTTTTTTAATATCTTTTCTAGTGTTCCCCAGTAAATTGAGTGTTATTCAAGCAGCAGAAGCAGCATCAGCAACGCCAGCAGCTGCAGAAGCACTTTAATTGGTTTTTAATCAGACTTACAAGTCTGTTTACAAACAACTTCAGACTTCAAAGCGTTTGAACGGCTTTGATCATCAGACCTAAAAGTCTGTTTACAAACAACTTCAGACTTCAAAGCGTTTGAACGGCTTTGATCATCAAACCTATAAGTCTGTTTACAAACAACTTCAGACTTCAAAGTTTTTGAAAATGTTTGAACACGCATTCCATCACTTTGATGTCTGTTTTCTTCTAGCAGCAGCATTTTTTATTGAGCAAATTGTATTGTGTGTGGAATAACACGTTGGATTTTTTTTTTCTCTCTTGTTCCTCAGCTGAATCAAGACAACTATGAAAGTAAACAGTCGCATACAGATTTTGAAAAGAAAACTCATTCAACCACTTGGATTTCTTTTTTTATTGTGGTTATGGGCCTTATCTAAACAAGTTGAGATGTTGTCTTTTTTTTTTTGAAGGAGCAGCTGTGATATCTGTGCTGACTTACTCTGAAAGAACTCTGTTTCTCCTGTTTCTGAGCTGAATGAAAGTCTCCATACAAGACAGCAGCTGCACAGAGCTGCACTCAGCTTTACACTTGAACACTCATTCATACACATGAGCCTGAAGGAATAAATATATCAAAACAAAGATTCAAATGAAACTGACAATACACCAGGTCAGTGTACATTAAGCAACGGAATACGCACAGTGCCCCTCCCTCTCAGACCAACAGAGGTCTGTCATCAGTCATGGCGTGAAAAAATATTTTCTGCTCCTCCTGTGTTCATAAAGAGTTTTTTTTAATATCTTTTTTAATGTTCCCCAGTAAATTGAGTGTCATTCAAGCAGCAGAAGCAGCATCAGCAACGCCAGCAGCTGCTGAAGCACTTTAATTGGTTTGTAATCAGACTTACAAATCTGTTTACAAACAACTTCAGACTTCAAAGCATTTGAACGGCTTTGATCATCAGACCTAAAAGTCTGTTTACAAACAACTTCAGACTTCAAAGTTTTTGAAAATGTTTGAACACGAATTCCATCACTTTGATGTCTGTTTTCTTCAAGCAGCAGCATTTTTTATTAAGCAAATTGTATTCTGTGTGGAATAACAGGTTGGATTTTTTTTCTCTCTTGTTCCTCAGCTGAATCAAGACAACTATGAAAGTAAACAGTCGCATACAGATTTTGAAAAGAAAACTCATTCAACCACTTGGATTTCTTTTTTTATTGTGGTTATGGGCCTTATCTAAACTAGTTGAGATGTTGTCTTTTTTTTTTTGAAGGAGCAGCAGTTATATCTGTGCTGACTTACTCTGAAAGAACTCTGTTTCTCCTGTTTCTGAGCTGAATAAAAGTCTCCATGCAAGACAACAGCTGCACAGAGCTGCACACAGCTTTACACTTGAACACTCATTCATACACATGAGCCTGAAGGAATAAACATAGCAAAACAAAGATTCAAATGAAACTGACAATACACCAGGTCAGTGTACATTAAGCAACGGAATACGCACAGTGCCCCTCCCTCTCAGACCAACAGAGGTCTGTCATCAGTCATGGCGTGAAAAAATATTTTCTGCTCCTCCTGTATTCATAAAGAGTTTTTTTTTTATATCTTTTCTAGTGTTCCCCAGTAAATTGAGTGTTATTCAAGCAGCAGAATCAGCATCAGCAACGCCAGCAGCTGCAGAAGCACTTTAATTGGTTTGTAATCAGACTTACAAGTCTGTTTACAAACAACTTCAGACTTCAAAGCGTTTGAACGGCTTTGATCATCAGACCTAAAAGTCTGTTTACAAACAACTTCACACTTCAAAGTTTTTGAAAATGTTTGAACACGCATTCCATCACTTTGATGTCTGTTTTCTTCAAGCAGCAGCATTTTTTATTGAGCAAATTGGATTGTGTGTGGAATAACAGGTTGGATTTTTTTTTTCTCTCTCTTTTTCCGCAGCTGAATCAAGACAACTATGAAAGTAAACAGTCGCACACAAATTTTGAAAAGAAAACTCATTCAACCACTTGGATTTCTTTTTTTATTGTGGTTATGGGCCTTATCTCAACAAGTTGAGATGTTGTCTTTTTTTTTGAAGGAGCAGCAGTGATATCTGTGCTGACTTACTCTTAAAGAACTTTGTGTCTCCTGTTTCTGAGCTGAATTAAAGTCTCTATGAAAGAAAACAGCTGCATAGAGCTGCACACAGCTTTACATTTTAACACTAGCAAAACAAAGATTCAAATGAGACTGACAATACACCAGGTCAGTGTTCATCAAGCAACGGAATACGCACAGTGCCCCTCAATCTCAGACCAACAGAATGTCGACTGTGATCGATCGTCACCTGATATTCATCACACGGTCTGTGTCTCCACCCACAGGAGTAATGGTGCCACTGCACATCACCAAACGCATAAGATCAAATCAACCATGAAAAGGAATCGACACCACTGAAACAAGATAGAAATTTTTTCATCAATAACTGGAATAATTTTATTTAAGAAAAAACAATAAAAACATTTCAAAAGTTATCTGCTTTAATCAGTGTGTGGGGGGGGAGTGGGGGCACGGAATTAGTGAATTCAGGAATTTGTGAAAGAAAACAAGAGCTTTATGCTCAATGCGAGCATAAAAGGTGAACTTGAATGGAATTGTAATTCTCTGGTGGAAAAAATAAGGAAAAAATCTTTCCTGTTGTTCCTCTATTGTCAGTCTCATTTGAATCTTAGTTTTGCTTTGTTTATTCCTCCAGGCAGATGAATATGAATGAATGTTCAAGTTTAAGGCTGTGTGCAGCTCAGTGCAGCCGTTTACTTGCATAGAGACTTTAATTCATTTCAGAAAAAGGATTTTTCTCCTGTTTCTGAAATGAATTAGGAGTTATTTTACAGTCAGTCAGCACAGATATCACTGCTGCTCCTTCAAAAAAAAGAATTCAACTATTTCCTTATGGGGGAACCTACAATGTAGTGAGGAACAACAGGAGAGATGTTTCCCTCATGTATTTCAGCAGAAAATAACAATTCCACTCAAGTTCACCCTTTCTGCTCACACTGCGCATAATTCAGCGAGAGAAGCACAATAGCGCAATAAAAAATGACATCCCACTGTCTGAATGAGTTTTCATGTTAAATTGAGAAATCAACTATTTCCTTATGGGGGAACCTACAATGTACTGAGGAACAACAGGACAGATGTTTTCCTCATGTATTTCAGCAGAAAATAACAATTCCACTCAAGTTCACCCTTTCTGCTCACACTGCGCATAACTCAGCGAGAGAAGCACAATAGAGCAATAAAAAATGACATCCCACTGTCTGAATGAGTTTTCATGTTAAATTGGGAAATCAACTATTTCCTTATGGGGGAACCTACAATGTACAGAGGAACAACAGGAGAGATGTTTCCCCCATGTATTTCAGCAGAAAATAACAATTCCACTCAAGTTCACCCTTTCTGCTCACACTGCGCATAATTCAGCGAGAGAAGCACAATAGAGCAATAAAAAATGACATCCCACTGTCTGAATGAGTTTTCATGTTAAATTGAGAAATCAACTATTTCCTTATGGGGGAACATACAATGTACTCAGGAACAACAGGAGAGATGTTTCCCTCATGTATTTCAGCAGAAAATAACAATTCCACTCAAGTTCACCCTTTCTGCTCACACTGCGCATAACTCAGCGAGAGAAGCACAATAGAGCAATAAAAAATGACATCCCACTGTCTGAATGAGTTTTCATGTTAAATTGAGAAATCAACTATTTCCTTATGGGGGAACGTACAATGTACTGAGGAACAACAGGAGAGCTGTTTCCCTCATGTATTTCAGCAGAAAATAACAATTCCACTCAAGTTCACCCTTTCTGCTCACACTGCGCATAATTCAGCGAGAGAAGCACAATAGAGCAATAAAAAATGACATCCCACTGTCTGAATGAGTTTTCATGTTAAATTGAGAAATCAACTATTTCCTTATGTGGGAACCTACAATGTACTGAGGAACAACAGGACAGATGTTTTCCTCATGTATTTCAGCAGAAAATAACAATTCCACTCAAGTTCACCCTTTCTGCTCATACTGCGCATAACTCAGCGAGAGAAGCACAATAGAGCAATAAAAAATGACATCCCACTGTCTGAATGAGTTTTCATGTTAAATTGAGAAATCAACTATTTCCTTATGGGGGGACCTACAATGTACTCAGGAACAACAGGAGAGATGTTTCCCTCATGTATTTCAGCAGAAAATAACAATTCCACTCAAAGTTCACCCTTTCTGCTCACACTGCGCATAACTCAGCGAGAGAAGCACAATAGAGCAATAAAAAATGACATCCCACTGTCTGAATGAGTTTTCATGTTAAATTGAGAAATCAACTATTTCCTTATGGGGGAACCTACAATGTACTGAGGAACAACAGGAGAGATGTTTCCCTCATGTATTTCAGCAGAAAATAACAGTTCCACTCAAAGTTCACCCTTTCTGCTCACACTGCGCATCACTCAGCGAGAGAAGCACAATAGAGCAATAAAAAATGACATCCCACTGTCTGAATGAGTTTTCATGTTAAATTGAGAAATCAACTATTTCCTTATGGGGGAACCTACAATGTACTGAGGAACAACAGGACAGATGTTTCCCTCATGTATTTCAGTAGAAAATAACAATTCCACTCAAGTTCACCCTTTCTGCTCACACTGCGCATAACTCAGCGAGAGAAGCACAATAGAGCAATAAAAAATGACATCCCACTGTCTGAATGAGTTTTCATGTTAAATTGAGAAATCAACTATTTCCTTATGGGGGACCCTACAATGTACTGAGGAACAACAGGAGAGATGTTTCCCTCATGTATTTCAGCAGAAAATAACAATTCCACTCAAGTTCACCCTTTCTGCTCACACTGCGCATCACTCAGCGAGAGAAGCACAATAGAGCAATAAAAAATGACATCCCACTGTCTGAATGAGTTTTCATGTTAAATTGAGAAATCAACTATTTCCTTATGGGGGAACCTACAATGTACTGAGGAACAACAGGACAGATGTTTCCCTCATGTATTTCAGCAGAAAATAACAGTTCCACTCAAAGTTCACCCTTTCTGCTCACACTGCGCATCACTCAGCGAGAGAAGCACAATAGAGCAATAAAAAATGACATCCCACTGTCTGAATGAGTTTTCATGTTAAATTGAGAAATCAACTATTTCCTTATGGGGGAACCTACAATGTACTGAGGAACAACAGGACAGATGTTTCCCTCATGTATTTCAGCAGAAAATAACAATTCCACTCAAGTTCACCCTTTCTGCTCACACTGCGCATAACTCAGCGAGAGAAGCACAATAGAGCAATAAAAAATGACATCCCACTGTCTGAATGAGTTTTCATGTTAAATTGAGAACTCAACTATTTCCTTATGGGGGAACCTACAATGTACTGAGGAACAACAGGAGAGATGTTTCCCTCATGTATTTCAGCAGAAAATAACAATTCCACTCAAGTTCACCCTTTCTGCTCACACTGCGCATAACTCAGCGAGAGAAGCACAATAGAGCAATAAAAAATGACATCCCACTGTCTGAATGAGTTTTCATGTTAAATTGAGAAATCAACTATTTCCTTATGGGGGAACCTACAATGTACTGAGGAACAACAGGACAGATGTTTCCCTCATGTATTTCAGCAGAAAATAACAGTTCCACTCAAAGTTCACCCTTTCTGCTCACACTGCGCATCACTCAGCGAGAGAAGCACAATAGAGCAATAAAAAATGACATCCCACTGTCTGAATGAGTTTTCATGTTAAATTGAGAAATCAACTATTTCCTTATGGGGGAACCTACAATGTACTGAGGAACAACAGGACAGATGTTTCCCTCATGTATTTCAGCAGAAAATAACAATTCCACTCAAGTTCACCCTTTCTGCTCACACTGCGCATAACTCAGCGAGAGAAGCACAATAGAGCAATAAAAAATGACATCCCACTGTCTGAATGAGTTTTCATGTTAAATTGAGAACTCAACTATTTCCTTATGGGGGAACCTACAATGTACTGAGGAACAACAGGAGAGATGTTTCCCTCATGTATTTCAGCAGAAAATAACAATTCCACTCAAGTTCACCCTTTCTGCTCACACTGCGCATAACTCAGCGAGAGAAGCACAATAGAGCAATAAAAAAAATACATCCCACTGTCTGAATGAATTTTAACCCCATCAGACTTGAATTGAATTAGGGTTAACATTAAGGCTGAAACTAGGGTTAGGGTTATGGTTAGGGTTAGCTGCAATTAGGGTTAGGGTTTCTGTCTTCCTCAAGTATTAGAAACCCCAAATTTGGCGTTGGCGCTTCTATGGGGCTCTTGATGAAATAGCAAGTGGCCCCATGTCTCTAGGACAAAGTTGAAATTTCACCCCATAGACTTGCATTGAATTAGGGTTAACGTTAAGGCTGAAACTAGGGTTAGGGTTAGGGTTAGTTGAAATTAGGGTTAGGGTTTCTGCGTTCCTCAAGTACTAGAAGCCCCCAATTTTGCGTGGGTGTTTCTTTGGGGCTCTTGATGAAAATGCAAGTGGCCCCATGTCTCTAGGACAAAGTTGAAATTTCACCCCATAGACTTGCATTGAATTAGGGTTAACGTTAAGGCTGAAACTAGGGTTAGGGTTAGGGTTAGGGTTAGCTGAAATTAGTGTTAGGGTTTCTGTCTTCCTCAAGTATTAGAAACCCCAAATTTGGCGTGGGCGCTTCTTTGGGGCTCTTGATGAAATAGCAAGTGGCCCCATGTCTCTAGGACAAAGTTGAAATTTCACCCCATAGACTTGCATTGAATTAGGGTTAACCTTAAGGCTGAAACTAGGGTTAGGGTTAGGGTTAGTTGAAATTAGGGTTAGGATTTCTCCGTTCCTCAAGTAATAGAAGCCCCAAATTTTGCGTGGGTGTTTCTTTGGTGCTCTTGATGAAAATGCAAGTGGCCCCATGTCTCTACGACAAAGTTGAAATTTCAACCTATAGACTTGCATTGAATTAGGGTTGCGTTAAGACTGAAACTAGGGTTAGGGTTAGGGTTAGCTGAAATTAGGGTTAGGGTTTCTGCGTTCTTCAATTATTAGAAACCCCAAATTTGGTGTGGGCGCTTCTTTAGGGCTCTTGATGAAATAGCAAGTGGCCCAATGTCTCTAGGACAAAGTTGAAATTGTCTCAGACCAACAGAAGTCTGTCATCAGTCATGGCGTGAGAAAATATTTTCTGCTCCTCCTGTGTTCATAAAGAGTTTTTTTTTAATATCTTTTCTAGTGTTCCCCAGTAAATTGAGTGGTATTCAAGCAGCAGAAGCAGCATCAGCAACGCCAGCAGCTGCAGAAGCACTTTAATTGGTTTGTAATCAGACTTACAAGTCTGTTTACAAACAACTTCAGACTTCAAAGCGTTTGAACGGCTTTGATCATCAGACCTAAAAGTCTGTTTACAAACAACTTCAGACTTCAAAGCGTTTGAACGGCTTTGATCATCAAACCTATAAGTCTGTTTACAAACAACTTCAGACTTCAAAGTTTTTGAAAATGTTTGAACACGCATTCCATCACTTTGATGTCTGTTTTCTTCAAGCAGCAGCATTTTTTATTGAGCAAATTGTATTGTGTGTGGAATAACACGTTGGATTTTTTTTTTCTCTCTTGTTCCTCAGCTGAATCAAGACAACTATGAAAGTAAACAGTCGCATACAGATTTTGAAAAGAAAACTCATTCAACCACTTGGATTTCTTTTTTTATTGTGGTTATGGGCCTTATCTAAACAAGTTGAGATGTTGTCTTTTTTTTTTTGAAGGAGCAGCTGTGATATCTGTGCTGACTTACTCTGAAAGAACTCTGTTTCTCCTGTTTCTGAGCTGAATGAAAGTCTCCATGCAAGACAGCAGCTGCACAGAGCTGCACTCAGCTTTACACTTGAACACTCATTCATACACATGAGCCTGAAGGAATAAATATATCAAAACAAAGATTCAAATGAAACTGACAATACACCAGGTCAGTGTACATTAAGCAACGGAATACGCACAGAGCCCCTCCCTCTCAGACCAACAGAGGTCTGTCATCAGTCATGGCGTGAAAAAATATTTTCTGCTCCTCCTGTGTTCATAAAGAGTTTTTTTTAATATTTTTTTTAATGTTCCCCAGTAAATTGAGTGTCATTCAAGCAGCAGAAGCAGCATCAGCAACGCCAGCAGCTGCTGAAGCACTTTAATTGGTTTGTAATCATACTTACAAATCTGTTTACAAACAACTTCAGACTTCAAAGCATTTGAACGGCTTTGATCATCAGACCTAAAAGTCTGTTTACAAACAACTTCAGACTTCAAAGTTTTTGAAAATGTTTGAACACGAATTCCATCACTTTGATGTCTGTTTTCTTCAAGCAGCAGCATTTTTTATTAAGCAAATTGTATTCTGTGTGGAATAACAGGTTGGATTTTTTTTCTCTCTTGTTCCTCAGCTGAATCAACACAACTATGAAAGTAAACAGTCGCATACAGATTTTGAAAAGAAAACTCATTCAACCACTTGGATTTCTTTTTTTATTGTGGTTATGGGCCTTATCTAAACTAGTTGAGATGTTGTCTTTTTTTTTTTGAAGGAGCAGCAGTTATATCTGTGCTGACTTACTCTGAAAGAACTCTGTTTCTCCTGTTTCTGAGCTGAATAAAAGTCTCCATGCAAGACAACAGCTGCACAGAGCTGCACACAGCTTTACACTTGAACACTCATTCATACACATGAGCCTGAAGGAATAAACACAGCAAAACAAAGATTCAAATGAAACTGACAATACACCAGGTCAGTGTACATTAAGCAACGGAATACGCACAGTGCCCCTCCCTCTCAGACCAACAGAGGTCTGTCATCAGTCATGGCGTGAAAAAATATTTTCTGCTCCTCCTGTGTTCATAAAGAGTTTTTTTTTTTATATCTTTTCTAGTGTTCCCCAGTAAATTGAGTGTTATTCAAGCAGCAGAATCAGCATCAGCAACGCCAGCAGCTGCAGAAGCACTTTAATTGGTTTGTAATCAGACTTACAAGTCTGTTTACAAACAACTTCAGACTTCAAAGCGTTTGAACGGCTTTGATCATCAGACCTAAAAGTCTGTTTACAAACAACTTCAGACTTCAAAGCGTTTGAACGGTTTTGATCATCAGACCTATAAGTCTGTTTACAAACAACTTCAGACTTCAAAGTTTTTGAAAATGTTTGAACACGCATTCCATCACTTTGATGTCTGTTTTCTTCAAGCAGAAGCATTTTTTATTGAGCAAATTGGATTGTGTGTGGAATAACAGGTTGGATTTTTTTTTTTTCTCTCTTGTTCCTCAGCTGAATCAAGACAACTATGAAAGTAAACAGTCGCATACAGATTTTGAAAAGAAAACTCATTCAACCACTTGGATTTCTTTTTTTATTGTGGTTATAGGCTTTATTTAAACAAGTTGAGATGTTATCTTTTTTTTTTTGAAGGAGCAGCTGTGATATCTGTGCTGACTTACTCTGAAAGAACTCTGTTTCTCCTGTTTCTGAGCTGAATGAAAGTCTCCATGCAAGACAACAGCTGCACAGAGCTGCACTCAGCTTTACACTTGAACACTCATTCATACACATGAGCCTGAAGGAATAAATATATCAAAACAAAGATTCAAATGAAACTGACAATACACCAGGTCAGTGTACATTAAGCAACGGAATACGCACAGTGCCCCTCCCTCTCAGACCAACAGAGGTCTGTCATCAGTCATGGCGTGAAAAAATATTTTCTGCTCCTCCTGTGTTCATAAAGAGTTTTTTTTTTATATCTTTTTTAGTGTTCCCCTGTAAATTGAGTGTTATTCAAGCAGCAGAAGCAGCATCAGCAACGCCAGCAGCTGCAGAAGCACTTTAATTGGTTTGTAATCAGACTTACAAGCCTGTTTAAAAAACAACTTCAGACTTCAAAGCGTTTGAACGGCTTTGATCATCAGACCTAAAAGTCTATTTACAAACAACTTCAGACTTCAAAGTTTTTGAAAATGTTTGAACACGCATTCCATCACTTTGATGTCTGTTTTCTTCAAGCAGCAGCATTTTTTATTGAACAAATTGTATTGTGTGTGGAATAACAGCTTGGATTTTTTTTTTTCTCTGTCTTGTTCCTCAGCTGAATCAAGACATCTATGAAAGTAAACAGTCGCATACAAATTTTGAAAAGAAAACTCATTCAACCACTTGGATTTCTTTTTTTATTGTGGTTATGGGCCTTATCTCAACAAGTTGAAATGTTATCTTTTTTTTTGAAGGAGCAGCAGTGATATCTGTGCTGACTTACTCTTAAAGAACTTTGTGTCTCCTGTTTCTGATCTGAATTAAAGTCTCCATGCAAGAAATCAGCTGCACAGAGCTGAACACAGCTTTACATTTGAACACTCATTCATACACATGAGCCTGGAGGAATAAACATAGCAAAACAAAGATTCAAATGAGACTGACAATACACCAGGTCAGTGTTCATCAAGCAACGGAATACGCACAGTGCCCCTCAATTATAGACCAACAGAGAGTCGACTGTGATCGATCGTCACCTGATATTCATCACACGGTCTGTGTCCCCACCCACAGGCGTAATGGTGCCACTGCACATCACCAAACGCATAAGAACAAATCAACCATGCAAATGAATCGACACCACTGAAACAAGATAGAAATTTTTTCATCAATAACTGGAATAATTTTATTTAAGAAAAAACAATAAAAACATTTCAAAAGTTATCTGCTTTAATCGGTGTGTGTAGGGGGAGTGGGGGCACTGAATTAGTGAATTCAGGAATTTGTGAAAGAAAACAAGTGCTTTATGCTCATTGCGAGCATAAACGGTGAACTTGAATAGAATTGTAATTCTCTGGTGAAAAAAATTAGGAAAACATCTCTCCTGTTTTTCCTGGTGTATTGTCAGTCTCACTTGAATCTTTGTTTTGCTTTGTTTATTCCTCCAGGCTGATGAGTATGAATGAGTGTTCAAGGGTAAAACTGTGTGCAGCTCTGTGCAGCTGTTTTCTTGCATAGAGATTTTAATTCAGCTCAGAAACAAGAGAAACAGAGTTCTTTCAGAGTAAGTCAGCACAGATATCACTGCTGCTCATTCAAAAAAAAGAATTCAACTATTTCCTTATGGGGGAACCTACAATGTACTGAGGAACAACAGGAGACATTTTTCCCTCATGTATTTCAGTAGAAAATAAGAATTCCACGAAAGTTCACCCTTTCTGCTCACACTGCGCATAATTCAGCGAGACAAGCACAATAGAGCAATAAAAAATTACATCCCACTGTCTGAATGAGTTTTTATGTTAAATTGAGAATTCAACTATTTCCTTATGGGGGAACCTAAAATGTACTGAAGAACAAGAGGAGAGATGTTTCCCTCATGTATTTCAGCAGAAAATAACAATTCCACTCAAGTTAACAGGTATGATTTTTTTTTCTCTCTCTTGTTCCTCAGCTGAATCAAGACATCTATGAAAGTAAACAGTCGCATACAGATTTTGAAAAGAAAACTCATTCAACCACTTGGATTTCTTTTTTTATTGTGGTTATTGGGCCTTATCTCAACAAGTTGAGATGTTGTCTTTTTTTTTGAAGGAGCAGCTGTGATATCTGTGCTGACTTACTCTGAAAGAACTCTGTTTCTCCTATTTCTGAGCTGAATGAAAGTCTCCATGCAAGACAACAGCTGCACATAGCTGCACACAGCTTTACACTTGAACACTCATTCATACACATGAGCCTGAAGGAATAAACATAGCAAAACAAAGATTCAAATGAAACTGACAATACACCAGGTCAGTGTACATTAAGCAACGGAATACGCACAGTGCCCCTCCCTCTCAGACCAACAGAGGTCTGTCATCAGTCATGGCGTGAAAAAATATTTTCTGCTCCTCCTGTGTTCATAAAGAGTTTTTTTTTATATCTTTTTTAATGTTCACCAGTAAATTGAGTGTTATTCAAGCAGCAGAAGCAGCATCAGCAACGCCAGCAGCTGCTGAAGCACTTTAATTGGTTTGTAATCAGAATTACAAGTCTGTTTACAAACAACTTCAGACTTCAAAGCGTTTGAACGGCTTTGATCATCAGACCTAAAAGTCTGTTTACAAACAACTTCAGACTTCAAAGCGTTTGAACGGCTTTGATCATCAGACCTATAAAGTCTGTTTACAAACAACTTCAGACTTCAAAGTTTTTGATAATGTTTGAACACGCATTCCATCACTTTGATGTCTATTTTCTTCAAGCAGCAGCATTTTTTATTGAGCAAATTGTATTCTGTGTGGAATAACAGGTATGATTTTTTTTTTCTCTCTTATTCCTCAGCTGAATAAAGACATCTATGAAAGTAAACAGTCACATACAGATTTTGAAAAGAAAACTCATTCAACCACTTGGATTTCTTTTTTTATTGTGGTTATGGGCCTTATCTAAACAAGTTTAGATGTTGTCTTTTTTTTGAAGGAGCAGCTGTGTTATATGTGCTGACTTACTCTGAAAGAACTTTGCGTCTCCTGTTTCTGAGCTGAATTAAAGTCTCTATGCAAGAAAACAGCAGCATAGAGCTGCACACAGCTTTACATTTGAACACTAGCAAAACAAAGATTCAAATGAAACTGACAATACACCAGGTCAGTGTACATTAAGCAACGGAATACGCACAGTGCCCCTCCCTCTCAGACCAACAGAGGTCTGTCATCAGTCATGGCGTGAAAAAATATTTTCTGCTCCTCCTGTGTTCATAAAGAGTTTTTTTTTATATTTTTTTAATGTTCACCAGTAAATTGAGTGTTATTCAAGCAGCAGAAGCAGCATCAGCAACGCCAGCAGCTGCTGAAGCACTTTAATTGGTTTGTAATCAGAATTACAAGTCTGTTTACAAACAACTTCAGACTTCAAAGCGTTTGAACGGCTTTGATCATCAGACCTAAAAGTCTGTTTACAAACAACTTCAGACTTCAAAGCGTTTGAACGGCTTTGATCATCAGACCTATAAAGTCTGTTTACAAACAACTTCAGACTTCAAAGTTTTTGATAATGTTTGAACACGCATTCCATCACTTTGATGTCTATTTTCTTCAAGCAGCAGCATTTTTTATTGAGCAAATTGTATTCTGTGTGGAATAACACGTTGGATTTTTTTTTTCTCTCTTGTTCCTCAGCTGAATCAAGACATCTATGAAAGTAAACAGTCACATACAGATTTTGAAAAGAAAACTCATTCAACCACTTGGATTTCTTTTTTTATTGTGGTTATGGGCCTTATCTAAACAAGTTGAGATGTTGTCTTTTTTTTTTTGAAGGAGCAGCTGTGATATCTGTGCTGACTTACCCTGAAAGAACTTTGCGTCTCCTGTTTCTGAGCTGAATTAAAGTCTCTATGCAAGAAAACAGCTGCATAGAGCTGCACACAGCTTTACATTTGAACACTAGCAAAACAAAGATTCAAATGAGACTGACAATACACCAGGTCAGTGTACATTAAGCAACGGAATACGCACAGTGCCCCTCCCTCTCAGACCAACAGAGGTCTGTCATCAGTCATGGCGTGAAAAAATATTTTCTGCTCCTCCTGTGTTCATAAAGAGTTTTTTTTAATATCTTTTTTAATGTTCCCCAGTAAATTGAGTGTTATTCAAGCAGCAGAAGCAGCATCAGCAACGCCAGCAGCTGCTGAAGCACTTTAATTGGTTTGTAATCAGACTTACAAATCTGTTTACAAACAACTTCAGACTTCAAAGCGTTTGAACGGCTTTGATCATCAGACCTAAAAGTCTGTTTACAAACAACTTCACACTTCAAAGTTTTTGAAAATGTTTGAACACGCATTCCATCACTTTGATGTCTGTTTTCTTCAAGCAGCAGCATTTTTTATTGAGCAAATTGTATTGTGTGTGGAATAACAGGTTGGATTTTTTTTTCTCTCTCTTTTTCCTCAGCTGAATCAAGACAACTATGAAAGTAAACAGTCGCACACAAATTTTGAAAAGAAAACTCATTCAACCACTTGGATTTCTTTTTTTATTGTGGTTATGGGCCTTATCTCAAAAAGTTGAGATGTTGTCTTTTTTTTTTGAAGGAGCAGCAGTGATATCTGTGCTGACTTACTCTTAAAGAACTTTGTGTCTCCTGTTTCTGAAATGAATTAGGAGTTATTTTACAGTCAGTCAGCACAGATATCACTGCTGCTCCTTCAAAAAAAAGAATTCAACTATTTCCTTATGGGGGAACCTACAATGTACTCAGGAACAACAGGAGAGATGTTTCCCTCATGTATTTCAGCAGAAAATAACAATTCCACTCAAGTTCACCCTTTCTGCTCACACTGCGCATAACTCAGCGAGAGAAGCACAATAGAGCAATAAAAAATGACATCCCACTGTCTGAATGAGTTTTCATGTTAAATTGAGAAATCAACTATTTCCTTATGGGGGAACCTACAATGTACTGAGGAACAACAGGAGAGATGTTTCCCTCATGTATTTCTGCAGAAAATAACAATTCGACTCAAGTTCACCCTTTCTGCTCACACTGCGCATAATTCAGCGAGAGAAGCACAATAGAGCAATAAAAAATGACATCCCACTGTCTGAATGAGTTTTCATGTTAAATTTAGAATTCAACTATTTCCTTATGGGGGAACCTACAATGTACTCAGGAACAACAGGAGAGATGTTTCCCTCATGTATTTCAGCAGAAAATAACAATTCCACTCAAGTTCACCCTTTCTGCTCACACTGCGCATAACTCAGCGAGAGAAGCACAATAGAGCAATAAAAAATGACATTCCACTGTCTGAATGAGTTTTCATGTTAAATTTAGAATTCAACTATTTCCTTATGGGGGAACCTACAATTTACTCAGGAACAACAGGAGAGATGTTTCCCTCATGTATTTCAGCAGAAAATAACAATTCCACTCAAGTTCACCCTTTCTGCTCACACTGCGCATAACTCAGCGAGAGAAGCACAATAGAGCAATAAAAAATGACATCCCACTGTCTGAATGAGTTTTCATGTTAAATTGAGAAATCAACTATTTCCTTATGGGGGGACCTACAATGTACTCAGGAACAACAGGAGAGATGTTTCCCTCATGTATTTCAGCAGAAAATAACAATTCCACTCAAGTTCACCCTTTCTGCTCACACTGCGCATAATTCAGCGAGAGAAGCACAATAGAGCAATAAAAAATGACATCCCACTGTCTGAATGAGTTTTCATGTTAAATTGAGAAATCAACTATTTCCTTATGGGGTAACCTACAATGTACTGAGGAACAACAGGACAGATGTTTCCCTCATGTATTTCAGCAGAAAATAACAATTCCACTCAAGTTCACCCTTTCTGCTCACACTGCGCATAACTCAGCGAGAGAAGCACAATAGAGCAATAAAAAATGACATCCCACTGTCTGAATGAGTTTTCATGTTAAATTGAGAAATCAACTATTTCCTTATGGGGGAACCTACAATGTACTGAGGAACAACAGGAGAGATGTTTCCCTCATGTATTTCAGCAGAAAATAACAGTTCCACTCAAAGTTCACCCTTTCTGCTCACACTGCGCATCACTCAGCGAGAGAAGCACAATAGAGCAATAAAAAATGACATCCCACTGTCTGAATGAGTTTTCATGTTAAATTGAGAACTCAACTATTTCCTTATGGGGGAACCTACAATGTACTGAGGAACAACAGGAGAGATGTTTCCCTCATGTATTTCAGCAGAAAATAACAATTCCACTCAAGTTCACCCTTTCTGCTCACACTGCGCATAACTCAGCGAGAGAAGCACAATAGAGCAATAAAAAATGACATCCCACTGTCTGAATGAGTTTTCATGTTAAATTGAGAATTCAACTATTTCCTTATGGGGGAACCTACAATGTACTCATGAACAACAGGAGAGATGTTTCCCTCATGTATTTCAGCAGAAAATAACAGTTCCACTCAAAGTTCACCCTTTCTGCTCACACTGCGCATAATTCAGCGAGAGAAGCACAATAGAGCAATAAAAAATGACATCCCACTGTCTGAATGAGTTTTCATGTTAAATTGAGAAATCAACTATTTCCTTATGGGGGAACCTACAATGTACTCAGGAACAACAGGAGAGATGTTTCCCTCATGTATTTCAGCAGAAAATAACAATTCCACTCAAGTTCACCCTTTCTGCTCACACTGCGCATAACTCAGCGAGAGAAGCACAATAAAGGAATAAAAAATGACATCCCACTGTCTGAATGAGTTTTCATGTTAAATTGAGAAATCAACTATTTCCTTATGGGGGAACCTACAATGTACAGAGGAACAACAGGAGAGATGTTTCCCTCATGTATTTCAGCAGAAAATAACAGTTCCACTCAAAGTTCACCCTTTCTGCTCACACTGCGCATCACTCAGCGAGAGAAGCACAATAGAGCAATAAAAAATGACATCCCACTGTCTGAATGAGTTTTCATGTTAAATTGAGAAATCAACTATTTCCTTATGGGGTAACCTACAATGTACTGAGGAACAACAGGACAGATGTTTCCCTCATGTATTTCAGCAGAAAATAACAATTCCACTCAAGTTCACCCTTTCTGCTCACACTGCGCATAACTCAGCGAGAGAAGCACAATAGAGCAATAAAAAATGACATCCCACTGTCTGAATGAGTTTTCATGTTAAATTGAGAAATCAACTATTTCCTTATGGGGGAACCTACAATGTAGTGAGGAACAACAGGAGAGCTGTTTCCCTCATGTATTTCAGCAGAAAATAACAGTTCCACTCAAAGTTCACCCTTTCTGCTCACACTGCGCATAATTCAGCGAGAGAAGCACAATAGAGCAATAAAAAATGACATCCCACTGTCTGAATGAGTTTTCATGTTAAATTGAGAAATCAACTATTTCCTTATGGGGGAACCTACAATGTACTGAGGAACAACAGGAGAGATGTTTCCCTCATGTATTTCAGCAGAAAATAACAATTCCACTCAAAGTTCACCCTTTCTGCTCACACTGTGCATAACTCAGCGAGAGAAGCACAATAGAGCAATAAAAAATGACATCCCACTGTCTGAATGAGTTTTCATGTTAAATTGAGAAATCAACTATTTCCTTATGGGGGAACCTACAATGTACTCAGGAACAACAGGAGAGATGTTTCCCTCATGTATTTCAGCAGAAAATAACAATTCCACTCAAGTTCACCCTTTCTGCTCACACTGCGCATAACTCAGCGAGAGAAGCACAATAGAGCAATAAAAATGACATCCCACTGTCTGAATGAGTTTTTATGTTAAATTGAGAATTCAACTATTTCCTTATGGGGGGACCTACAATGTACTGAGGAACAACAGGAGAGATGTTTCCCTCATGTATTTCAGCAGAAAATAACAATTCCACTCAAGTTCACCCTTTCTGCTCACACTGCGCATAACTCAGCGAGAGAAGCACAATAGAGCAATAAAAAATGACATCCCACTGTCTGAATGAGTTTTCATGTTAAATTGAGAATTCAACTATTTCCTTATGGGGGAACCTACAATGTACTCATGAACAACAGGAGAGATGTTTCCCTCATGTATTTCAGCAGAAAATAACAATTCCACTGAAGTTCACCCTTTCTGCTCACACTGCGCATAACTCAGCGAGAGAAGCACAATAAAGCAATAAAAATGACATCCCACTGTCTGAATGAGTTTTCATGTTAAATTGAGAAATCAACTATTTCCTTATGGGGGAACCTACAATGTACAGAGGAACAACAGGAGAGATGTTTCCCTCATGTATTTCAGCAGAAAATAACAGTTCCACTCAAAGTTCACCCTTTCTGCTCACACTGCGCATCACTCAGCGAGAGAAGCACAATAGAGCAATAAAAAATGACATCCCACTGTCTGAATGAGTTTTCATGTTAAATAGAGAAATCAACTATTTCCTTATGGGGGAACCTACAATGTACTGAGGAACAACAGGACAGATGTTTCCCTCATGTATTTCAGTAGAAAATAACAATTCCAATCAAGTTCACCCTTTCTGCTCACACTGCGCATAATTCAGCGAGAGAAGCACAATAGAGCAATAAAAAATGACATCCCACTATCTGAATGAGTTTTCATGTTAAATTGAGAATTCAACTATTTCCTTATGGGGGAACCTACAATGTACAGAGGAACAACAGGAGAGATGTTTCCCTCATGTATTTCAGCAGAAAATAACAATTCCACTCAAGTTCACCCTTTCTGCTCACACTGCGCATAACTCAGCGAGAGAAGCACAATAGAGCAATAAAAAAAGACATCCCACTGTCTGAATGAATTTTAACCCCATCAGACTTGAATTAAATTAGGGTTAACATTAAGGCTGAAACTAGGGTTAGGGTTAGGGTTAGGGTTAGCTGAAATTAGGGTTAGGGTTTCTGTCTTCCTCAAGTATTAGAAACCCCAAATTTGGCGTGGGCGCTTCTTTGGGGCTCTTGATGAAATAGCAAGTGGCCCCATGTCTCTAGGACAAAGTTGAAATTTCACCCCATAGACTTGCATTGAATTAGGGTTAACGTTAAGGCTGAAACTAGGGTTAGGGTTAGGGTTAGTTGAAATTAGGGTTAGGGTTTCTGCGTTCCTCAAGTACTAGAAGCCCCAAATTTTGCGTGGGTGTTTCTTTGAGGCTCTTGATGAAAATGCAAGTGGCCCCATGTCTCTAGGACAAAGTTCAAATTTCACCCCATAGACTTGCATTGAATTAGGGTTAACGTTAAGGCTGAAACTAGGGTTAGGGTTAGGGTTAGTTGAAATTAGGGTTAGGATTTCTCCGTTCCTCAAGTACTAGAAGCCCCATATTTTGCGTGGGTGTTTCTTTGGTGCTCTTGATGAAAATGCAAGTGGCCCCATGTCTCTACGACAAAGTTGAAATTTCAACCTATAGACTTGCATTGAATTAGGGTTGCGTTAAGACTGAAACTAGGGTTAGGGTTAGGGTTAGCTGAAATTAGGGTTAGGGTTTCTGCGTTCTTCAATTATTAGAAACCCCAAATTTGGTGTGGGCGCTTCTTTGGGGCTCTTGATGAAATAGCAAGTGGCCCCATGTCTCTAGGAATAAGTTGAAATTGTCTCAGACCAACAGAAGTCTGTCATCAGTCATGGCGTGAGAAAATATTTTCTGCTCCTCCTGTGTTCATAAAGAGTTTTTTTTTAATATCTTTTCTAGTGTTCCCCAGTAAATTGAGTGTTATTCAAGCAGCAGAAGCAGCATCAGCAACGCCAGCAGCTGCAGAAGCACTTTAATTGGTTTGTAATCAGACTTACAAGTCTGTTTACAAACAACTTCAGACTTCAAAGCGTTTGAACGGCTTTGATCATCAGACCTAAAAGTCTGTTTACAAACAACTTCAGACTTCAAAGCGTTTGAACGGCTTTGATCATCAAACCTATAAGTCTGTTTACAAACAACTTCAGACTTCAAAGTTTTTGAAAATGTTTGAACACGCATTCCATCACTTTGATGTCTGTTTTCTTCAAGCAGCAGCATTTTTTATTGAGCAAATTGTATTGTGTGTGGAATAACACGTTGGATTTTTTTTTTCTCTCTTGTTCCTCAGCTGAATCAAGACAACTATGAAAGTAAACAGTCGCATACAGATTTTGAAAAGAAAACTCATTCAACCACTTGGATTTCTTTTTTTATTGTGGTTATGGGCCTTATCTAAACAAGTTGAGATGTTGTCTTTTTTTTTTTGAAGGAGCAGCTGTGATATCTGTGCTGACTTACTCTGAAAGAACTCTGTTTCTCCTGTTTCTGAGCTGAATGAAAGTCTCCATACAAGACAGCAGCTGCACAGAGCTGCACGCAGCTTTACACTTGAACACTCATTCATACACATGAGCCTGAAGGAATAAATATATCAAAACAAAGATTCAAATGAAACTGACAATACACCAGGTCAGTGTACATTAAGCAACGGAATACGCACAGTGCCCCTCCCTCTCAGACCAACAGAGGTCTGTCATCAGTCATGGCGTGAAAAAATATTTTCTGCTCCTCCTGTGTTCATAAAGAGTTTTTTTTAATATCTTTTTTAATGTTCCCCAGTAAATTGAGTGTCATTCAAGCAGCAGAAGCAGCATCAGCAACGCCAGCAGCTGCTGAAACACTTTAATTGGTTTGTAATCAGACTTACAAATCTGTTTACAAACAACTTCAGACTTCAAAGCATTTGAACGGCTTTGATCATCAGACCTAAAAGTCTGTTTACAAACAACTTCAGACTTCAAAGTTTTTGAAAATGTTTGAACACGAATTCCATCACTTTGATGTCTGTTTTCTTCAAGCAGCAGCATTTTTTATTAAGCAAATTGTATTCTGTGTGGAATAACAGGTTGGATTTTTTTTCTCTCTTGTTCCTCAGCTGAATCAAGACAACTATGAAAGTAAACAGTCGCATACAGATTTTGAAAAGAAAACTCATTCAACCACTTGGATTTCTTTTTTTATTGTGGTTATGGGCCTTATCTAAACTAGTTGAGATGTTGTCTTTTTTTTTTTGAAGGAGCAGCAGTTATATCTGTGCTGACTTACTCTGAAAGAACTCTGTTTCTCCTGTTTCTGAGCTGAATAAAAGTCTCCATGCAAGACAACAGCTGCACAGAGCTGCACACAGCTTTACACTTGAACACTCATTCATACACATGAGCCTGAAGGAATAAACATAGCAAAACAAAGATTCAAATGAAACTGACAATACACCAGGTCAGTGTACATTAAGCAACGGAATACGCACAGTGCCCCTCCCTCTCAGACCAACAGAGGTCTGTCATCAGTCATGGCGTGAAAAAATATTTTCTGCTCCTCCTGTGTTCATAAAGAGTTTTTTTTTATATCTTTTTTAATGTTCACCAGTAAATTGAGTGTTATTCAAGCAGCAGAAGCAGCATCAGCAACGCCAGCAGCTGCTGAAGCACTTTAATTGGTTTGTAATCAGAATTACAAGTCTGTTTACAAACAACTTCAGACTTCAAAGCGTTTGAACGGCTTTGATCATCAGACCTAAAAGTCTGTTTACAAACAACTTCAGACTTCAAAGCGTTTGAACGGCTTTGATCATCAGACCTATAAAGTCTGTTTACAAACAACTTCAGACTTCAAAGTTTTTGATAATGTTTGAACACGCATTCCATCACTTTGATGTCTATTTTCTTCAAGCAGCAGCATTTTTTATTGAGCAAATTGTATTCTGTGTGGAATAACAGGTTGGATTTTTTTTTTCTCTCTTGTTCCTCAGCTGAATCAAGACATCTATGAAAGTAAACAGTCACATACAGATTTTGAAAAGAAAACTCATTCAACCACTTGGATTTCTTTTTTTATTGTGGTTATGGGCCTTATCTAAACAAGTTGAGATGTTGTCTTTTTTTTTTTGAAGGAGCAGCTGTGATATCTGTGCTGACTTACTCTGAAAGAACTTTGCGTCTCCTGTTTCTGAGCTGAATTAAAGTCTCTATGCAAGAAAACAGCTGCATAGAGCTGCACACAGCTTTACATTTGAACACTAGCAAAACAAAGATTCAAATGAGACTGACAATACACCAGGTCAGTGTACATTAAGCAACGGAATACGCACAGTGCCTCTCCCTCTCAGACCAACAGAGGTCTGTCATCAGTCATGGCGTGAAAAAATATTTTCTGCTCCTCCTGTGTTCATAAAGAGTTTTTTTTAATATCTTTTTTAATGTTCCCCAGTAAATTGAGTGTTATTCAAGCAGCAGAAGCAGCATCAGCAACGCCAGCAGCTGCTGAAGCACTTTAATTGGTTTGTAATCAGACTTACAAATCTGTTTACAAACAACTTCAGACTTCAAAGCGTTTGAACGGCTTTGATCATCAGACCTAAAAGTCTGTTTACAAACAACTTCAGACTTCAAAGTTTTTGAAAATGTTTGAACACGAATTCCATCACTTTGATGTCTGTTTTCTTCAAGCAGCAGCATTTTTTATTGAGCAAATTGTATTGTGTGTGGAATAACACGTTGGATTTTTTTTTCTCTCTTGTTCCTCAGCTGAATCAAGACATCTATTAAAGTAAACAGTCGCATACAGATTTTGAAAAGAAAACTCATTCAACCACTTGGATTTCTTTTTTTATTGTGGTTATGGGCCTTATCTAAACAAGTTGAGATGTTGTCTTTTTTTTTTTTGAAGGAGCAGCAGTTATATCTGTGCTGACTTACTCTGAAAGAACTCTGTTTCTCCTGTTTCTGAGCTGAATAAAAGTCTCCATGCAAGACAACAGCTGCACAGAGCTGCACAGAGCTGCACACAGCTTTACACTTGAACACTCATTCATACACATGAGCCTGAAGGAATAAACACAGCAAAACAAAGATTCAAATGAAACTGACAATACACCAGGTCAGTGTACATTAAGCAACGGAATACGCACAGTGCCCCTCCCTCTCAGACCAACAGAGGTCTGTCATCAGTCATGGCGTGAAAAAATATTTTCTGCTCCTCCTGTATTCATAAAGAGTTTTTTTTTTATATCTTTTCTAGTGTTCCCCAGTAAATTGAGTGTTATTCAAGCAGCAGAATCAGCATCAGCAACGCCAGCAGCTGCAGAAGCACTTTAATTGGTTTGTAATCAGACTTACAAGTCTGTTTACAAACAACTTCAGACTTCAAAGCGTTTGAACGGCTTTGATCATCAGACCTAAAAGTCTGTTTACAAACAACTTCACACTTCAAAGTTTTTGAAAATGTTTGAACACGCATTCCATCACTTTGATGTCTGTTTTCTTCAAGCAGCAGCATTTTTTATTGAGCAAATTGGATTGTGTGTGGAATAACAGGTTGGATTTTTTTTTCTCTCTCTTTTTCCGCAGCTGAATCAAGACAACTATGAAAGTAAACAGTCGCACACAAATTTTGAAAAGAAAACTCATTCAACCACTTGGATTTCTTTTTTTATTGTGGTTATGGGCCTTATCTCAACAAGTTGAGATGTTGTCTTTTTTTTTGAAGGAGCAGCAGTGATATCTGTGCTGACTTACTCTTAAAGAACTTTGTGTCTCCTGTTTCTGAGCTGAATTAAAGTCTCTATGAAAGAAAACAGCTGCATAGAGCTGCACACAGCTTTACATTTTAACACTAGCAAAACAAAGATTCAAATGAGACTGACAATACACCAGGTCAGTGTTCATCAAGCAACGGAATACGCACAGTGCCCCTCAATCTCAGACCAACAGAGAGTCGACTGTGATCGATCGTCACCTGATATTCATCACACGGTCTGTGTCTCCACCCACAGGAGTAATGGTGCCACTGCACATCACCAAACGCATAAGATCAAATCAACCATGAAAAGGAATCGACACCACTGAAACAAGATAGAAATTTTTTCATCAATAACTGGAATAATTTTATTTAAGAAAAAACAATAAAAACATTTCAAAAGTTATCTGCTTTAATCAGTGTGTGGGGGGGGAGTGGGGGCACGGAATTAGTGAATTCAGGAATTTGTGAAAGAAAACAAGAGCTTTATGCTCAATGCGAGCATAAAAGGTGAACTTGAATGGAATTGTAATTCTCTGGTGGAAAAAATAAGGAAAAAATCTTTCCTGTTGTTCCTCTATTGTCAGTCTCATTTGAATCTTAGTTTTGCTTTGTTTATTCCTCCAGGCAGATGAATATGAATGAATGTTCAAGTTTAAGGCTGTGTGCAGCTCAGTGCAGCCGTTTACTTGCATAGAGACTTTAATTCATTTCAGAAAAAGGATTTTTCTCCTGTTTCTGAAATGAATTAGGAGTTATTTTACAGTCAGTCAGCACAGATATCACTGCTGCTCCTTCAAAAAAAAGAATTCAACTATTTCCTTATGGGGGAACCTACAATGTAGTGAGGAACAACAGGAGAGATGTTTCCCTCATGTATTTCAGCAGAAAATAACAATTCCACTCAAGTTCACCCTTTCTGCTCACACTGCGCATAACTCAGCGAGAGAAGCACAATAGAGCAATAAAAAATGACATCCCACTGTCTGAATGAGTTTTCATGTTAAATTTAGAATTCAACTATTTCCTTATGGGGGAACCTACAATGTACTCAGGAACAACAGGAGAGATGTTTCCCTCATGTATTTCAGCAGAAAATAACAATTCCACTCAAGTTCACCCTTTCTGCTCACACTGCGCATAATTCAGCGAGAGAAGCACAATAGAGCAATAAAAAATGACATCCCACTGTCTGAATGAGTTTTCATGTTAAATTGAGAAATCAACTATTTCCTTATGGGGGAACATACAATGTACTCAGGAACAACAGGAGAGATGTTTCCCTCATGTATTTCAGCAGAAAATAACAATTCCACTCAAGTTCACCCTTTCTGCTCACACTGCGCATAACTCAGCGAGAGAAGCACAATAGAGCAATAAAAAATGACATCCCACTGTCTGAATGAGTTTTCATGTTAAATTGAGAAATCAACTATTTCCTTATGGGGGAACGTACAATGTACTGAGGAACAACAGGAGAGCTGTTTCCCTCATGTATTTCAGCAGAAAATAACAATTCCACTCAAGTTCACCCTTTCTGCTCACACTGCGCATAATTCAGCGAGAGAAGCACAATAGAGCAATAAAAAATGACATCCCACTGTCTGAATGAGTTTTCATGTTAAATTGAGAAATCAACTATTTCCTTATGTGGGAACCTACAATGTACTGAGGAACAACAGGACAGATGTTTTCCTCAAGTATTTCAGCAGAAAATAACAATTCCACTCAAGTTCACCCTTTCTGCTCACACTGCGCATAACTCAGCGAGAGAAGCACAATAGAGCAATAAAAAATGACATCCCACTGTCTGAATGAGTTTTCATGTTAAATTGAGAAATCAACTATTTCCTTATGGGAGAACCTACAATGTACTGAGGAACAACAGGAGAGATGTTTCCCTCATGTATTTCAGCAGAAAATAACAGTTCCACTCAAAGTTCACCCTTTCTGCTCACACTGTGCATAACTCAGCGAGAGAAGCACAATAGAGCAATAAAAAATGACATCCCACTGTCTGAATGAGTTTTCATGTTAAATTGAGAAATCAACTATTTCCTTATGGGGGAACCTACAATGTACTGAGGAACAACAGGACAGATGTTTCCCTCATGTATTTCAGCAGAAAATAACAATTCCACTCAAGTTCACCCTTTCTGCTCATACTGCGCATAACTCAGCGAGAGAAGCACAATAGAGCAATAAAAAATGACATCCCACTGTCTGAATGAGTTTTCATGTTAAATTGAGAAATCAACTATTTCCTTATGGGGGGACCTACAATGTACTCAGGAACAACAGGAGAGATGTTTCCCTCATGTATTTCAGCAGAAAATAACAATTCCACTCAAAGTTCACCCTTTCTGCTCACACTGCGCATAACTCAGCGAGAGAAGCACAATAGAGCAATAAAAAATGACATCCCACTGTCTGAATGAGTTTTCATGTTAAATTGAGAAATCAACTATTTCCTTATGGGGGAACCTACAATGTACTGAGGAACAACAGGACAGATGTTTCCCTCATGTATTTCAGTAGAAAATAACAATTCCACTCAAGTTCACCCTTTCTGCTCACACTGCGCATAACTCAGCGAGAGAAGCACAATAGAGCAATAAAAAATGACATCCCACTGTCTGAATGAGTTTTCATGTTAAATTGAGAAATCAACTATTTCCTTATGGGGGACCCTACAATGTACTGAGGAACAACAGGAGAGATGTTTCCCTCATGTATTTCAGCAGAAAATAACAGTTCCACTCAAAGTTCACCCTTTCTGCTCACACTGTGCATAACTCAGCGAGAGAAGCACAATAGAGCAATAAAAAATGACATCCCACTGTCTGAATGAGTTTTCATGTTAAATTGAGAAATCAACTATTTCCTTATGGGGGAACCTACAATGTACTGAGGAACAACAGGAGAGATGTTTCCCTCATGTATTTCAGCAGAAAATAACAGTTCCACTCAAAGTTCACCCTTTCTGCTCACACTGCGCATCACTCAGCGAGAGAAGCACAATAGAGCAATAAAAAATGACATCCCACTGTCTGAATGAGTTTTCATGTTAAATTGAGAAATCAACTATTTCCTTATGGGGGAACCTACAATGTACTGAGGAACAACAGGACAGATGTTTCCCTCATGTATTTCAGTAGAAAATAACAATTCCACTCAAGTTCACCCTTTCTGCTCACACTGCGCATAACTCAGCGAGAGAAGCACAATAGAGCAATAAAAAATGTCATCCCACTGTCTGAATGAGTTTTCATGTTAAATTGAGAACTCAACTATTTCCTTATGGGGGAACCTACAATGTACTGAGGAACAACAGGAGAGATGTTTCCCTCATGTATTTCAGCAGAAAATAACAATTCCACTCAAGTTCACCCTTTCTGCTCACACTGCGCATAACTCAGCGAGAGAAGCACAATAGAGCAATAAAAAAAAGACATCCCACTGTCTGAATGAATTTTAACCCCATCAGACTTGAATTGAATTAGGGTTAACATTAAGGCTGAAACTAGGGTTAGGGTTATGGTTAGGGTTAGCTGCAATTAGGGTTAGGGTTTCTGTCTTCCTCAAGTATTAGAAACCCCAAATTTGGCGTTGGCGCTTCTATGGGGCTCTTGATGAAATAGCAAGTGGCCCCATGTCTCTAGGACAAAGTTGAAATTTCACCCCATAGACTTGCATTGAATTAGGGTTAACGTTAAGGCTGAAACTAGGGTTAGGGTTAGGGTTAGTTGAAATTAGGGTTAGGGTTTCTGCGTTCCTCAAGTACTAGAAGCCCCAAATTTTGCGTGGGTGTTTCTTTGGGGCTCTTGATGAAAATGCAAGTGGCCCCATGTCTCTAGGACAAAGTTGAAATTTCACCCCATAGACTTGCATTGAATTAGGGTTAACGTTAAGGCTGAAACTAGGGTTAGGGTTAGGGTTAGGGTTAGCTGAAATTAGGGTTAGGGTTTCTGTCTTCCTCAAGTATTAGAAACCCCAAATTTGGCGTGGGCGCTTCTTTGGGGCTCTTGATGAAATAGCAAGTGGCCCCATGTCTCTAGGACAAAGTTGAAATTTCACCCCATAGACTTGCATTGAATTAGGGTTAACGTTAAGGCTGAAACTAGGGTTAGGGTTAGGGTTAGTTGAAATTAGGGTTAGGATTTCTCCGTTCCTCAAGTACTAGAAGCCCCAAATTTTGCGTGGGTGTTTCTTTGGTGCTCTTGATGAAAATGCAAGTGGCCCCATGTCTCTACGACAAAGTTGAAATTTCAACCTATAGACTTGCATTGAATTAGGGTTGCGTTAAGACTGAAACTAGGGTTAGGGTTAGGGTTAGCTGAAATTAGGGTTAGGGTTTCTGCGTTCTTCAATTATTAGAAACCCCAAATTTGGTGTGGGCGCTTCTTTAGGGCTCTTGATGAAATAGCAAGTGGCCCAATGTCTCTAGGACAAAGTTGAAATTGTCTCAGACCAACAGAAGTCTGTCATCAGTCATGGCGTGAGAAAATATTTTCTGCTCCTCCTGTGTTCATAAAGAGTTTTTTTTTAATATCTTTTCTAGTGTTCCCCAGTAAATTGAGTGGTATTCAAGCAGCAGAAGCAGCATCAGCAACGCCAGCAGCTGCAGAAGCACTTTAATTGGTTTGTAATCAGACTTACAAGTCTGTTTACAAACAACTTCAGACTTCAAAGCGTTTGAACGGCTTTGATCATCAGACCTAAAAGTCTGTTTACAAACAACTTCAGACTTCAAAGCGTTTGAACGGCTTTGATCATCAAACCTATAAGTCTGTTTACAAACAACTTCAGACTTCAAAGTTTTTGAAAATGTTTGAACACGCATTCCATCACTTTGATGTCTGTTTTCTTCAAGCAGCAGCATTTTTTATTGAGCAAATTGTATTGTGTGTGGAATAACACGTTGGATTTTTTTTTTCTCTCTTGTTCCTCAGCTGAATCAAGACAACTATGAAAGTAAACAGTCGCATACAGATTTTGAAAAGAAAACTCATTCAACCACTTGGATTTCTTTTTTTATTGTGGTTATGGGCCTTATCTAAACAAGTTGAGATGTTGTCTTTTTTTTTTTGAAGGAGCAGCTGTGATATCTGTGCTGACTTACTCTGAAAGAACTCTGTTTCTCCTGTTTCTGAGCTGAATGAAAGTCTCCATGCAAGACAGCAGCTGCACAGAGCTGCACTCAGCTTTACACTTGAACACTCATTCATACACATGAGCCTGAAGGAATAAATATATCAAAACAAAGATTCAAATGAAACTGACAATACACCAGGTCAGTGTACATTAAGCAACGGAATACGCACAGAGCCCCTCCCTCTCAGACCAACAGAGGTCTGTCATCAGTCATGGCGTGAAAAAATATTTTCTGCTCCTCCTGTGTTCATAAAGAGTTTTTTTTAATATTTTTTTTAATGTTCCCCAGTAAATTGAGTGTCATTCAAGCAGCAGAAGCAGCATCAGCAATGCCAGCAGCTGCTGAAGCACTTTAATTGGTTTGTAATCATACTTACAAATCTGTTTACAAACAACTTCAGACTTCAAAGCATTTGAACGGCTTTGATCATCAGACCTAAAAGTCTGTTTACAAACAACTTCAGACTTCAAAGTTTTTGAAAATGTTTGAACACGAATTCCATCACTTTGATGTCTGTTTTCTTCAAGCAGCAGCATTTTTTATTAAGCAAATTGTATTCTGTGTGGAATAACAGGTTGGATTTTTTTTCTCTCTTGTTCCTCAGCTGAATCAAGACAACTATGAAAGTAAACAGTCGCATACAGATTTTGAAAAGAAAACTCATTCAACCACTTGGATTTCTTTTTTTATTGTGGTTATGGGCCTTATCTAAACTAGTTGAGATGTTGTCTTTTTTTTTTTGAAGGAGCAGCAGTTATATCTGTGCTGACTTACTCTGAAAGAACTCTGTTTCTCCTGTTTCTGAGCTGAATAAAAGTCTCCATGCAAGACAACAGCTGCACAGAGCTGCACACAGCTTTACACTTGAACACTCATTCATACACATGAGCCTGAAGGAATAAACACTAGCAAAACAAAGATTCAAATGAAACTGACAATACACCAGGTCAGTGTACATTAAGCAACGGAATACGCACAGTGCCCCTCCCTCTCAGACCAACAGAGGTCTGTCATCAGTCATGGCGTGAAAAAATATTTTCTGCTCCTCCTGTGTTCATAAAGAGTTTTTTTTTTTATATCTTTTCTAGTGTTCCCCAGTAAATTGAGTGTTATTCAAGCAGCAGAATCAGCATCAGCAACGCCAGCAGCTGCAGAAGCACTTTAATTGGTTTGTAATCAGACTTACAAGTCTGTTTACAAACAACTTCAGACTTCAAAGCGTTTGAACGGCTTTGATCATCAGACCTAAAAGTCTGTTTACAAACAACTTCAGACTTCAAAGCGTTTGAACGGTTTTGATCATCAGACCTATAAGTCTGTTTACAAACAACTTCAGACTTCAAAGTTTTTGAAAATGTTTGAACACGCATTCCATCACTTTGATGTCTGTTTTCTTCAAGCAGAAGCATTTTTTATTGAGCAAATTGGATTGTGTGTGGAATAACAGGTTGGATTTTTTTTTTTTCTCTCTTGTTCCTCAGCTGAATCAAGACAACTATGAAAGTAAACAGTCGCATACAGATTTTGAAAAGAAAACTCATTCAACCACTTGGATTTCTTTTTTTATTGTGGTTATAGGCCTTATTTAAACAAGTTGAGATGTTATCTTTTTTTTTTTGAAGGAGCAGCTGTGATATCTGTGCTGACTTACTCTGAAAGAACTCTGTTTCTCCTGTTTCTGAGCTGAATGAAAGTCTCCATGCAAGACAACAGCTGCACAGAGCTGCACTCAGCTTTACACTTGAACACTCATTCATACACATGAGCCTGAAGGAATAAATATATCAAAACAAAGATTCAAATGAAACTGACAATACACCAGGTCAGTGTACATTAAGCAACGGAATACGCACAGTGCCCCTCCCTCTCAGACCAACAGAGGTCTGTCATCAGTCATGGCGTGAAAAAATATTTTCTGCTCCTCCTGTGTTCATAAAGAGTTTTTTTTTTATATCTTTTTTAGTGTTCCCCTGTAAATTGAGTGTTATTCAAGCAGCAGAAGCAGCATCAGCAACGCCAGCAGCTGCAGAAGCACTTTAATTGGTTTGTAATCAGACTTACAAGTCTGTTTAAAAAACAACTTCAGACTTCAAAGCGTTTGAACGGCTTTGATCATCAGACCTAAAAGTCTATTTACAAACAACTTCAGACTTCAAAGTTTTTGAAAATGTTTGAACACGCATTCCATCACTTTGATGTCTGTTTTCTTCAAGCAGCAGCATTTTTTATTGAACAAATTGTATTGTGTGTGGAATAACAGCTTGGATTTTTTTTTTTCTCTGTCTTGTTCCTCAGCTGAATCAAGACATCTATGAAAGTAAACAGTCGCATACAAATTTTGAAAAGAAAACTCATTCAACCACTTGGATTTCTTTTTTTATTGTGGTTATGGGCCTTATCTCAACAAGTTGAGATGTTATCTTTTTTTTTGAAGGAGCAGCAGTGATATCTGTGCTGACTTACTCTTAAAGAACTTTGTGTCTCCTGTTTCTGATCTGAATTAAAGTCTCCATGCAAGAAATCAGCTGCACAGAGCTGAACACAGCTTTACATTTGAACACTCATTCATACACATGAGCCTGGAGGAATAAACATAGCAAAACAAAGATTCAAATGAGACTGACAATACACCAGGTCAGTGTTCATCAAGCAACGGAATACGCACAGTGCCCCTCAATTATAGACCAACAGAGAGTCGACTGTGATCGATCGTCACCTGATATTCATCACACGGTCTGTGTCCCCACCCACAGGCGTAATGGTGCCACTGCACATCACCAAACGCATAAGAACAAATCAACCATGCAAATGAATCGACACCACTGAAACAAGATAGAAATTTTTTCATCAATAACTGGAATAATTTTATTTAAGAAAAAACAATAAAAACATTTCAAAAGTTATCTGCTTTAATCGGTGTGTGTAGGGGGAGTGGGGGCACTGAATTAGTGAATTCAGGAATTTGTGAAAGAAAACAAGTGCTTTATGCTCATTGCGAGCATAAACGGTGAACTTGAATAGAATTGTAATTCTCTGGTGAAAAAAATTAGGAAAACATCTCTCCTGTTTTTCCTGGTGTATTGTCAGTCTCACTTGAATCTTTGTTTTGCTTTGTTTATTCCTCCAGGCTGATGAGTATGAATGAGTGTTCAAGGGTAAAACTGTGTGCAGCTCTGTGCAGCTGTTTTCTTGCATAGAGATTTTAATTCAGCTCAGAAACAAGAGAAACAGAGTTCTTTCAGAGTAAGTCAGCACAGATATCACTGCTGCTCATTCAAAAAAAAGAATTCAACTATTTCCTTATGGGGGAACCTACAATGTACTGAGGAACAACAGGAGACATTTTTCCCTCATGTATTTCAGTAGAAAATAAGAATTCCACGAAAGTTCACCCTTTCTGCTCACACTGCGCATAATTCAGCGAGACAAGCACAATAGAGCAATAAAAAATTACATCCCACTGTCTGAATGAGTTTTTATGTTAAATTGAGAATTCAACTATTTCCTTATGGGGGAACCTAAAATGTACTGAAGAACAAGAGGAGAGATGTTTCCCTCATGTATTTCAGCAGAAAATAACAATTCCACTCAAGTTAACAGGTTGGATTTTTTTTTCTCTCTCTTGTTCCTCAGCTGAATCAAGACATCTATGAAAGTAAACAGTCGCATACAGATTTTGAAAAGAAAACTCATTCAACCACTTGGATTTCTTTTTTTATTGTGGTTATTGGGCCTTATCTCAACAAGTTGAGATGTTGTCTTTTTTTTTGAAGGAGCAGCTGTGATATCTGTGCTGACTTACTCTGAAAGAACTCTGTTTCTCCTATTTCTGAGCTGAATGAAAGTCTCCATGCAAGACAACAGCTGCACATAGCTGCACACAGCTTTACACTTGAACACTCATTCATACACATGAGCCTGAAGGAATAAACATAGCAAAACAAAGATTCAAATGAAACTGACAATACACCAGGTCAGTGTACATTAAGCAACGGAATACGCACAGTGCCCCTCCCTCTCAGACCAACAGAGGTCTGTCATCAGTCATGGCGTGAAAAAATATTTTCTGCTCCTCCTGTGTTCATAAAGAGTTTTTTTTTATATCTTTTTTAATGTTCACCAGTAAATTGAGTGTTATTCAAGCAGCAGAAGCAGCATCAGCAACGCCAGCAGCTGCTGAAGCACTTTAATTGGTTTGTAATCAGAATTACAAGTCTGTTTACAAACAACTTCAGACTTCAAAGCGTTTGAACGGCTTTGATCATCAGACCTAAAAGTCTGTTTACAAACAACTTCAGACTTCAAAGCGTTTGAACGGCTTTGATCATCAGACCTATAAAGTCTGTTTACAAACAACTTCAGACTTCAAAGTTTTTGATAATGTTTGAACACGCATTCCATCACTTTGATGTCTATTTTCTTCAAGCAGCAGCATTTTTTATTGAGCAAATTGTATTCTGTGTGGAATAACAGGTATGATTTTTTTTTTCTCTCTTATTCCTCAGCTGAATCAAGACATCTATGAAAGTAAACAGTCACATACAGATTTTGAAAAGAAAACTCATTCAACCACTTGGATTTCTTTTTTTATTGTGGTTATGGGCCTTATCTAAACAAGTTTAGATGTTGTCTTTTTTTTGAAGGAGCAGCTGTGATATATGTGCTGACTTACTCTGAAAGAACTTTGCGTCTCCTGTTTCTGAGCTGAATTAAAGTCTCTATGCAAGAAAACAGCTGCATAGAGCTGCACACAGCTTTACATTTGAACACTAGCAAAACAAAGATTCAAATGAAACTGACAATACACCAGGTCAGTGTACATTAAGCAACGGAATACGCACAGTGCCCCTCCCTCTCAGACCAACAGAGGTCTGTCATCAGTCATGGCGTGAAAAAATATTTTCTGCTCCTCCTGTGTTCATAAAGAGTTTTTTTTTATATCTTTTTTAATGTTCACCAGTAAATTGAGTGTTATTCAAGCAGCAGAAGCAGCATCAGCAACGCCAGCAGCTGCTGAAGCACTTTAATTGGTTTGTAATCAGAATTACAAGTCTGTTTACAAACAACTTCAGACTTCAAAGCGTTTGAACGGCTTTGATCATCAGACCTAAAAGTCTGTTTACAAACAACTTCAGACTTCAAAGCGTTTGAACGGCTTTGATCATCAGACCTATAAAGTCTGTTTACAAACAACTTCAGACTTCAAAGTTTTTGATAATGTTTGAACACGCATTCCATCACTTTGATGTCTATTTTCTTCAAGCAGCAGCATTTTTTATTGAGCAAATTGTATTCTGTGTGGAATAACACGTTGGATTTTTTTTTTCTCTCTTGTTCCTCAGCTGAATCAAGACATCTATGAAAGTAAACAGTCACATACAGATTTTGAAAAGAAAACTCATTCAACCACTTGGATTTCTTTTTTTATTGTGGTTATGGGCCTTATCTAAACAAGTTGAGATGTTGTCTTTTTTTTTTTGAAGGAGCAGCTGTGATATCTGTGCTGACTTACCCTGAAAGAACTTTGCGTCTCCTGTTTCTGAGCTGAATTAAAGTCTCTATGCAAGAAAACAGCTGCATAGAGCTGCACACAGCTTTACATTTGAACACTAGCAAAACAAAGATTCAAATGAGACTGACAATACACCAGGTCAGTGTACATTAAGCAACGGAATACGCACAGTGCCCCTCCCTCTCAGACCAACAGAGGTCTGTCATCAGTCATGGCGTGAAAAAATATTTTCTGCTCCTCCTGTGTTCATAAAGAGTTTTTTTTAATATCTTTTTTAATGTTCCCCAGTAAATTGAGTGTTATTCAAGCAGCAGAAGCAGCATCAGCAACGCCAGCAGCTGCTGAAGCACTTTAATTGGTTTGTAATCAGACTTACAAATCTGTTTACAAACAACTTCAGACTTCAAAGCGTTTGAACGGCTTTGATCATCAGACCTAAAAGTCTGTTTACAAACAACTTCAGACTTCAAAGTTTTTGAAAATGTTTGAACACGAATTCCATCACTTTGATGTCTGTTTTCTTCAAGCAGCAGCATTTTTTATTGAACAAATTGTATTGTGTGTGGAATAACAGGTTGGATTTTTTTTTCTCTCTTGTTCCTCAGCTGAATCAAGACATCTATTAAAGTAAACAGTCGCATACAGATTTTGAAAAGAAAACTCATTCAACCACTTGGATTTCTTTTTTTTATTGTGGTTATGGGCCTTATCTAAACAAGTTGAGATGTTGTCTTTTTTTTTTTTGAAGGAGCAGCAGTTATATCTGTGCTGACTTACTCTGAAAGAACTCTGTTTCTCCTGTTTCTGAGCTGAATAAAAGTCTCCATGCAAGACAACAGCTGCACAGAGCTGCACACAGCTTTACACTTGAACACTCATTCATACACATGAGCCTGAAGGAATAAACACAGCAAAACAAAGATTCAAATGAAACTAACAATACACCAGGTCAGTGTACATTAAGCAACGGAATACGCACAGTGCCCCTCCCTCTCAGACCAACAGAGGTCTGTCATCAGTCATGGCGTGAAAAAATATTTTCTGCTCCTCCTGTATTCATAAAGAGTTTTTTTTTTATATATCTTTTCTAGTGTTCCCCAGTAAATTGAGTGTTATTCAAGCAGCAGAATCAGCATCAGCAACGCCAGCAGCTGCAGAAGCACTTTAATTGGTTTGTAATCAGACTTACAAGTCTGTTTACAAACAACTTCAGACTTCAAAGCGTTTGAACGGCTTTGATCATCAGACCTAAAAGTCTGTTTACAAACAACTTCACACTTCAAAGTTTTTGAAAATGTTTGAACACGCATTCCATCACTTTGATGTCTGTTTTCTTCAAGCAGCAGCATTTTTTATTGAGCAAATTGTATTGTGTGTGGAATAACAGGTTGGATTTTTTTTTCTCTCTCTTTTTCCTCAGCTGAATCAAGACAACTATGAAAGTAAACAGTCGCACACAAATTTTGAAAAGAAAACTCATTCAACCACTTGGATTTCTTTTTTTATTGTGGTTATGGGCCTTATCTCAACAAGTTGAGATGTTGTCTTTTTTTTTGAAGGAGCAGCAGTGATATCTGTGCTGACTTACTCTTAAAGAACTTTGTGTCTCCTGTTTCTGAGCTGAATTAAAGTCTCTATGAAAGAAAACAGCTGCATAGAGCTGCACACAGCTTTACATTTTAACACTAGCAAAACAAAGATTCAAATGAGACTGACAATACACCAGGTCAGTGTTCATCAAGCAACGGAATACGCACAGTGCCCCTCAATCTCAGACCAACAGAGAGTCGACTGTGATCGATCGTCACCTGATATTCATCACACGGTCTGTGTCTCCACCCACAGGAGTAATGGTGCCACTGCACATCACCAAACGCATAAGATCAAATCAACCATGAAAAGGAATCGACACCACTGAAACAAGATAGAAATTTTTTCATCAATAACTGGAATAATTTTATTTAAGAAAAAACAATAAAAACATTTCAAAAGTTATCTGCTTTAATCAGTGTGTGGGGGGGGAGTGGGGGCACGGAATTAGTGAATTCAGGAATTTGTGAAAGAAAAGAGCTTTATGCTCAATGCGAGCATAAAAGGTGAACTTGAATGGAATTGTAATTCTCTGGTGGAAAAAATAAGGAAAAAATCTTTCCTGTTGTTCCTCTATTGTCAGTCTCATTTGAATCTTAGTTTTGCTTTGTTTATTCCTCCAGGCAGATGAATATGAATGAATGTTCAAGTTTAAGGCTGTGTGCAGCTCAGTGCAGCCGTTTACTTGCATAGAGACTTTAATTCATTTCAGAAACAGGATTTTTCTCCTGTTTCTGAATGAATTAGGAGTTATTTTACAGTCAGTCAGCACAGATATCACTGCTGCTCCTTCAAAAAAAAGAATTCAACTATTTCCTTATGGTGGAACCTACAATGTAGTGAGGAACAACAGGAGAGATGTTTCCCTCATGTATTTCAGCAGAAAATAACAATTCCACTCAAGTTCACCCTTTCTGCTCACACTGCGCATAACTCAGCGAGAGAAGCACAATAGAGCAATAAAAAAAGACATCCCACTGTCTGAATGAGTTTTCATGTTAAATTGAGAAATCAACTATTTCCTTATGGGGGGACCTACAATGTACTCAGGAACAACAGGAGAGATGTTTCCCTCATGTATTTCAGCAGAAAATAACAATTCCACTCAAGTTCACCCTTTCTGCTCACACTGCGCATAATTCAGCGAGAGAAGCACAATAGAGCAATAAAAAATGACATCCCACTGTCTGAATGAGTTTTCATGTTAAATTGAGAAATCAACTATTTCCTTATGGGGGAACCTACAATGTACTGAGGAACAACAGGAGAGCTGTTTCCCTCATGTATTTCAGCAGAAAATAACAATTCCACTCAAGTTCACCCTTTCTGCTCACACTGCACATAACTCAGCGAGAGAAGCACAATAGAGCAATAAAAAATGACATCCCACTGTCTGAATGAGTTTTCATGTTAAATTGGGAAATCAACTATTTCCTTATGGGGGAACCTACAATGTACTGAGGAACAACAGGAGAGATGTTTCCCCCATGTATTTCAGCAGAAAATAACAGTTCCACTCAAAGTTCACCCTTTCTGCTCACACTGCGCATAATTCAGCGAGAGAAGCACAATAGAGCAATAAAAAATGACATCCCACTGTCTGAATGAGTTTTCATGTTAAATTGAGAAATCAACTATTTCCTTATGGGGGAACCTACAATGTACTGAGGAACAACAGGACAGATGTTTTCCTCATGTATTTCAGCAGAAAATAACAATTCCACTCAAGTTCACCCTTTCTGCTCACACTGCGCATAACTCAGCGAGAGAAGCACAATAGAGCAATAAAAAATGACATCCCACTGTCTGAATGAGTTTTCATGTTAAATTGAGAAATCAACTATTTCCTTATGGGGGAACCTACAATGTACTGAGGAACAACAGGAGAGATGTTTCCCTCATGTATTTCAGCAGAAAATAACAGTTCCACTCAAAGTTCACCCTTTCTGCTCACACTGTGCATAACTCAGCGAGAGAAGCACAATAGAGCAATAAAAAATGACATCCCACTGTCTGAATGAGTTTTCATGTTAAATTGAGAAATCAACTATTTCCTTATGGGGGAACCTACAATGTACTGAGGAACAACAGGACAGATGTTTCCCTCATGTATTTCAGCAGAAAATAACAATTCCACTCAAGTTCACCCTTTCTGCTCACACTGCGCATAACTCAGCGAGAGAAGCACAATAGAGCAATAAAAAATGACATCCCACTGTCTAAATGAGTTTTCATGTTAAATTGAGAAATCAACTATTTCCTTATGGGGGGACCTACAATGTACTCAGGAACAACAGGAGAGATGTTTCCCTCATGTATTTCAGCAGAAAATAACAATTCCACTCAAGTTCACCCTTTCTGCTCACACTGCGCATAACTCAGCGAGAGAAGCACAATAGAGCAATAAAAAATGACATCCCACTGTCTGAATGAGTTTTCATGTTAAATTGAGAAATCAACTATTTCCTTATGGGGGAACCTACAATGTACTGAGGAACAACAGGAGAGATGTTTCCCTCATGTATTTCAGCAGAAAATAACAGTTCCACTCAAAGTTCACCCTTTCTGCTCACACTGTGCATAACTCAGCGAGAGAAGCACAATAGAGCAATAAAAAATGACATCCCACTGTCTGAATGAGTTTTCATGTTAAATTGAGAAATCAACTATTTCCTTATGGGGGAACCTACAATGTACTGAGGAACAACAGGACAGATGTTTCCCTCATGTATTTCAGCAGAAAATAACAATTCCACTCAAGTTCACCCTTTCTGCTCACACTGCGCATAACTCAGCGAGAGAAGCACAATAGAGCAATAAAAAATGACATCCCACTGTCTGAATGAGTTTTCATGTTAAATTGAGAAATCAACTATTTCCTTATGGGGGGACCTACAATGTACTCAGGAACAACAGGAGAGATGTTTCCCTCATGTATTTCAGCAGAAAATAACAATTCCACTCAAGTTCACCCTTTCTGCTCACACTGCGCATAACTCAGCGAGAGAAGCACAATAGAGCAATAAAAAATGACATCCCACTGTCTGAATGAGTTTTCATGTTAAATTGAGAATTCAACTATTTCCTTATGGGGGAACCTACAATGTACTGAGGAACAACAGGAGAGATGTTTCCCTCATGTATTTCAGCAGAAAATAACAGTTCCACTCAAAGTTCACCCTTTCTGCTCACACTGTGCATAACTCAGCGAGAGAAGCACAATAGAGCAATAAAAAATGACATCCCACTGTCTGAATGAGTTTTCATGTTAAATTGAGAAATCAACTATTTCCTTATGGGGGAACCTACAATGTACTGAGGAACAACAGGACAGATGTTTCCCTCATGTATTTCAGCAGAAAATAACAATTCCACTCAAGTTCACCCTTTCTGCTCACACTGCGCATAACTCAGCGAGAGAAGCACAATAGAGCAATAAAAAATGACATCCCACTGTCTGAATGAGTTTTCATGTTAAATTGAGAAATCAACTATTTCCTTATGGGGGGACCTACAATGTACTCAGGAACAACAGGAGAGATGTTTCCCTCATGTATTTCAGCAGAAAATAACAATTCCACTCAAGTTCACCCTTTCTGCTCACACTGCGCATAACTCAGCGAGAGAAGCACAATAGAGCAATAAAAAATGACATCCCACTGTCTGAATGAGTTTTCATGTTAAATTGAGAATTCAACTATTTCCTTATGGGGGAACCTACAATGTACTGAGGAACAACAGGACAGATGTTTCCCTCATGTATTTCATTAGAAAATAACAATTCCACTCAAGTTCACCCTTTCTGCTCACACTGCGCATAACTCAGCGAGAGAAGCACAATAGAGCAATAAAAAATGACATCCCACTGTCTGAATGAGTTTTCATGTTAAATTGAGAAATCAACTATTTCCTTATGGGGGAACCTACAATGTACTGAGGAACAACAGGAGAGATGTTTCCCTCATGTATTTCAGCAGAAAATAACAGTTCCACTCAAAGTTCACCCTTTCTGCTCACACTGCGCATAACTCAGCGAGAGAAGCACAATAGAGCAATAAAAAATGACATCCCACTGTCTGAATGAGTTTTCATGTTAAATTGAGAAATCAACTATTTCCTTATGGGGGAACCTACAATGTACTGAGGAACAACAGGAGAGATGTTTCCCTCATGTATTTCAGCAGAAAATAACAGTTCCACTCAAAGTTCACCCTTTCTGCTCACACTGCGCATCACTCAGCGAGAGAAGCACAATAGAGCAATAAAAAATGACATCCCACTGTCTGAATGAGTTTTTATGTTAAATTGAGAAATCAACTATTTCCTTATGGGGGGACCTACAATGTACTGAGGAACAACAGGACAGATGTTTCCCTCATGTATTTCAGTAGAAAATAACAATTCCACTCAAGTTCACCCTTTCTGCTCACACTGCGCATAACTCAGCGAGAGAAGCACAATAGAGCAATAAAAAATGACATCCCACTGTCTGAATGAGTTTTCATGTTAAATTGAGAACTCAACTATTTCCTTATGGGGGAACCTACAATGTACTGAGGAACAACAGGAGAGATGTTTCCCTCATGTATTTCAGCAGAAAATAACAATTCCACTCAAGTTCACCCTTTCTGCTCACACTGCGCATAACTCAGCGAGAGAAGCACAATAGAGCAATAAAAAAAAGACATCCCACTGTCTGAATGAATTTTAACCCCATCAGACTTGAATTGAATTAGGGTTAACATTAAGGCTGAAACTAGGTTTAGGGTTATGGTTAGGGTTAGCTGAAATTAGGGTTAGGGTTTCTGTCTTCCTCAAGTATTAGAAACCCCAAATTTGGCGTGGGCGCTTCTTTGGGGCTCTTGATGAAATAGCAAGTGGCCCCATGTCTCTAGGACAAAGTTGAAATTTCACCCCATAGACTTGCATTGAATTAGGGTTAACGTTAAGGCTGAAACTAGGGTTAGGGTTAGGGTTAGTTGAAATTAGGGTTAGGGTTTCTGCGTTCCTCAAGTACTAGAAGCCCCAAATTTTGCGTGGGTGTTTCTTTGGGGCTCTTGATGAAAATGCAAGTGGCCCCATGTCTCTAAGACAAAGTTGAAATTTCACCCCATAGACTTGCATTGAATTAGGGTTAACGTTAAGGCTGAAACTAGGGTTAGGGTTAGGGTTAGGGTTAGCTGAAATTAGGGTTAGGGTTTCTGTCTTCCTCAAGTATTAGAAACCCCAAATTTGGCGTGGGCGCTTCTTTGGGGCTCTTGATGAAATAGCAAGTGGCCCCATGTCTCTAGGACAAAGTTGAAATTTCACCCCATAGACTTGCATTGAATTAGGGTTAACGTTAAGGCTGAAACTAGGGTTAGGGTTAGGGTTAGTTGAAATTAGGGTTAGGGTTTCTGCGTTCCTCAAGTACTAGAAGCCCCAAATTTTGCGTGGGTGTTTCTTTGGGGCTCTTGATGAAAATGCAAGTGGCCCCATGTCTCTAGGACAAAGTTGAAATTTCACCCCATAGACTTGCATTGAATTAGGGTTAACGTTAAGGCTGAAACTAGGGTTAGGGTTAGGGTTAGTTGAAATTAGGGTTAGGATTTCTCCGTTCCTCAAGTACTAGAAGCCCCAAATTTTGCGTGGGTGTTTCTTTGGTGCTCTTGATGAAAATGCAAGTGGCCCCATGTCTCTACGACAAAGTTGAAATTTCAACCTATAGACTTGCATTGAATTAGGGTTGCGTTAAGACTGAAACTAGGGTTAGGGTTAGGGTTAGCTGAAATTAGGGTTAGGGTTTCTGCGTTCTTCAATTATTAGAAACCCCAAATTTGGTGTGGGCGCTTCTTTAGGGCTCTTGATGAAATAGCAAGTGGCCCCATGTCTCTAGGACAAAGTTGAAATTGTCTCAGACCAACAGAAGTCTGTCATCAGTCATGGCGTGAAAAAATATTTTCTGCTCCTCCTGTGTTCATAAAGAGTTTTTTTTTAATATCTTTTCTAGGGTTCCCCAGTAAATTGAGTGTTATTCAAGCAGCAGAAGCAGCATCAGCAACGCCAGCAGCTGCAGAAGCACTTTAATTGGTTTGTAATCAGACTTACAAGTCTGTTTACAAACAACTTCAGACTTCAAAGCGTTTGAACGGCTTTGATCATCAGACCTAAAAGTCTGTTTACAAACAACTTCAGACTTCAAAGCGTTTGAACGGCTTTGATCATCAGACCTAAAAGTCTGTTTACAAACAACTTCAGACTTCAAAGCGTTTGAACGGCTTTGATCATCAAACCTATAAGTCTGTTTACAAACAACTTCAGACTTCAAAGTTTTTGAAAATGTTTGAACACGCATTCCATCACTTTGATGTCTGTTTTCTTCAAGCAGCAGCATTTTTTATTGAGCAAATTGGATTGTGTGTGGAATAACACGTTGGATTTTTTTTTTCTCTCTTGTTCCTCAGCTGAATCAAGACAACTATGAAAGTAAACAGTCGCATACAGATTTTGAAAAGAAAACTCATTCAACCACTTGGATTTCTTTTTTTATTGTGGTTATGGGCCTTATCTAAACAAGTTGAGATGTTGTCTTTTTTTTTTTGAAGGAGCAGCTGTGATATCTGTGCTGACTTACTCTGAAAGAACTCTGTTTCTCCTGTTTCTGAGCTGAATGAAAGTCTCCATGCAAGACAGCAGCTGCACAGAGCTGCACTCAGCTTTACACTTGAACACTCATTCATACACATGAGCCTGAAGGAATAAATATATCAAAACAAAGATTCAAATGAAACTGACAATACACCAGGTCAGTGTACATTAAGCAACGGAATACGCACAGAGCCCCTCCCTCTCAGACCAACAGAGGTCTGTCATCAGTCATGGCGTGAAAAAATATTTTCTGCTCCTCCTGTGTTCATAAAGAGTTTTTTTTAATATCTTTTTTAATGTTCCCCAGTAAATTGAGTGTCATTCAAGCAGCAGAAGCAGCATCAGCAACGCCAGCAGCTGCTGAAGCACTTTAATTGGTTTGTAATCATACTTACAAATCTGTTTACAAACAACTTCAGACTTCAAAGCATTTGAACGGCTTTGATCATCAGACCTAAAAGTCTGTTTACAAACAACTTCAGACTTCAAAGTTTTTGAAAATGTTTGAACACGAATTCCATCACTTTGATGTCTGTTTTCTTCAAGCAGCAGCATTTTTTATTAAGCAAATTGTATTCTGTGTGGAATAACAGGTTGGATTTTTTTTCTCTCTTGTTCCTCAGCTGAATCAAGACAACTATGAAAGTAAACAGTCGCATACAGATTTTGAAAAGAAAACTCATTCAACCACTTGGATTTCTTTTTTTATTGTGGTTATGGGCCTTATCTAAACTAGTTGAGATGTTGTCTTTTTTTTTTTGAAGGAGCAGCAGTTATATCTGTGCTGACTTACTCTGAAAGAACTCTGTTTCTCCTGTTTCTGAGCTGAATAAAAGTCTCCATGCAAGACAACAGCTGCACAGAGCTGCACACAGCTTTACACTTGAACACTCATTCATACACATGAGCCTGAAGGAATAAACACAGCAAAACAAAGATTCAAATGAAACTGACAATACACCAGGTCAGTGTACATTAAGCAACGGAATACGCACAGTGCCCCTCCCTCTCAGACCAACAGAGGTCTGTCATCAGTCATGGCGTGAAAAAATATTTTCTGCTCCTCCTGTGTTCATAAAGAGTTTTTTTTTTTATATCTTTTCTAGTGTTCCCCAGTAAATTGAGTGTTATTCAAGCAGCAGAATCAGCATCAGCAACGCCAGCAGCTGCAGAAGCACTTTAATTGGTTTGTAATCAGACTTACAAGTCTGTTTACAAACAACTTCAGACTTCAAAGCGTTTGAACGGCTTTGATCATCAGACCTAAAAGTCTGTTTACAAACAACTTCAGACTTCAAAGCGTTTGAACGGTTTTGATCATCAGACCTATAAGTCTGTTTACAAACAACTTCAGACTTCAAAGTTTTTGAAAATGTTTGAACACGCATTCCATCACTTTGATGTCTGTTTTCTTCAAGCAGCAGCATTTTTTATTGAGCAAATTGGATTGTGTGTGGAATAACAGGTTGGATTTTTTTTTTCTCTCTTGTTCCTCAGCTGAATCAAGACAACTATGAAAGTAAACAGTCGCATACAGATTTTGAAAAGAAAACTCATTCAACCACTTGGATTTCTTTTTTTATTGTGGTTATAGGCCTTATTTAAACAAGTTGAGATGTTATCTTTTTTTTTTTGAAGGAGCAGCTGTGATATCTGTGCTGACTTACTCTGAAAGAACTCTGTTTCTCCTGTTTCTGAGCTGAATGAAAGTCTCCATGCAAGACAACAGCTGCACAGAGCTGCACTCAGCTTTACACTTGAACACTCATTCATACACATGAGCCTGAAGGAATAAATATATCAAAACAAAGATTCAAATGAAACTGACAATACACCAGGTCAGTGTACATTAAGCAACGGAATACGCACAGTGCCCCTCCCTCTCAGACCAACAGAGGTCTGTCATCAGTCATGGCGTGAAAAAATATTTTCTGCTCCTCCTGTGTTCATAAAGAGTTTTTTTTTTATATCTTTTTTAGTGTTCCCCTGTAAATTGAGTGTTATTCAAGCAGCAGAAGCAGCATCAGCAACGCCAGCAGCTGCAGAAGCACTTTAATTGGTTTGTAATCAGACTTACAAGTCTGTTTAAAAAACAACTTCAGACTTCAAAGCGTTTGAACGGCTTTGATCATCAGACCTAAAAGTCTATTTACAAACAACTTCAGACTTCAAAGTTTTTGAAAATGTTTGAACACGCATTCCATCACTTTGATGTCTGTTTTCTTCAAGCAGCAGCATTTTTTATTGAACAAATTGTATTGTGTGTGGAATAACAGCTTGGATTTTTTTTTTTCTCTGTCTTGTTCCTCAGCTGAATCAAGACATCTATGAAAGTAAACAGTCGCATACAAATTTTGAAAAGAAAACTCATTCAACCACTTGGATTTCTTTTTTTATTGTGGTTATGGGCCTTATCTCAACAAGTTTAGATGTTATCTTTTTTTTTGAAGGAGCAGCAGTGATATCTGTGCTGACTTACTCTTAAAGAACTTTGTGTCTCCTGTTTCTGATCTGAATTAAAGTCTCCATGCAAGAAATCAGCTGCACAGAGCTGAACACAGCTTTACATTTGAACACTCATTCATACACATGAGCCTGGAGGAATAAACATAGCAAAACAAAGATTCAAATGAGACTGACAATACACCAGGTCAGTGTTCATCAAGCAACGGAATACGCACAGTGCCCCTCAATTATAGACCAACAGAGAGTCGACTGTGATCGATCGTCACCTGATATTCATCACACGGTCTGTGTCCCCACCCACAGGCGTAATGGTGCCACTGCACATCACCAAACGCATAAGAACAAATCAACCATGCAAATGAATCGACACCACTGAAACAAGATAGAAATTTTTTCATCAATAACTGGAATAATTTTATTTAAGAAAAAACAATAAAAACATTTCAAAAGTTATCTGCTTTAATCGGTGTGTGTAGGGGGAGTGGGGGCACTGAATTAGTGAATTCAGGAATTTGTGAACGAAAACAAGTGCTTTATGCTCATTGCGAGCATAAACGGTGAACTTGAATAGAATTGTAATTCTCTGGTGAAAAAAATTAGGAAAACATCTCTCCTGTTTTTCCTGGTGTATTGTCAGTCTCACTTGAATCTTTGTTTTGCTTTGTTTATTCCTCCAGGCTGATGAGTATGAATGAGTGTTCAAGTGTAAAGCTGTGTGCAGCTCTGTGCAGCTGTTTTCTTGCATAGAGATTTTAATTCAGCTCAGAAACAAGAGAAACAGAGTTCTTTCAGAGTAAGTCAGCACAGATATCACTGCTGCTCATTCAAAAAAAAGAATTCAACTATTTCCTTATGGGGGAACCTACAATGTACTGAGGAACAACAGGAGACATTTTTCCCTCATGTATTTCAGTAGAAAATAAGAATTCCACGAAAGTTCACCCTTTCTGCTCACACTGCGCATAACTCAGCGAGACAAGCACAATAGAGCAATAAAAAATTACATCCCACTGTCTGAATGAGTTTTTATGTTAAATTGAGAATTCAACTATTTCCTTATGGGGGAACCTAAAATGTACTGAAGAACAAGAGGAGAGATGTTTCCCTCATGTATTTCAGCAGAAAATAACAATTCCACTCAAGTTAACAGGTTGGATTTTTTTTTCTCTCTCGTGTTCCTCAGCTGAATCAAGACATCTATGAAAGTAAACAGTCGCATACAGATTTTGAAAAGAAAACTCATTCAACCACTTGGATTTCTTTTTTTATTGTGGTTATTGGGCCTTATCTCAACAAGTTGAGATGTTGTCTTTTTTTTTTTGAAGGAGCAGCAGTTATATCTGTGCTGACTTACTCTGAAAGAACTCTGTTTCTCCTGTTTCTGAGCTGAATAAAAGTCTCCATGCAAGACAACAGCTGCACAGAGCTGCACTCAGCTTTACACTTGAACACTCATTCATACACATGAGCCTGAAGGAATAAACACAGCAAAACAAAGATTCAAATGAAACTGTCAATACACCAGGTCAGTGTACATTAAGCAACGGAATACGCACAGTGCCCCTCCCTCTCAGACCAACAGAGGTCTGTCATCAGTCATGGCGTGAAAAAATATTTTCTGCTCCTCCTGTGTTCATAAAGAGTTTTTTTTTTTATATCTTTTCTAGTGTTCCCCAGTAAATTGAGTGTTATTCAAGCAGCAGAAGCAGCATCAGCAACGCCAGCAGCTGCAGAAGCACTTTAATTGGTTTGTAATCAGACTTACAAGTCTGTTTACAAACAACTTCAGACTTCAAAGCGTTTGAACGGTTTTGATCATCAGACCTATAAGTCTGTTTACAAACAACTTCAGACTTCAAAGTTTTTGAAAATGTTTGAACACGCATTCCATCACTTTGATGTCTGTTTTCTTCAAGCAGCAGCATTTTTTATTGAGCAAATTGGATTGTGTGTGGAATAACAGGTTGGATTTTTTTTTTTCTCTCTTGTTCCTCAGCTGAATCAAGACAACTATGAAAGTAAACAGTCGCATACAGATTTTGAAAAGAAAACTCATTCAACCACTTGGATTTCTTTTTTTATTGTGGTTATAGGCCTTATTTAAACAAGTTGAGATGTTATCTTTTTTTTTTTGAAGGAGCAGCTGTGATATCTGTGCTGACTTACTCTGAAAGAACTCTGTTTCTCCTGTTTCTGAGCTGAATGAAAGTCTCCATGCAAGACAACAGCTGCACAGAGCTGCACTCAGCTTTACACTTGAACACTCATTCATACACATGAGCCTGAAGGAATAAATATATCAAAACAAAGATTCAAATGAAACTGACAATACACCAGGTCAGTGTACATTAAGCAACGGAATACGCACAGTGCCCCTCCCTCTCAGACCAACAGAGGTCTGTCATCAGTCATGGCGTGAAAAAATATTTTCTGCTCCTCCTGTGTTCATAAAGAGTTTTTTTTTTATATCTTTTTTAGTGTTCCCCTGTAAATTGAGTGTTATTCAAGCAGCAGAAGCAGCATCAGCAACGCCAGCAGCTGCAGAAGCACTTTAATTGGTTTGTAATCAGACTTACAAGTCTGTTTAAAAAACAACTTCAGACTTCAAAGCGTTTGAACGGCTTTGATCATCAGACCTAAAAGTCTATTTACAAACAACTTCAGACTTCAAAGTTTTTGAAAATGTTTGAACACGCATTCCATCACTTTGATGTCTGTTTTCTTCAAGCAGCAGCATTTTTTATTGAACAAATTGTATTGTGTGTGGAATAACAGCTTGGATTTTTTTTTTTCTCTGTCTTGTTCCTCAGCTGAATCAAGACATCTATGAAAGTAAACAGTCGCATACAAATTTTGAAAAGAAAACTCATTCAACCACTTGGATTTCTTTTTTTATTGTGGTTATGGGCCTTATCTCAACAAGTTTAGATGTTATCTTTTTTTTTGAAGGAGCAGCAGTGATATCTGTGCTGACTTACTCTTAAAGAACTTTGTGTCTCCTGTTTCTGATCTGAATTAAAGTCTCCATGCAAGAAATCAGCTGCACAGAGCTGAACACAGCTTTACATTTGAACACTCATTCATACACATGAGCCTGGAGGAATAAACATAGCAAAACAAAGATTCAAATGAGACTGACAATACACCAGGTCAGTGTTCATCAAGCAACGGAATACGCACAGTGCCCCTCAATTATAGACCAACAGAGAGTCGACTGTGATCGATCGTCACCTGATATTCATCACACGGTCTGTGTCCCCACCCACAGGCGTAATGGTGCCACTGCACATCACCAAACGCATAAGAACAAATCAACCATGCAAATGAATCGACACCACTGAAACAAGATAGAAATTTTTTCATCAATAACTGGAATAATTTTATTTAAGAAAAAACAATAAAAACATTTCAAAAGTTATCTGCTTTAATCGGTGTGTGTAGGGGGAGTGGGGGCACTGAATTAGTGAATTCAGGAATTTGTGAACGAAAACAAGTGCTTTATGCTCATTGCGAGCATAAACGGTGAACTTGAATAGAATTGTAATTCTCTGGTGAAAAAAATTAGGAAAACATCTCTCCTGTTTTTCCTGGTGTATTGTCAGTCTCACTTGAATCTTTGTTTTGCTTTGTTTATTCCTCCAGGCTGATGAGTATGAATGAGTGTTCAAGTGTAAAGCTGTGTGCAGCTGTGTGCAGCTGTTTTCTTGCATAGAGATTTTAATTCAGCTCAGAAACAAGAGAAACAGAGTTCTTTCAGAGTAAGTCAGCACAGATATCACTGCTGCTCATTCAAAAAAAAGAATTCAACTATTTCCTTATGGGGGAACCTACAATGTACTGAGGAACAACAGGAGAGATTTTTCCCTCATGTATTTCAGTAGAAAATAAGAATTCCACGAAAGTTCACCCTTTCTGCTCACACTGCGCATAACTCAGCGAGACAAGCACAATAGAGCAATAAAAAATTACATCCCACTGTCTGAATGAGTTTTTATGTTAAATTGAGAATTCAACTATTTCCTTATGGGGGAACCTAAAATGTACTGAAGAACAAGAGGAGAGATGTTTCCCTCATGTATTTCAGCAGAAAATAACAATTCCACTCAAGTTAACAGGTTGGATTTTTTTTTCTCTCTCGTGTTCCTCAGCTGAATCAAGACATCTATGAAAGTAAACAGTCGCATACAGATTTTGAAAAGAAAACTCATTCAACCACTTGGATTTCTTTTTTTATTGTGGTTATTGGGCCTTATCTCAACAAGTTGAGATGTTGTCTTTTTTTTTTTGAAGGAGCAGCAGTTATATCTGTGCTGACTTACTCTGAAAGAACTCTGTTTCTCCTGTTTCTGAGCTGAATAAAAGTCTCCATGCAAGACAACAGCTGCACAGAGCTGCACTCAGCTTTACACTTGAACACTCATTCATACACATGAGCCTGAAGGAATAAACACAGCAAAACAAAGATTCAAATGAAACTGTCAATACACCAGGTCAGTGTACATTAAGCAACGGAATACGCACAGTGCCCCTCCCTCTCAGACCAACAGAGGTCTGTCATCAGTCATGGCGTGAAAAAATATTTTCTGCTCCTCCTGTGTTCATAAAGAGTTTTTTTTTTTATATCTTTTCTAGTGTTCCCCAGTAAATTGAGTGTTATTCAAGCAGCAGAAGCAGCATCAGCAACGCCAGCAGCTGCAGAAGCACTTTAATTGGTTTGTAATCAGACTTACAAGTCTGTTTACAAACAACTTCAGACTTCAAAGCGTTTGAACGGTTTTGATCATCAGACCTATAAGTCTGTTTACAAACAACTTCAGACTTCAAAGTTTTTGAAAATGTTTGAACACGCATTCCATCACTTTGATGTCTGTTTTCTTCAAGCAGCAGCATTTTTTATTGAGCAAATTGGATTGTGTGTGGAATAACAGGTTGGATTTTTTTTTTTCTCTCTTGTTCCTCAGCTGAATCAAGACAACTATGAAAGTAAACAGTCGCATACAGATTTTGAAAAGAAAACTCATTCAACCACTTGGATTTCTTTTTTTATTGTGGTTATAGGCCTTATTTAAACAAGTTGAGATGTTATCTTTTTTTTTTTGAAGGAGCAGCTGTGATATCTGTGCTGACTTACTCTGAAAGAACTCTGTTTCTCCTGTTTCTGAGCTGAATGAAAGTCTCCATGCAAGACAACAGCTGCACAGAGCTGCACTCAGCTTTACACTTGAACACTCATTCATACACATGAGCCTGAAGGAATAAATATATCAAAACAAAGATTCAAATGAAACTGACAATACACCAGGTCAGTGTACATTAAGCAACGGAATACGCACAGTGCCCCTCCCTCTCAGACCAACAGAGGTCTGTCATCAGTCATGGCGTGAAAAAATATTTTCTGCTCCTCCTGTGTTCATAAAGAGTTTTTTTTTTATATCTTTTTTAGTGTTCCCCTGTAAATTGAGTGTTATTCAAGCAGCAGAAGCAGCATCAGCAACGCCAGCAGCTGCAGAAGCACTTTAATTGGTTTGTAATCAGACTTACAAGTCTGTTTAAAAAACAACTTCAGACTTCAAAGCGTTTGAACGGCTTTGATCATCAGACCTAAAAGTCTATTTACAAACAACTTCAGACTTCAAAGTTTTTGAAAATGTTTGAACACGCATTCCATCACTTTGATGTCTGTTTTCTTCAAGCAGCAGCATTTTTTATTGAACAAATTGTATTGTGTGTGGAATAACAGCTTGGATTTTTTTTTTTCTCTGTCTTGTTCCTCAGCTGAATCAAGACATCTATGAAAGTAAACAGTCGCATACAAATTTTGAAAAGAAAACTCATTCAACCACTTGGATTTCTTTTTTTATTGTGGTTATGGGCCTTATCTCAACAAGTTGAGATGTTATCTTTTTTTTTGAAGGAGCAGCAGTGATATCTGTGCTGACTTACTCTTAAAGAACTTTGTGTCTCCTGTTTCTGATCTGAATTAAAGTCTCCATGCAAGAAATCAGCTGCACAGAGCTGAACACAGCTTTACATTTGAACACTCATTCATACACATGAGCCTGGAGGAATAAACATAGCAAAACAAAGATTCAAATGAGACTGACAATACACCAGGTCAGTGTTCATCAAGCAACGGAATACGCACAGTGCCCCTCAATTATAGACCAACAGAGAGTCGACTGTGATCGATCGTCACCTGATATTCATCACACGGTCTGTGTCCCCACCCACAGGCGTAATGGTGCCACTGCACATCACCAAACGCATAAGAACAAATCAACCATGCAAATGAATCGACACCACTGAAACAAGATAGAAATTTTTTCATCAATAACTGGAATAATTTTATTTAAGAAAAAACAATAAAAACATTTCAAAAGTTATCTGCTTTAATCGGTGTGTGTAGGGGGAGTGGGGGCACTGAATTAGTGAATTCAGGAATTTGTGAACGAAAACAAGTGCTTTATGCTCATTGCGAGCATAAACGGTGAACTTGAATAGAATTGTAATTCTCTGGTGAAAAAAATTAGGAAAACATCTCTCCTGTTTTTCCTGGTGTATTGTCAGTCTCACTTGAATCTTTGTTTTGCTTTGTTTATTCCTCCAGGCTGATGAGTATGAATGAGTGTTCAAGTGTAAAGCTGTGTGCAGCTCTGTGCAGCTGTTTTCTTGCATAGAGATTTTAATTCAGCTCAGAAACAAGAGAAACAGAGTTCTTTCAGAGTAAGTCAGCACAGATATCACTGCTGCTCATTCAAAAAAAAGAATTCAACTATTTCCTTATGGGGGAACCTACAATGTACTGAGGAACAACAGGAGACATTTTTCCCTCATGTATTTCAGTAGAAAATAAGAATTCCACGAAAGTTCACCCTTTCTGCTCACACTGCGCATAACTCAGCGAGACAAGCACAATAGAGCAATAAAAAATTACATCCCACTGTCTGAATGAGTTTTTATGTTAAATTGAGAATTCAACTATTTCCTTATGGGGGAACCTAAAATGTACTGAAGAACAAGAGGAGAGATGTTTCCCTCATGTATTTCAGCAGAAAATAACAATTCCACTCAAGTTAACAGGTTGGATTTTTTTTTCTCTCTCTTGTTCCTCAGCTGAATCAAGACATCTATGAAAGTAAACAGTCGCATACAGATTTTGAAAAGAAAACTCATTCAACCACTTGGATTTCTTTTTTTATTGTGGTTATTGGGCCTTATCTCAACAAGTTGAGATGTTGTCTTTTTTTTTGAAGGAGCAGCTGTGATATCTGTGCTGACTTACTCTGAAAGAACTCTGTTTCTCCTATTTCTGAGCTGAATGAAAGTCTCCATGCAAGACAACAGCTGCACATAGCTGCACACAGCTTTACACTTGAACACTCATTCATACACATGAGCCTGAAGGAATAAACATAGCAAAACAAAGATTCAAATGAAACTGACAATACACCAGGTCAGTGTACATTAAGCAACGGAATACGCACAGTGCCCCTCCCTCTCAGACCAACAGAGGTCTGTCATCAGTCATGGCGTGAAAAAATATTTTCTGCTCCTCCTGTGTTCATAAAGAGTTTTTTTTTATATCTTTTTTAATGTTCACCAGTAAATTGAGTGTTATTCAAGCAGCAGAAGCAGCATCAGCAACGCCAGCAGCTGCTGAAGCACTTTAATTGGTTTGTAATCAGAATTACAAGTCTGTTTACAAACAACTTCAGACTTCAAAGCGTTTGAACGGCTTTGATCATCAGACCTAAAAGTCTGTTTACAAACAACTTCAGACTTCAAAGCGTTTGAACGGCTTTGATCATCAGACCTATAAAGTCTGTTTACAAACAACTTCAGACTTCAAAGTTTTTGATAATGTTTGAACACACATTCCATCACTTTGATGTCTATTTTCTTCAAGCAGCAGCATTTTTTATTGAGCAAATTGTATTCTGTGTGGAATAACACGTTGGATTTTTTTTTTCTCTCTTGTTCCTCAGCTGAATCAAGACATCTATGAAAGTAAACAGTCACATACAGATTTTGAAAAGAAAACTCATTCAACCACTTGGATTTCTTTTTTTATTGTGGTTATGGGCCTTATCTAAACAAGTTTAGATGTTGTCTTTTTTTTGAAGGAGCAGCTGTGATATCTGTGCTGACTTACTCTGAAAGAACTTTGCGTCTCCTGTTTCTGAGCTGAATTAAAGTCTCTATGCAAGAAAACAGCTGCATAGAGCTGCACACAGCTTTACATTTGAACACTAGCAAAACAAAGATTCAAATGAGACTAACAATACACCAGGTCAGTGTACATTAAGCAACGGAATACGCACAGTGCCCCTCCCTCTCAGACCAACAGAGGTCTGTCATCAGTCATGGCGTGAAAAAATATTTTCTGCTCCTCCTGTGTTCATAAAGAGTTTTTTTTTTTATATCTTTTCTAGTGTTCCCCAGTAAATTGAGTGTTATTCAAGCAGCAGAAGCAGCATCAGCAACGCCAGCAGCTGCAGAAGCACTTTAATTGGTTTGTAATCAGACTTACAAGTCTGTTTACAAACAACTTCAGACTTCAAAGCGTTTGAACGGCTTTGATCATCAGACCTAAAAGTCTGTTTACAAACAACTTCAGACTTCAAAGTTTTTGAAAATGTTTGAACACGAATTCCATCACTTTGATGTCTGTTTTCTTCAAGCAGCAGCATTTTTTATTGAACAAATTGTATTCTGTGTGGAATAACAGGTTGGATTTTTTTTTCTCTCTTGTTCCTCAGCTGAATCAAGACATCTATTAAAGTAAACAGTCGCATACAGATTTTGAAAAGAAAACTCATTCAACCACTTGGATTTCTTTTTTTATTGTGGTTATGGGCCTTATCTAAACAAGTTGAGATGTTGTCTTTTTTTTTTTGAAGGAGCAGCAGTTATATCTGTGCTGACTTACTCTGAAAGAACTCTGTTTCTCCTGTTTCTGAGCTGAATAAAAGTCTCCATGCAAGACAACAGCTGCACAGAGCTGCACACAGCTTTACACTTGAACACTCATTCATACACATGAGCCTGAAGGAATAAACACAGCAAAACAAAGATTCAAATGAAACAGACAATACACCAGGTCAGTGTACATTAAGCAACGGAATACGCACAGTGTCCCTCCCTCTCAGACCAACAGAGGTCTGTCATCAGTCATGGCGTGAAAAAATATTTTCTGCTCCTCCTGTATTCATAAAGAGTTTTTTTTTTTATATCTTTTCTAGTGTTCCCCAGTAAATTGAGTGTTATTCAAGCAGCAGAATCAGCATCAGCAACGCCAGCAGCTGCAGAAGCACTTTAATTGGTTTGTAATCAGACTTACAAGTCTGTTTACAAACAACTTCAGACTTCAAAGCGTTTGAACGGCTTTGATCATCAGACCTAAAAGTCTGTTTACAAACAACTTCACACTTCAAAGTTTTTGAAAATGTTTGAACACGCATTCCATCACTTTGATGTCTGTTTTCTTCAAGCAGCAGCATTTTTTATTGAACAAATTGTATTGTGTGTGGAATAACAGCTTGGATTTTTTTTTCTCTCTTGTTCCTCAGCTGAATCAAGACATCTATTAAAGTAAACAGTCGCATACAGATTTTGAAAAGAAAACTCATTCAACCACTTGGATTTCTTTTTTTATTGTGGTTATGGGCCTTATCTAAACAAGTTGAGATGTTGTCTTTTTTTTTTTGAAGGAGCAGCAGTTATATCTGTGCTGACTTACTCTGAAAGAACTTTGTGTCTCCTGTTTCTGAGCTGAATTAAAGTCTCTATGAAAGAAAACAGCTGCATAGAGCTGCACACAGCTTTACATTTTAACACTAGCAAAACAAAGATTCAAATGAGACTGACAATACACCAGGTCAGTGTTCATCAAGCAACGGAATACGCACAGTGCCCCTCAATCTCAGACCAACAGAGAGTCGACTGTGATCGATCGTCACCTGATATTCATCACACGGTCTGTGTCTCCACCCACAGGAGTAATGGTGCCACTGCACATCACCAAACGCATAAGATCAAATCAACCATGAAAAGGAATCGACACCACTGAAACAAGATAGAAATTTTTTCATCAATAACTGGAATAATTTTATTTAAGAAAAAACAATAAAAACATTTCAAAAGTTATCTGCTTTAATCAGTGTGTGGGGGGGGAGTGGGGGCACGGAATTAGTGAATTCAGGAATTTGTGAAAGAAAACAAGAGCTTTATGCTCAATGCGAGCATAAAAGGTGAACTTGAATGGAATTGTAATTCTCTGGTGGAAAAAATAAGGAAAAAATCTTTCCTGTTGTTCCTCTATTGTCAGTCTCATTTGAATCTTAGTTTTGCTTTGTTTATTCCTCCAGGCAGATGAATATGAATGAATGTTCAAGTTTAAGGCTGTGTGCAGCTCAGTGCAGCCGTTTACTTGCATAGAGACTTTAATTCATTTCAGAAACAGGATTTTTCTCCTGTTTCTGAAATGAATTAGGAGTTATTTTACAGTCAGTCAGCACAGATATCACTGCTGCTCCTTCAAAAAAAAGAATTCAACTATTTCCTTATGGGGGAACCTACAATGTAGTGAGGAACAACAGGAGAGATGTTTCCCTCATGTATTTCAGCAGAAAATAACAATTCCACTCAAGTTCACCCTTTCTGCTCACACTGCGCATAACTCAGCGAGAGAAGCACAATAGAGCAATAAAAAATGACATCCCACTGTCTGAATGAGTTTTCATGTTAAATTGGGAAATCAACTATTTCCTTATGGGGGAACCTACAATGTACAGAGGAACAACAGGAGAGATGTTTCCCCCATGTATTTCAGCAGAAAATAACAATTCCACTCAAGTTCACCCTTTCTGCTCACACTGCGCATAATTCAGCGAGAGAAGCACAATAGAGCAATAAAAAATGACATCCCACTGTCTGAATGAGTTTTCATGTTAAATTGAGAAATCAACTATTTCCTTATGGGGGAACCTACAATGTACTGAGGAACAACAGGACAGATGTTTCCCTCATGTATTTCTGCAGAAAATAACAATTCCACTCAAGTTCACCCTTTCTGCTCACACTGCGCATAATTCAGCGAGAGAAGCACAATAGAGCAATAAAAAATGACATCCCACTGTCTGAATGAGTTTTCATGTTAAATTGAGAATTCAACTATTTCCTTATGGGGGAACCTACAATGTACTCATGAATAACAGGAGAGATGTTTCCCTCATGTATTTCAGCAGAAAATAACAATTCCACTCAAGTTCACCCTTTCTGCTCACACTGCGCATAACTCAGCGAGAGAAGCACAATAGAGCAATAAAAAATGACATCCCACTGTCTGAATGAGTTTTCATGTTAAATTGGGAAATCAACTATTTCCTTATGGGGGAACCTACAATGTACTGAGGAACAACAGGAGAGATGTTTCCCCCATGTATTTCAGCAGAAAATAACAGTTCCACTCAAAGTTCACCCTTTCTGCTCACACTGCGCATAATTCAGCGAGAGAAGCACAATAGAGCAATAAAAAATGACATCCCACTGACTGAATGAGTTTTCATGTTAAATTGAGAAATCAACTATTTCCTTATGGGGGAACCTACAATGTACTGAGGAACAACAGGACAGATGTTTTCCTCATGTATTTCAGCCGAAAATAACAATTCCACTCAAGTTCACCCTTTCTGCTCACACTGCGCATAACTCAGCGAGAGAAGCACAATAGAGCAATAAAAAATGACATCCCACTGTCTGAATGAGTTTTCATGTTAAATTGAGAAATCAACTATTTCCTTATGGGGGAACCTACAATGTACTGAGGAACAACAGGAGAGATGTTTCCCTCATGTATTTCAGCAGAAAATAACAGTTCCACTCAAAGTTCACCCTTTCTGCTCACACTGTGCATAACTCAGCGAGAGAAGCACAATAGAGCAATAAAAAATGACATCCCACTGTCTGAATGAGTTTTCATGTTAAATTGAGAAATCAACTATTTCCTTATGGGGGAACCTACAATGTACTGAGGAACAACAGGACAGATGTTTCCCTCATGTATTTCAGCAGAAAATAACAATTCCACTCAAGTTCACCCTTTCTGCTCACACTGCGCATAACTCAGCGAGAGAAGCACAATAGAGCAATAAAAAATGACATCCCACTGTCTGAATGAGTTTTCATGTTAAATTGAGAAATCAACTATTTCCTTATGGGGGGACCTACAATGTACTCAGGAACAACAGGAGAGATGTTTCCCTCATGTATTTCAGAAGAAAATAACAATTCCACTCAAGTTCACCCTTTCTGCTCACACTGCGCATAACTCAGCGAGAGAAGCACAATAGAGCAATAAAAATGACATCCCACTGTCTGAATGAGTTTTTATGTTAAATTGAGAATTCAACTATTTCCTTATGGGGGAACCTACAATGTACTGAGGAACAACAGGAGAGATGTTTCCCTCATGTATTTCAGCAGAAAATAACAATTCCACTCAAGTTCACCCTTTCTGCTCACACTGCGCATAACTCAGCGAGAGAAGCACAATAGAGCAATAAAAAATGACATCCCACTGTCTGAATGAGTTTTCATGTTAAATTGAGAATTCAACTATTTCCTTATGGGGGAACCTACAATGTACTCATGAATAACAGGAGAGATGTTTCCCTCATGTATTTCAGCAGAAAATAACAATTCCACTCAAGTTCACCCTTTCTGCTCACACTGCGCATAACTCAGCGAGAGAAGCACAATAGAGCAATAAAAAATGACATCCCACTGTCTGAATGAGTTTTCATGTTAAATTGGGAAATCAACTATTTCCTTATGGGGGAACCTACAATGTACTGAGGAACAACAGGAGAGATGTTTCCCCCATGTATTTCAGCAGAAAATAACAGTTCCACTCAAAGTTCACCCTTTCTGCTCACACTGCGCATAATTCAGCGAGAGAAGCACAATAGAGCAATAAAAAATGACATCCCACTGACTGAATGAGTTTTCATGTTAAATTGAGAAATCAACTATTTCCTTATGGGGGAACCTACAATGTACTGAGGAACAACAGGACAGATGTTTTCCTCATGTATTTCAGCCGAAAATAACAATTCCACTCAAGTTCACCCTTTCTGCTCACACTGCGCATAACTCAGCGAGAGAAGCACAATAGAGCAATAAAAAATGACATCCCACTGTCTGAATGAGTTTTCATGTTAAATTGAGAAATCAACTATTTCCTTATGGGGGAACCTACAATGTACTGAGGAACAACAGGAGAGATGTTTCCCTCATGTATTTCAGCAGAAAATAACAGTTCCACTCAAAGTTCACCCTTTCTGCTCACACTGTGCATAACTCAGCGAGAGAAGCACAATAGAGCAATAAAAAATGACATCCCACTGTCTGAATGAGTTTTCATGTTAAATTGAGAAATCAACTATTTCCTTATGGGGGAACCTACAATGTACTGAGGAACAACAGGACAGATGTTTCCCTCATGTATTTCAGCAGAAAATAACAATTCCACTCAAGTTCACCCTTTCTGCTCACACTGCGCATAACTCAGCGAGAGAAGCACAATAGAGCAATAAAAAATGACATCCCACTGTCTGAATGAGTTTTCATGTTAAATTGAGAAATCAACTATTTCCTTATGGGGGGACCTACAATGTACTCAGGAACAACAGGAGAGATGTTTCCCTCATGTATTTCAGAAGAAAATAACAATTCCACTCAAGTTCACCCTTTCTGCTCACACTGCGCATAACTCAGCGAGAGAAGCACAATAGAGCAATAAAAATGACATCCCACTGTCTGAATGAGTTTTTATGTTAAATTGAGAATTCAACTATTTCCTTATGGGGGAACCTACAATGTACTGAGGAACAACAGGAGAGATGTTTCCCTCATGTATTTCAGCAGAAAATAACAATTCCACTCAAGTTCACCCTTTCTGCTCACACTGCGCATAACTCAGCGAGAGAAGCACAATAGAGCAATAAAAAATGACATCCCACTGTCTGAATGAGTTTTCATGTTAAATTGAGAATTCAACTATTTCCTTATGGGGGAACCTACAATGTACTCATGAACAACAGGAGAGATGTTTCCCTCATGTATTTCAGCAGAAAATAACAGTTCCACTCAAGTTCACCCTTTCTGCTCACACTGCGCATAACTCAGCGAGAGAAGCACAATAGAGCAATAAAAAATGACATCCCACTGTCTGAATGAGTTTTCATGTTAAATTGAGAAATCAACTATTTCCTTATGGGGGAACCTACAATGTACTGAGGAACAACAGGAGAGATGTTTCCCTCATGTATTTCAGCAGAAAATAACAGTTCCACTCAAAGTTCACCCTTTCTGCTCACACTGCGCATAACTCAGCGAGAGAAGCACAATAGAGCAATAAAAAAAAGACATCCCACTGTCTGAATGAATTTTAACCCCATCAGACTTGAATTGAATTAGGGTTAACATTAAGGCTGAAACTAGGGTTAGGGTTATGGTTAGGGTTAGCTGAAATTAGGGTTAGGGTTTCTGTCTTCCTCAAGTATTAGAAACCCTTGGCGTGGGCGCTTCTTTGGGGCTCTTGATGAAATAGCAAGTGGCCCCATGTCTCTAGGACAAAGTTGAAATTTCACCCCATAGACTTGCATTGAATTAGGGTTAACGTTAAGGCTGAATCTAGGGTTAGGGTTAGGGTTAGTTGAAATTAGGGTTAGGGTTTCTGCGTTCCTCAAGTACTAGAAGCCCCAAATTTTGCGTGGGTGTTTCTTTGGGGCTCTTGATGAAAATGCAAGTGGCCCCATGTCTCTAGGACAAAGTTGAAATTTCACCCCATAGACTTGCATTGAATTAGGGTTAACGTTAAGGCTGAAACTAGGGTTAGGGTTAGGGTTAGGGTTAGCTGAAATTAGGGTTAGGGTTTCTGTCTTCCTCAAGTATTAGAAACCCCAAATTTGGCGTGGGCGCTTCTTTGGGGCTCTTGATGAAATAGCAAGTGGCCCCATGTCTCTAGGACAAAGTTGAAATTTCACCCCATAGACTTGCATTGAATTAGGGTTAACGTTAAGGCTGAATCTAGGGTTAGGGTTAGGGTTAGTTGAAATTAGGGTTAGGGTTTCTGCGTTCCTCAAGTACTAGAAGCCCCAAATTTTGCGTGGGTGTTTCTTTGGGGCTCTTGATGAAAATGCAAGTGGCCCCATGTCTCTAGGACAAAGTTGAAATTTCACCCCATAGACTTGCATTGAATTAGGGTTAACGTTAAGGCTGAAACTAGGGTTAGGGTTAGGGTTAGGGTTAGCTGAAATTAGGGTTAGGGTTTCTGTCTTCCTCAAGTATTAGAAACCCCAAATTTGGCGTGGGCGCTTCTTTGGGGCTCTTGATGAAATAGCAAGTGGCCCCATGTCTCTAGGACAAAGTTGAAATTTCACCCCATAGACTTGCATTGAATTAGGGTTAACGTTAAGGCTGAAACTAGGGTTAGGGTTAGGGTTAGTTGAAATTAGGGTTAGGGTTTCTGCGTTCCTCAAGTACTAGAAGCCCCAAATTTTGCGTGGGTGTTTCTTTGGGGCTCTTGATGAAAATGCAAGTGGCCCCATGTCTCTAGGACAAAGTTGAAATTTCACCCCATAGACTTGCATTGAATTAGGGTTAACGTTAAGGCTGAAACTAGGGTTAGGGTTAGGGTTAGTTGAAATTAGGGTTAGGATTTCTCCGTTCCTCAAGTACTAGAAGCCCCAAATTTTGCGTGGGTGTTTCTTTGGTGCTCTTGATGAAAATGCAAGTGGCCCCATGTCTCTACGACAAAGTTGAAATTTCAACCTATAGACTTGCATTGAATTAGGGTTGCGTTAAGACTGAAACTAGGGTTAGGGTTAGGGTTAGCTGAAATTAGGGTTAGGGTTTCTGCGTTCTTCAATTATTAGAAACCCCAAATTTGGTGTGGGCGCTTCTTTAGGGCTCTTGATGAAATAGCAAGTGGCCCCATGTCTCTAGGACAAAGTTGAAATTGTCTCAGACCAACAGAAGTCTGTCATCAGTCATGGCGTGAAAAAATATTTTCTGCTCCTCCTGTGTTCATAAAGAGTTTTTTTTTAATATCTTTTCTAGGGTTCCCCAGTAAATTGAGTGTTATTCAAGCAGCAGAAGCAGCATCAGCAACGCCAGCAGCTGCAGAAGCACTTTAATTGGTTTGTAATCAGACTTACAAGTCTGTTTACAAACAACTTCAGACTTCAAAGCGTTTGAACGGCTTTGATCATCAGACCTAAAAGTCTGTTTACAAACAACTTCAGACTTCAAAGCGTTTGAACGGCTTTGATCATCAAACCTATAAGTCTGTTTACAAACAACTTCAGACTTCAAAGTTTTTGAAAATGTTTGAACACGCATTCCATCACTTTGATGTCTGTTTTCTTCAAGCAGCAGCATTTTTTATTGAGCAAATTGTATTGTGTGTGGAATAACACGTTGGATTTTTTTTTTCTCTCTTGTTCCTCAGCTGAATCAAGACAACTATGAAAGTAAACAGTCGCATACAGATTTTGAAAAGAAAACTCATTCAACCACTTGGATTTCTTTTTTTATTGTGGTTATGGGCCTTATCTAAACAAGTTGAGATGTTGTCTTTTTTTTTTTGAAGGAGCAGCTGTGATATCTGTGCTGACTTACTCTGAAAGAACTCTGTTTCTCCTGTTTCTGAGCTGAATGAAAGTCTCCATGCAAGACAGCAGCTGCACAGAGCTGCACTCAGCTTTACACTTGAACACTCATTCATACACATGAGCCTGAAGGAATAAATATATCAAAACAAAGATTCAAATGAAACTGACAATACACCAGGTCAGTGTACATTAAGCAACGGAATACGCACAGAGCCCCTCCCTCTCAGACCAACAGAGGTCTGTCATCAGTCATGGCGTGAAAAAATATTTTCTGCTCCTCCTGTGTTCATAAAGAGTTTTTTTTAATATCTTTTTTAATGTTCCACAGTAAATTGAGTGTCATTCAAGCAGCAGAAGCAGCATCAGCAACGCCAGCAGCTGCTGAAGCACTTTAATTGGTTTGTAATCATACTTACAAATCTGTTTACAAACAACTTCAGACTTCAAAGCATTTGAACGGCTTTGATCATCAGACCTAAAAGTCTGTTTACAAACAACTTCAGACTTCAAAGTTTTTGAAAATGTTTGAACACGAATTCCATCACTTTGATGTCTGTTTTCTTCAAGCAGCAGCATTTTTTATTAAGCAAATTGTATTCTGTGTGGAATAACAGGTTGGATTTTTTTTCTCTCTTGTTCCTCAGCTGAATCAAGACAACTATGAAAGTAAACAGTCGCATACAGATTTTGAAAAGAAAACTCATTCAACCACTTGGATTTCTTTTTTTATTGTGGTTATGGGCCTTATCTAAACTAGTTGAGATGTTGTCTTTTTTTTTTGAAGGAGCAGCAGTTATATCTGTGCTGACTTACTCTGAAAGAACTCTGTTTCTCCTGTTTCTGAGCTGAATAAAAGTCTCCATGCAAGACAACAGCTGCACAGAGCTGCACACAGCTTTACACTTGAACACTCATTCATACACATGAGCCTGAAGGAATAAACACAGCAAAACAAAGATTCAAATGAAACTGACAATACACCAGGTCAGTGTACATTAAGCAACGGAATACGCACAGTGCCCCTCCCTCTCAGACCAACAGAGGTCTGTCATCAGTCATGGCGTGAAAAAATATTTTCTGCTCCTCCTGTGTTCATAAAGAGTTTTTTTTTTTATATCTTTTCTAGTGTTCCCCAGTAAATTGAGTGTTATTCAAGCAGCAGAATCAGCATCAGCAACGCCAGCAGCTGCAGAAGCACTTTAATTGGTTTGTAATCAGACTTACAAGTCTGTTTACAAACAACTTCAGACTTCAAAGCGTTTGAACGGCTTTGATCATCAGACCTAAAAGTCTGTTTACAAACAACTTCAGACTTCAAAGCGTTTGAACGGTTTTGATCATCAGACCTATAAGTCTGTTTACAAACAACTTCAGACTTCAAAGTTTTTGAAAATGTTTGAACACGCATTCCATCACTTTGATGTCTGTTTTCTTCAAGCAGCAGCATTTTTTATTGAGCAAATTGGATTCTGTGTGGAATAACAGGTTGGATTTTTTTTTTCTCTCTTGTTCCTCAGCTGAATCAAGACAACTATGAAAGGTAAACAGTCGCATACAGATTTTGAAAAGAAAACTCATTCAACCACTTGGATTTCTTTTTTTATTGTGGTTATAGGCCTTATTTAAACAAGTTGAGATGTTATCTTTTTTTTTTTGAAGGAGCAGCTGTGATATCTGTGCTGACTTACTCTGAAAGAACTTTGTGTCTCCTGTTTCTGAGCTGAATGAAAGTCTCCATGCAAGACAACAGCTGCACAGAGCTGAACACAGCTTTACACTTGAACACTCATTCATACACATGAGCCTGAAGGAATAAATATATCAAAACAAAGATTCAAATGAAACTGACAATACACCAGGTCAGTGTTCATCAAGCAACGGAATACGCACAGTGCCCCTCAATTATAGACCAACAGAGAGTCGACTGTGATCGATCGTCACCTGATATTCATCACACGGTCTGTGTCCCCACCCACAGGCGTAATGGTGCCACTGCACATCACCAAACGCATAAGAACAAATCAACCATGCAAATGAATCGACACCACTGAAACAAGATAGAAATTTTTTCATCAATAACTGGAATAATTTTATTTAAGAAAAAACAATAAAAACATTTCAAAAGTTATCTGCTTTAATCGGTGTGTGTAGGGGGAGTGGGGGCACTGAATTAGTGAATTCAGGAATTTGTGAACGAAAACAAGTGCTTTATGCTCATTGCGAGCATAAACGGTGAACTTGAATAGAATTGTAATTCTCTGGTGAAAAAAATTAGGAAAACATCTCTCCTGTTTTTCCTGGTGTATTGTCAGTCTCACTTGAATCTTTGTTTTGCTTTGTTTATTCCTCCAGGCTGATGAGTATGAATGAGTGTTCAAGTGTAAAGCTGTGTGCAGCTCTGTGCAGCTGTTTTCTTGCATAGAGATTTTAATTCAGCTCAGAAACAAGAGAAACAGAGTTCTTTCAGAGTAAGTCAGCACAGATATCACTGCTGCTCATTCAAAAAAAAGAATTCAACTATTTCCTTATGGGGGAACCTACAATGTACTGAGGAACAACAGGAGACATTTTTCCCTCATGTATTTCAGTAGAAAATAAGAATTCCACGAAAGTTCACCCTTTCTGCTCACACTGCGCATAACTCAGCGAGACAAGCACAATAGAGCAATAAAAAATTACATCCCACTGTCTGAATGAGTTTTTATGTTAAATTGAGAATTCAACTATTTCCTTATGGGGGAACCTAAAATGTACTGAAGAACAAGAGGAGAGATGTTTCCCTCATGTATTTCAGCAGAAAATAACAATTCCACTCAAGTTAACAGGTTGGATTTTTTTTTCTCTCTCTTGTTCCTCAGCTGAATCAAGACATCTATGAAAGTAAACAGTCGCATACAGATTTTGAAAAGAAAACTCATTCAACCACTTGGATTTCTTTTTTTATTGTGGTTATTGGGCCTTATCTCAACAAGTTGAGATGTTGTCTTTTTTTTTTTGAAGGAGCAGCAGTTATATCTGTGCTGACTTACTCTGAAAGAACTCTGTTTCTCCTGTTTCTGAGCTGAATAAAAGTCTCCATGCAAGACAACAGCTGCACAGAGCTGCACTCAGCTTTACACTTGAACACTCATTCATACACATGAGCCTGAAGGAATAAACACAGCAAAACAAAGATTCAAATGAAACTGTCAATACACCAGGTCAGTGTACATTAAGCAACGGAATACGCACAGTGCCCCTCCCTCTCAGACCAACAGAGGTCTGTCATCAGTCATGGCGTGAAAAAATATTTTCTGCTCCTCCTGTGTTCATAAAGAGTTTTTTTTTTTATATCTTTTCTAGTGTTCCCCAGTAAATTGAGTGTTATTCAAGCAGCAGAAGCAGCATCAGCAACGCCAGCAGCTGCAGAAGCACTTTAATTGGTTTGTAATCAGACTTACAAGTCTGTTTACAAACAACTTCAGACTTCAAAGCGTTTGAACGGTTTTGATCATCAGACCTATAAGTCTGTTTACAAACAACTTCAGACTTCAAAGTTTTTGAAAATGTTTGAACACGCATTCCATCACTTTGATGTCTGTTTTCTTCAAGCAGCAGCATTTTTTATTGAGCAAATTGGATTGTGTGTGGAATAACAGGTTGGATTTTTTTTTTCTCTCTTGTTCCTCAGCTGAATCAAGACAACTATGAAAGTAAACAGTCGCATACAGATTTTGAAAAGAAAACTCATTCAACCACTTGGATTTCTTTTTTTATTGTGGTTATGGGCCTTATTTAAACAAGTTGAGATGTTATCTTTTTTTTTTTTGAAGGAGCAGCTGTGATATCTGTGCTGACTTACTCTGAAAGAAATTTGTGTCTCCTGTTTCTGATCTGAATTAAAGTCTCCATGCAAGAAATCAGCTGCACAGAGCTGAACACAGCTTTACATTTGAACACTCATTCATACACATGAGCCTGGAGGAATAAACATAGCAAAACAAAGATTCAAATGAGACTTACAATACACCAGGTCAGTGTTCATCAAGCAACGGAATACGCACAGTGCCCCTCAATTATAGACCAACAGAGAGTCGACTGTGATCGATCGTCACCTGATATTCATCACACGGTCTGTGTCCCCACCCACAGGCGTAATGGTGCCACTGCACATCACCAAACGCATAAGAACAAATCAACCATGCAAATGAATCGACACCACTGAAACAAGATAGAAATTTTTTCATCAATAACTGGAATAATTTTATTTAAGAAAAAACAATAAAAACATTTCAAAAGTTATCTGCTTTAATCGGTGTGTGTAGGGGGAGTGGGGGCACTGAATTAGTGAATTCAGGAATTTGTGAACGAAAACAAGTGCTTTATGCTCATTGCGAGCATAAACGGTGAACTTGAATAGAATTGTAATTCTCTGGTGAAAAAAATTAGGAAAACATCTCTCCTGTTTTTCCTGGTGTATTGTCAGTCTCACTTGAATCTTTGTTTTGCTTTGTTTATTCCTCCAGGCTGATGAGTATGAATGAGTGTTCAAGTGTAAAGCTGTGTGCAGCTCTGTGCAGCTGTTTTCTTGCATAGAGATTTTAATTCAGCTCAGAAACAAGAGAAACAGAGTTCTTTCAGAGTAAGTCAGCACAGATATCACTGCTGCTCATTCAAAAAAAAGAATTCAACTATTTCCTTATGGGGGAACCTACAATGTACTGAGGAACAACAGGAGACATTTTTCCCTCATGTATTTCAGTAGAAAATAAGAATTCCACGAAAGTTCACCCTTTCTGCTCACACTGCGCATAACTCAGCGAGACAAGCACAATAGAGCAATAAAAAATTACATCCCACTGTCTGAATGAGTTTTTATGTTAAATTGAGAATTCAACTATTTCCTTATGGGGGAACCTAAAATGTACTGAAGAACAAGAGGAGAGATGTTTCCCTCATGTATTTCAGCAGAAAATAACAATTCCACTCAAGTTAACAGGTTGGATTTTTTTTTCTCTCTCTTGTTCCTCAGCTGAATCAAGACATCTATGAAAGTAAACAGTCGCATACAGATTTTGAAAAGAAAACTCATTCAACCACTTGGATTTCTTTTTTTATTGTGGTTATTGGGCCTTATCTCAACAAGTTGAGATGTTGTCTTTTTTTTTTTGAAGGAGCAGCAGTTATATCTGTGCTGACTTACTCTGAAAGAACTCTGTTTCTCCTATTTCTGAGCTGAATAAAAGTCTCCATGCAAGACAACAGCTGCACAGAGCTGCACTCAGCTTTACACTTGAACACTCATTCATACACATGAGCCTGAAGGAATAAACACAGCAAAACAAAGATTCAAATGAAACTGTCAATACACCAGGTCAGTGTACATTAAGCAACGGAATACGCACAGTGCCCCTCCCTCTCAGACCAACAGAGGTCTGTCATCAGTCATGGCGTGAAAAAATATTTTCTGCTCCTCCTGTGTTCATAAAGAGTTTTTTTTTTTATATCTTTTCTAGTGTTCCCCAGTAAATTGAGTGTTATTCAAGCAGCAGAAGCAGCATCAGCAACGCCAGCAGCTGCAGAAGCACTTTAATTGGTTTGTAATCAGACTTACAAGTCTGTTTACAAACAACTTCAGACTTCAAAGCGTTTGAACGGTTTTGATCATCAGACCTATAAGTCTGTTTACAAACAACTTCAGACTTCAAAGTTTTTGAAAATGTTTGAACACGCATTCCATCACTTTGATGTCTGTTTTCTTCAAGCAGCAGCATTTTTTATTGAGCAAATTGGATTGTGTGTGGAATAACAGGTTGGATTTTTTTTTTTCTCTCTTGTTCCTCAGCTGAATCAAGACAACTATGAAAGTAAACAGTCGCATACAGATTTTGAAAAGAAAACTCATTCAACCACTTGGATTTCTTTTTTTATTGTGGTTATAGGCCTTATTTAAACAAGTTGAGATGTTATCTTTTTTTTTTTGAAGGAGCAGCTGTGATATCTGTGCTGACTTACTCTGAAAGAACTCTGTTTCTCCTGTTTCTGAGCTGAATGAAAGTCTCCATGCAAGACAACAGCTGCACAGAGCTGCACTCAGCTTTACACTTGAACACTCATTCATACACATGAGCCTGAAGGAATAAATATATCAAAACAAAGATTCAAATGAAACTGACAATACACCAGGTCAGTGTACATTAAGCAACGGAATACGCACAGTGCCCCTCCCTCTCAGACCAACAGAGGTCTGTCATCAGTCATGGCGTGAAAAAATATTTTCTGCTCCTCCTGTGTTCATAAAGAGTTTTTTTTTTATATCTTTTTTAGTGTTCCCCTGTAAATTGAGTGTTATTCAAGCAGCAGAAGCAGCATCAGCAACGCCAGCAGCTGCAGAAGCACTTTAATTGGTTTGTAATCAGACTTACAAGTCTGTTTAAAAAACAACTTCAGACTTCAAAGCGTTTGAACGGCTTTGATCATCAGACCTAAAAGTCTATTTACAAACAACTTCAGACTTCAAAGTTTTTGAAAATGTTTGAACACGCATTCCATCACTTTGATGTCTGTTTTCTTCAAGCAGCAGCATTTTTTATTGAACAAATTGTATTGTGTGTGGAATAACAGGTTGGATTTTTTTTTTTCTCTGTCTTGTTCCTCAGCTGAATCAAGACATCTATGAAAGTAAACAGTCGCATACAAATTTTGAAAAGAAAACTCATTCAACCACTTGGATTTCTTTTTTTATTGTGGTTATGGGCCTTATCTCAACAAGTTGAGATGTTATCTTTTTTTTTGAAGGAGCAGCAGTGATATCTGTGCTGACTTACTCTTAAAGAAATTTGTGTCTCCTGTTTCTGATCTGAATTAAAGTCTCCATGCAAGAAATCAGCTGCACAGAGCTGAACACAGCTTTACATTTGAACACTCATTCATACACATGAGCCTGGAGGAATAAACATAGCAAAACAAAGATTCAAATGAGACTTACAATACACCAGGTCAGTGTTCATCAAGCAACGGAATACGCACAGTGCCCCTCAATTATAGACCAACAGAGAGTCGACTGTGATCGATCGTCACCTGATATTCATCACACGGTCTGTGTCCCCACCCACAGGCGTAATGGTGCCACTGCACATCACCAAACGCATAAGAACAAATCAACCATGCAAATGAATCGACACCACTGAAACAAGATAGAAATTTTTTCATCAATAACTGGAATAATTTTATTTAAGAAAAAACAATAAAAACATTTCAAAAGTTATCTGCTTTAATCGGTGTGTGTAGGGGGAGTGGGGGCACTGAATTAGTGAATTCAGGAATTTGTGAACGAAAACAAGTGCTTTATGCTCATTGCGAGCATAAACGGTGAACTTGAATAGAATTGTAATTCTCTGGTGAAAAAAATTAGGAAAACATCTCTCCTGTTTTTCCTGGTGTATTGTCAGTCTCACTTGAATCTTTGTTTTGCTTGGTTTATTCCTCCAGGCTGATGAGTATGAATGAGTGTTCAAGTGTAAAGCTGTGTGCAGCTCTGTGCAGCTGTTTTCTTGCATAGAGATTTTAATTCAGCTCAGAAACAAGAGAAACAGAGTTCTTTCAGAGTAAGTCAGCACAGATATCACTGCTGCTCATTCAAAAAAAAGAATTCAACTATTTCCTTATGGGGGAACCTACAATGTACTGAGGAACAACAGGAGACATTTTTCCCTCATGTATTTCAGTAGAAAATAAGAATTCCACGAAAGTTCACCCTTTCTGCTCACACTGCGCATAACTCAGCGAGACAAGCACAATAGAGCAATAAAAAATTACATCCCACTGTCTGAATGAGTTTTTATGTTAAATTGAGAATTCAACTATTTCCTTATGGGGGAACCTAAAATGTACTGAAGAACAAGAGGAGAGATGTTTCCCTCATGTATTTCAGCAGAAAATAACAATTCCACTCAAGTTAACAGGTTGGATTTTTTTTTCTCTCTCTTGTTCCTCAGCTGAATCAAGACATCTATGAAAGTAAACAGTCGCATACAGATTTTGAAAAGAAAACTCATTCAACCACTTGGATTTCTTTTTTTATTGTGGTTATTGGGCCTTATCTCAACAAGTTGAGATGTTGTCTTTTTTTTTGAAGGAGCAGCTGTGATATCTGTGCTGACTTACTCTGAAAGAAATCTGTTTCTCCTATTTCTGAGCTGAATGAAAGTCTCCATGCAAGACAACAGCTGCACATAGCTGCACACAGCTTTACACTTGAACACTCATTCATACACATGAGCCTGAAGGAATAAACATAGCAAAACAAAGATTCAAATGAAACTGACAATACACCAGGTCAGTGTACATTAAGCAACGGAATACGCACAGTGCCCCTCCCTCTCAGACCAACAGAGGTCTGTCATCAGTCATGGCGTGAAAAAATATTTTCTGCTCCTCCTGTGTTCATAAAGAGTTTTTTTTTATATCTTTTTTAATGTTCACCAGTAAATTGAGTGTTATTCAAGCAGCAGAAGCAGCATCAGCAACGCCAGCAGCTGCTGAAGCACTTTAATTGGTTTGTAATCAGAATTACAAGTCTGTTTACAAACAACTTCAGACTTCAAAGCGTTTGAACGGCTTTGATCATCAGACCTAAAAGTCTGTTTACAAACAACTTCAGACTTCAAAGCGTTTGAACGGCTTTGATCATCAGACCTATAAAGTCTGTTTACAAACAACTTCAGACTTCAAAGTTTTTGATAATGTTTGAACACGCATTCCATCACTTTGATGTCTATTTTCTTCAAGCAGCAGCATTTTTTATTGAGCAAATTGTATTCTGTGTGGAATAACAGGTTGGATTTTTTTTTTCTCTCTTGTTCCTCAGCTGAATCAAGACATCTATGAAAGTAAACAGTCACATACAGATTTTGAAAAGAAAACTCATTCAACCACTTGGATTTCTTTTTTTATTGTGGTTATGGGCCTTATCTAAACAAGTTTAGATGTTGTCTTTTTTTTGAAGGAGCAGCTGTGATATCTGTGCTGACTTACTCTGAAAGAACTTTGCGTCTCCTGTTTCTGAGCTGAATTAAAGTCTCTATGCAAGAAAACAGCTGCATAGAGCTGCACACAGCTTTACATTTGAACACTAGCAAAACAAAGATTCAAATGAGACTGACAATACACCAGGTCAGTGTACATTAAGCAACGGAATACGCACAGTGCCCCTCCCTCTCAGACCAACAGAGGTCTGTCATCAGTCATGGCGTGAAAAAATATTTTCTGCTCCTCCTGTGTTCATAAAGAGTTTTTTTTAATATCTTTTTTAATGTTCCCCTGTAAATTGAGTGTTATTCAAGCAGCAGAAGCAGCATCAGCAACGCCAGCAGCTGCTGAAGCACTTTAATTGGTTTGTAATCAGACTTACAAATCTGTTTACAAACAACTTCAGACTTCAAAGCGTTTGAACGGCTTTGATCATCAGACCTAAAAGTCTGTTTACAAACAACTTCAGACTTCAAAGTTTTTGAAAATGTTTGAACACGAATTCCATCACTTTGATGTCTGTTTTCTTCAAGCAGCAGCATTTTTTATTGAACAAATTGTATTCTGTGTGGAATAACAGGTTGGATTTTTTTTTCTCTCTTGTTCCTCAGCTGAATCAAGACATCTATTAAAGTAAACAGTCGCATACAGATTTTGAAAAGAAAACTCATTCAACCACTTGGATTTCTTTTTTTATTGTGGTTATGGGCCTTATCTAAACAAGTTGAGATGTTGTCTTTTTTTTTTTGAAGGAGCAGCAGTTATATCTGTGCTGACTTACTCTGAAAGAACTCTGTTTCTCCTGTTTCTGAGCTGAATAAAAGTCTCCATGCAAGACAACAGCTGCACAGAGCTGCACACAGCTTTACACTTGAACACTCATTCATACACATGGGCCTGAAGGAATAAACACAGCAAAACAAAGATTCAAATGAAACTGACAATACACCAGGTCAGTGTACATTAAGCAACGGAATACGCACAGTGCCCCTCCCTCTCAGACCAACAGAGGTCTGTCATCAGTCATGGCGTGAAAAAATATTTTCTGCTCCTCCTGTATTCATAAAGAGTTTTTTTTTTTATATTTTTTCTAGTGTTCCCCACTAAATTGAGTGTTATTCAAGCAGCAGAATCAGCATCAGCAACGCCAGCAGCTGCAGAAGCACTTTAATTGGTTTGTAATCAGACTTACAAGTCTGTTTACAAACAACTTCAGACTTCAAAGCGTTTGAACGGCTTTGATCATCAGACCTAAAAGTCTGTTTACAAACAACTTCACACTTCAAAGTTTTTGAAAATGTTTGAACACGCATTCCATCACTTTGATGTCTGTTTTCTTCAAGCAGCAGCATTTTTTATTGAGCAAATTGTATTGTGTGTGGAATAACAGGTTGGATTTTTTTTTCTCTCTCTTTTTCCTCAGCTGAATCAAGACAACTATGAAAGTAAACAGTCGCACACAAATTTTGAAAAGAAAACTCATTCAACCACTTGGATTTCTTTTTTTATTGTGGTTATGGGCCTTATCTCAACAAGTTGAGATGTTGTCTTTTTTTTTGAAGGAGCAGCAGTGATATCTGTGCTGACTTACTCTTAAAGAACTTTGTGTCTCCTGTTTCTGAGCTGAATTAAAGTCTCTATGAAAGAAAACAGCTGCATAGAGCTGCACACAGCTTTACATTTTAACACTAGCAAAACAAAGATTCAAATGAGACTGACAATACACCAGGTCAGTGTTCATCAAGCAACGGAATACGCACAGTGCCCCTCAATCTCAGACCAACAGAATGTCGACTGTGATCGATCGTCACCTGATATTCATCACACGGTCTGTGTCTCCACCCACAGGAGTAATGGTGCCACTGCACATCACCAAACGCATAAGATCAAATCAACCATGAAAAGGAATCGACACCACTGAAACAAGATAGAAATTTTTTCATCAATAACTGGAATAATTTTATTTAAGAAAAAACAATAAAAACATTTCAAAAGTTATCTGATTTAATCAGTGTGTGGGGGGGGGAGTGGGGGCACGGAATTAGTGAATTCAGGAATTTGTGAAAGAAAACAAGAGCTTTATGCTCAATGCGAGCATAAAAGGTGAACTTGAATGGAATTGTAATTCTCTGGTGGAAAAAATAAGGAAAAAATCTTTCCTGTTGTTCCTCTATTGTCAGTCTCATTTGAATCTTAGTTTTGCTTTGTTTATTCCTCCAGGCAGATGAATATGAATGAATGTTCAAGTTTAAGGCTGTGTGCAGCTCAGTGCAGCCGTTTACTTGCATAGAGACTTTAATTCATTTCAGAAACAGGATTTTTCTCCTGTTTCTGAAATGAATTAGGAGTTATTTTACAGTCAGTCAGCACAGATATCACTGCTGCTCCTTCAAAAAAAAGAATTCAACTATTTCCTTATGGGGGAACCTACAATGTAGTGAGGAACAACAGGAGAGATGTTTCCCTCATGTATTTCAGCAGAAAATAACAATTCCACTCAAGTTCACCCTTTCTGCTCACACTGCGCATAACTCAGCGAGAGACGCACAATAAAGCAATAAAAAATGACATCCCACTGTCTGAATGAGTTTTCATGTTAAATTGGGAAATCAACTATTTCCTTATGGGGGAACCTACAATGTACAGAGGAACAACAGGAGAGATGTTTCCCCCATGTATTTCAGCAGAAAATAACAATTCCACTCAAGTTCACCCTTTCTGCTCACACTGCGCATAACTCAGCGAGAGAAGCACAATAGAGCAATAAAAAAAGACATCCCACTGTCTGAATGAGTTTTCATGTTAAATTGAGAAATCAACTATTTCCTTATGGGGGAACCTACAATGTAGTGAGGAACAACAGGAGAGATGTTTCCCTCATGTATTTCAGCAGAAAATAACAATTCCACTCAAGTTCACCCTTTCTGCTCACACTGCGCATAATTCAGCGAGAGAAGCACAATAGAGCAATAAAAAATGACATCCCACTGTCTGAATGAGTTTTCATGTTAAATTGAGAAATCAACTATTTCCTTATGGGGGAACCTACAATGTACTGAGGAACAACAGGACAGATGTTTCCCTCATGTATTTCAGCAGAAAATAACAATTCCACTCAAGTTCACCCTTTC
>NW_027466068.1:7787500-7817500 GCF_046127955.1 Nelusetta ayraudi | reverse complement strand
AAGTAACGTTTAAAGAACTGCATTTATTGTCCAATCACAAAGATGCACACAATGAAATACACATATCCCAAATACCAACATGTCACTTGTTTGTTTTGGTTTTTGAGGCAACGCGTGCTGATCGACGTCTCAGGCTGGACATCTGGAAGAACATAAAGAAATTAATTCATAAACAAAGTGTAGGGGAGGAAATATCTAGACACAAATAGTAATATCTCCCCAATACGTATTCCGTCGTTCCGGTGTCAAGGTGAGAATTTCAAAGTAAAATACATAATAATTAATTTAATCTGACTCCATTTGATAATAATAACTTTACTTTTATACATTCATTGAGAGAAAGACTTGATTAATAATTAAGAATATAGACTCAATAATAATAAAATTCTCGTGATCTGACATTAGTCTTCAGTTCAGGGATGGCTTCTATAAATTAACAAAACTATTCAGTTTGTTCATTAAACATGGAAGAATAGCCTGATGTCTGGGTTGGAGTATTCAGAGGTTATTGAACATGATACCCAATCTTATCTGACCAACTCAGAGGTTAAGGGTTTGAATAATGTCCAGTGAAACTTACCATATAACTAAGGTCTTTGGGATTCTGATTAATCCCTATCTTAGTTCAGTGATGGCAGATATAGACAAAGCATTCAGTGACCTTCTTAACATAGAAGAACAGCCCAGACATCTAGGTTGAGATGTTCAGAGGTTTATATCTTCCAACTCAATAGTTAGAAAAACATGACACTCAATCTTTTCTATTCAACTCAGAGGTAAAGAGTACAAGCATTACTCGAATGAATTTACCATATAACTGAAGACTAAATCAATATCTGATGTCAGATTGCTCTCCACATAGAAACAAAAGTCTCAACAAGTTAATATTGAAGGGGAATGGATAACATACCAGTTTATTGCGATGTCCAGAGTAAAAATGCAGCAAAAATGTAACAGACTGGTTGTGTAAAAATGATGGTAAAAGAAATCAAGAAGTCAAAGAAAAAGAAGAAGAAAAAAGAGAGAGAGAGAGAGAGAGAGAGAGAGTGAAAAAGAGGAAAAAGAGAGAGAGAGAGAGAGAGTGGGTCCCAGAAAAGGAGAGAGAAAAAAGAAGAGACCTTCAGATTCTTGTTCCTTCCCTTAAATATCCTCCCAGAACAGAGACACTGCTAAAATGCATATTTAAAAGATTCAAATCAGATCAACTCTTCCTACTCGGGAACCTTTTGGTCATCAGGGGTAATTTTCCACAGCAACAATAGATCACCAAGACCTTCATACCTCTCGCACTGACACTCACAACATTTCAAAGGAAAGTTCTAAACAAAAGGCAGAGACAGTCCCTGAATGCAAATCCAACAAACACAAGGAGATACCTTTTGGCCCTCGGTGGTTCCTTTCCCGCGACATGTAAATCATGTTAGTTAATTACAATAGGTGAGATTGATACAGTTGTAACCCCCGTCTTTGAAGAACTTCCATTGTTAGAGAAAACACTTCAGGATGTGGATTTGACTGTCTTACAAAAGTAACACACTAATTAAACTGTACATGTACTGTACATATGTGATCTTGTGTTGATAATAGGGCTGGGGCGATACGGCTAACCCACGATTCGATACTGTGACGATATTTGGCCCAAGATAATGACAACATCACGACACACGATATCTTCGATATCTTCGAAATTTTGCAGACGATATGTGACTGAAAAAGAAAAAAATACCCATAAAAAGGAAAATGCCTGTGATCTTGCATTTATTCCAAAACTTTGTATAATGTACAAACAAACGTGCACTGCACAAGCAAACATATTAAAGTGCATGAACATTAATAACTTTCATGTAAACAAGGACAGTGCTTTCTGGTAATGTAAAGTCAGTAGCAACTTGTTTTATCTCAACTTGGGGACTTGGGATATACAAACCGACGGGAAGATGAAAGAGGGAAAAAAATCCTTTCACTGCCCCGATTCTGAAAATCAATAAAAAATGATGCAGACAAAATAAATAAATAAATAACCGCGTCCCCAAAATATACGGGACAAAGTGAAGTGCGTCCCCCATCAGTTCATTACGGGACAGGCTTTTTAGTTGCCAAATATGGGACAATCGCGTATTTTACGGGAGGGTTGGCAACCCTATCTAGACCACAGACGGAAATTAAATGAGGTTTTGTCATTTTCCCTAAAAAACGGGACAAATTGTGTCCCGGGAGAGATTTTATCTTTCCCGGGACAGGTGGACAGGTGGTGTTTGGAAAAAAATATTGATATTTGCAGTCAGTGTATCGATTATTTATTGCGACAGAAAGGACAACAATATATTGCAATATTGATTTTTTTTTTTTCACCCACCCCTAGTTGATAAGTGTATGAATAATTGTGTGGCAGCTGGGGAAACCCTGCCAGATGACTCCACGACGGTCTCCATGTGGTCCAGCAGCACAGCCTCACTGAACCACACGGGATTGGACGGGATGTCTGTGTGAAATGCAGTCTCAACAGCTGTTGGTACTGTCTATAAAGTCAACAGAGTCAACTTAGGATAAGTGTTCATTTTTAAAATAAAAAGTTGCACAGTTTGACAAATACACGATTGGGGAAAAAAAAAAAAAAAAAGAGGGATGAACAGGTTACCTCAACCTCCTGTCCAACAAAAGTCCATTCAGGAGCAGGTCCATACACTGGCATGTGGACAGAACCTGTCACAACCACTCTGGGAGACATCCTGGGCGATGATTGGTTGTGGCACAACACCCCTGGCCTAGGTGAAGGGGGTGCGAGCTGATGGAGCATGCAGCATGCAGACGCTCCACCAAAATCAGTCCTGAGGTGCACCTAAACAGAAAACAACATGTTAACACATATTTGTCATATCAAATGAAGAGCAAGTAAGGCTGAAGAAGGCAAAACTTACACCATCATAACACCACCATGTACAGCTGACGAAGGGGGAGGTGATCGGCCATATACACAAATGTTAAACCTGGAAGAAGTGTCACATAATTAATTATGTAATCACACAATTCTAAGAAATATCTGTTAGGACAGTGTCACTGAAGAGAAAAAAATACAACAAAAATATGTATTTTACACACCCATGCGTGCAGCAACACGATGATATACTTGACGTAGCGCTGTTTGTAGTTCTGGCTTGACAGTCAGGCGAGGTGGAAAGTCAAGCACAAACACCTACAAAATAGTTGTATATAAAAAAAAAAAACCCAAACAAACATAAAAATGCAAAATAAATTCATGAATATTCTTGTTATTGAACTATGGATCATGGAATTACTTGATATTGATAAAACAAAGTGGCGATGACGTTCATGTGTTCAAATTTGTTTGTCACAGCAGATAAACAAACCTTGGGCCAGCGGTCCAACACAGTTGCCAGTAGCGCAGCAAAATTCTGGGCGGAGTCTGTTACAAGCCCGTGTTCAAGGTTGTTGCCCGGGGCGAGAACACAAAACCATCCACAAGTGGACAGAGATGTGAGTCTCCCACCACCAGAACAAAAACATAAAGAAACTCGTGGCTTGACAAAATCACGACCCATACCTTCTTGTCTGGTTGCTGGGCCTTAAGAACGAACTTGCACTGTTTTGTCAGTCAGGAGCAAAACGGGCCATCGTCGCACCCAGGTCGCTGACCAGTACCGCGCCCTGTGTAAATTGACAAAAAAGAAAAATCTAAATATGTTTTTGGAAGATTTATTTGGAATACAACATAACAACACAGGCAGAACATGAAATCATGAACGTGGAAGTACTCACGACGTTCAAAGTCCTTCCGAGGTGGAAAAGGTGTCCAATCCCGTTTTTGCTCCAGGCGTCGTTTCATGGCCAGAGAGCGACGGAATGCCTTGGTGTTCGGCATCTGAACAATGAAATGAAAGATTGTGTCATTTTCAATGAAGGACAATGATAACACAAGTTTACAGAAAAAAGTGATGTTTTCTCACACACGACATCAAAACACAGAAAGGTTTCTGTACCTTTGCAGCTGGAGACGATGAGCTGAAATCAATAAAGCAAAAGAAAATGTGTATGTGTACTCTTGGACCCTAACCCTAATGCCATACAAGTCTATGGGGTGAAATTTCCACTTTGTCCTACAGATATGGGGCCACTTGCTTTTTCATCAGGAGCCCCCAAGAAGCACCCACGCCAAATTTGGGGCTTCTAGTACTTGAGGAACCCGGAAACCCTAACCCTAATTTCAGCTAACCCTAACCCTAACCCTAACCCTAGTTTCAGCCTTATTGTTAACCCTAATTCAATGCAAGTCTATGGGGTGAATTTTCAACTTTGTCCTAGAGACATGGGGCCACTTGCTTTTTCATCAGGAGCCCCCAAGAAGCGCCCACGCTAGATTTGGGGCTTCTAGCCAATGAGGAAAAATTTGGAGCAGACACGAAAGGGTTACAGCTGAGAAGGCACTTAAGATCCTCAAAGGACTGTTGCCACTCACTAGACCAAACAAATGGTTTCAATGGACTGGTTAATTCTTCTCTCGTGGCCGGCAGCTCCACTGCCTTGGTGCTGGAGATGCCCGCTCAGGGGCGCCGCCAGGAATTTTGGGCCCCCTTCAAAAAAAACAAAAACAAATGGGCCTCCTTTGCGCAGCGCTTGTCAAAAGCTTCACATCACTCAAAAAATACAGTATAGTTCAATAATAGTGCTTGAGTCCATCTTTGACAGTGTCAATGTATTTTTATTGTGAATTCTCCACAAAGCAAACTCTTAACATTGATGAATGATTCATGAAAAAAACACTTGATGTTTCACGGACAAAGTTGAGCTTTGACCTTCATAGACTTGCACTGCATTAGGGTTTAGCGATAAGGCTGGAATTAGAGTGAGGGTTTCGGGGTTCCTCATGGGCTAGAAGCCCCAAATTTGGCATGGGTGTGTCCAGGAGGATCCTGATGAACCTGAAAGTGGCCCCATGTCTCTAGGACAAAGTTGACCTTTGACCTCCATAGACTTGCATTGAATTAGGGTTAACGATAAGGCTGAAACTAGGGTTAGCTGAAATTAGGGTTAGGGTTTCGGGGTTCCTCAAGAACTAGAAGCCCCAAATTTGGCGTGTGCGCTTCTTGGGGGCTCCTGATGAAAAAGCAAATGGCCCCATGTCTCTCGGACAAGTTGACCTTTGACCCTCATAGACTTGTATGGCATTAGGGTTAGCGATAAGGCTGGAATTAGAGTGAGGGTTTCGGGGTTCCTCATGGGCTAGAAGCCCCAAATTTGGTGTGGGTGTGTCCAGGAGGATCCTGATGAACCTGAAAGTGGCCCCATGTCCCTAGGACAAAGTTGACCTTTGACCCTCATAGACTTGTATGGCATTAGGGTTATCGATAAGCGATACAAACCTGGTGAGTTTCAGACTTAGTGACTCTACGTACATGAATGTATGGGGTACCCCGTCCTTACCTTGTTCCAACCTTCCCTCCACAAACCTGGCTGTCCAGTGCCGAAGTCAAAGTGAGAGAGAGAACAAAGAAGGAGGAGGGCCTGTGACGCCGCTGCTGATTGGCTCGTTGGTCGGTTGAATGAGCCAATTGTAGAGCTCCCCTCGGTGTCCACACACTGCAAAATATATCTAAGAAATAAACACTTAATTTTAGAAAGAACAGGCTAGAAACAAGTCAAATTATCTGCCAATGCAGTAAGATATTTAGACTTGGTAAGATTTCTTAAAATAAGACGATATATCTAGGCATTTGAAGAATGGAAAAACTCTTGAAATAAACAGTAAAGCACTCATTCCAAGGACTGTACTCAGTCAAATAAACTTGATACTAGCTTCTCAATTCTTTTTTCACCTTTGCTTCTTTCTTAATTTGAATGAAAAGATCTTAAAACCAGACCTACTAACAGTGCAATTCTTCTTAATTTAAGTGTTCACAATATTAGCTTTTTTTTCTCAAAATGAGACAAAGCATCCACCCCCCCTACGCCCATTCCCCCCAACAAAAAAAAAATTCAGCAAACAGAATTAATATTGTCAACAACTATTTATTCACTTAAATTGCTGACAGTGCCTTCACTGCCTTGTAATAAAAACGTCACTAAGGCATTGCATCTTAAAACAACCTCAAGCAATCATTTCTAGAACGCAAGTAACAATTGTTACAATATTCTCTCAGTTACACAAAAAAAACAAAAAAAAAACAGTATGGGGACAGCATATAGTGTTGTGTTCCTATCACCACTGATAACATGTTTGTTCCAACAGACTCCCACCCACCCTCAAGTTACAACTACCAGGGGAGTCTATCACTACCTATGCCTAGTACACAGCTCTACTCCCCAATAAAATCTTTCCATTCTGCCATGGTCTTTTTTGGATGAGGCTGTGGTGTCTCACTCATGGATAGTGTCCTGTAGCACTTCTGTCTGAATGACAGAGAGAAGGGTTGCCACACACTTTTGGATATGTGAGGTGCAGGGCATAGTAGTAACCCATCAGATGAAGCAGACCGTCACTCAAGTCTTCCGTGGCTCCAAGACAGATGAGACAGCGGGTCCCATCAAACAGCAACACAGGAGTGCAGAAAGACCTCTTCTGCGAGTACATTGTGGGATCTTCTGTTGGCTAAAGAAAAAGAAGAAGGAAACGCCACATCCATGCATGGAACTATGAAGTGTTGAATGTGAGAAAATGCAAACAAACTTTCACCTGAATGACATGAAGCAGTGCCTCACTGGCATGTCCCAGCTTCTTCGGTGGTGGACTTGGTGAAGGAAAGAGTGTGGGGAGTGCCCTGAGCAGCGCGATGGAATATTCCACTGGAATAGAACAAATCAACTTTGAGTTCAAAGTTAGTCTTCCTAAAAATGAGTCTTATTAGGTTTGTGTTGACCACAAAAAAAATCTTATTTTTTCAGCATGAAGAGTATTACCATTCTGCATCTATTCATTCAGCGCAACATAAACCATCCTATGTCCAAGGAAACAGCTACACAGTCAATTAGAGACACAGCAAAATGACTCACCTACATCCAGCGTTATGCGTGGCTTCATCACTTCATTTTTTTTCCAAACACCATAAAATTACACATTGGTGCAGAAGTCTTCCCATCTCTTTTTTTAGTTCATCAATGAATTTTCTGTTGCCCTTATCCAGAATGCGCCGCAGCTCATTCATCGCCTATAATGCAAGTCAATGTTAAAATCTGCAAAAATGCTTGCTTTTCATCATAAACCAAAACAAGTTAATCACTTACACGATAAAGATCCTGGATGCATATCCATGTGTCAAGGATCTTTAGTTGGCCTTGTCCTGTTCTTTCAGAACATCACTATCAATGAAGGATCTTCTTGCTTGAAACTGCAGGTCAAGAATTTGGGAGAAAGCATCTTGGTTGGGTTTTGGTTTCTTGTACAGCTCCTGCAGGGTCTGATAATGTCTGGCCTGTGCTGTCAGACCATCTTTGGCTGATGAAATGGAGGAGACAAATCAGTAAATCAGTCAAATGGATGAAATTGTTTGGAGCGTCAAAATATATCAAATGACAATTCAAATGTAAAAATGCCTGTGATATATCATGATATCCAAAACTATCATAACATTGCCTAGCTTTCATACATTGTTATTATTATTAAAATGGACATGTTTCTACTCACGTGAAGTGTGGCCATTATCAGAACTGCGCCCTGGTGTGTGACACAAAATAATTGTTGATCCACCAATTGAGTCTGCATCATGATCTTCTTCTTGGTCACTTGCTGAGAAGTCAGTGCGATGCCTTTTCTTCTTGTGGCCCCTCTCTGGTGAATCTCTTGTGAAGATTCTTGTAAGTGCTCGCTTGGTAAATAAAATTTCACTCATTGAAAGAACAAATAAAGATGGAAAGTGAACATGCACAGATAAAAAAAAGTATCAGCCAAAAATAACCACACGCTTCAAAATCTAAGTGCGCAAAATAATATAATCACTTACATGTTTCATTGTTTTGTCTTAATCCTTCAGCATGGGATAATAATCCACTAGTCTTTGAGACATTGCAGTGACTTCATGCTTAGAAGGGTACCAGACCCCCTCTCCTTGCTGACTGGCTCTCAAGATAGAAATCATGCTGGTGACAGTGTTTGTCACCAGCCTGCATCTCAGCTCTTTGAACATGACACATTTCCCCTCACTGGCAGGGCGGGCCATCTGGAAGTAGTGCTTACGAGCTTGCTCCAACTCACTGTCTGTATAGAGGGTGGGCAAACGTTTTTAGCAACGGGCCACATGACAGACCTGCATCGAGTCGGCGGGCCACAGAAGGGGGGGTTGTAGGTAGGTACAGAATTAGTCCGGGTGCAGAATCGTTCTGGGCGTAGTGACTGCCCGATACGGCAACTCCATTGGGAAATACCTCTACATCGCGGTTGAACGTGATATATGGATAGATCACGGTCAAAACGCTATTTCGCAAGTGATAGATAGATAGATATATAGATAGATAGATAGTGTGTGTTGAATACATACATTCGTATATATATGTATATATATATATATATATATATGTGAAGAGAGAGAGAGAGAGAGAGAGAGAGAGAGAGAGAGAGAGAGAGAGAGAGAGAGAGAATTTCGTGTATACAATATAATACAAAGTACAGTAAATACGGCAGGGATTGACAGAAAAAAAAAGATAACCTTAATCAACCGATGTAGTTTGTCCTAATAGAGTTGCCGTATGTGACGTTGTTGGCATTCGCCCACTGGACAGAGGCGACTGCCAATTACGTCACATACGGCAACTCTATAAACGTACCGCGATCTATCCATATATCACGTTCGAACGCGATGTAGAGGTATGTCCCAATGGAGTTGCCGTATCGGCAGTCACTTCTGCCTGGAACGATTCTGCACCCGGACTAATTCTGTACCTACACCTCGTTGACGGGGGGGAAGCACGCTATCGCTATCGCGCTACACTAACTCGGCAAAGTTACGTGCCGACAAAGTTTCGTTGGGGGGTTATGACTGGCTTCACGCGGGCCGGACAGAGACACGCAGCGGGCCGGATGTGGCCCGCGGGCCGGGGTTTGCCCATGTCTAGTATAGACAACATATTGTGGAGGAGCAGGAAGCTGTGGGGTCCTCTTTGGGCTGCTTTTCACCAAAGGAGTGGATGTCTGAGGACAGATTGGAGATGTTCCTCCTGGTGAAGACACAGTTCCTGGCTTCATTCGGGGCAGCCTTGTCTGGTACGGTGGAATTCTCAGCCGAGAGGAAACCAGATCCAAAACATTATGAACAGGAGAGAAACAATAGACCCAATTAGGAAAAAAGAAAAAAGAAAGTGTTATGCTCGATGTTTTCAGAGCAAAGTAGGTAACCAATCACATCTACACTAATAAGGGCCCAAATCCGTTTCCTCCTGAGAAAGTGTTCTGGTCCAGGAAAAAGGTCTCTCAAATCATCACGACAGAGGGTGTGGAGCAAGGCTTCATCGATGTAGGCAGCTATAAAGACAGTCCAATCATTAACAAACCTACATTTTTTAACTGATGCAACGCACTGAGGGACGCAAAGATTGCACTCCGGCGCAGGTGTGATTGATGACGTGAAGGTGGGGGCAAACCCACCTGCCACATAGTTAATTAATTAAATTAATTCATTAAAGTGCTTTTTGAACCTTTGGCCGCTCCGTAGATTGTGGAAACGGGAAATGAATTGACTCACAGCACACAGTCACACGCTTGCAGCCGGCTTGTAAGCACAACAAAAAAAAGAAAAAGACACTGAGCGTAGATGAGCACTAGGAAGGACTAACATGGATAAGGCGTCAATTGTAAATGGAAAGTTCCACTTCAAAACCCTGCCAGATGGCAGTCTTGACGGGACAAAAGTGATATGCATTTACTGTAAAGCTGTATTTAGTTTCCACCTAAGTACGAGCAGTCTAACTTTCACTTGTCTGCGAAGCATACAGCTGACGCGGAGAGCCCTCCGCCCCCTTCTGAGGTAAAGCAAACCACGTTGGATGGTGTGGCACGGAGACCACTGGCCGCGTCCACCACACGCCAACTTTCAACAGCCAATTAAAGTGGTGGAGGACGAGGGTCTGCGCGATATCATATATATTATACTGACTATGGATGAATATGACACTGACTGGATGATTATGGCACTGACTGTGGATTACTATGGATGCTGAACAGCTGTTATAGGCTATACTGCCTAACTGCACTATATCAGTTGAGTCCTGTACTGTATTGCACTGCCCCCTGTTTAATGCACACTTTATTTATTGTTTTGATTTAATTTAATTGATTTTGTGCATCACAGTTTGATGCAATGCATAAGTGTCATCCTTTTGTCTTAATGGCTGCTGAAAAAAGGGGGATGAATAGTTCAAGTTCGAGTTGAAAAGTAAAATAGAGAAATTTTGGTAGTACTAGTAATCATTAATATGTAATGTTACAGTTATGCCCATCTGTTATCTTTGTTGGGCTTGAGTTTATGATTATTTTTTTTACCCTGTGCATCTTTTGTTTTGTTAGTAGTACTTGGCATTGCTCCAACACGAATAAACATGCTGCATCCCACTAGATGGCGCATTTGCCTTATTTACAAGCACCACGGTCATCTGAGCTGATTGCTGCCACTCTCAGCAGCGTGCGTCTACTAAGGTCTACTAAGATTCCACAATCTATTACACCTCGTAAGCAAAACAGGCTACAGGTAAAATTAAACATCTTCAGTTGAGCAACTCAGGCAAGTTAAACTGATTTAAAAACAAACAAACACTATAATACTAGGAAAATAATCCTCTATATGTCAATAAATACAACAGATTGAGTATTCATTAAAAAAAAAAAAAATGCTTACTTTAAATAAGAAAATCCAACAAACCAACAAGTGCAACACTAAAAAGCAAACCAACAATCAAAATAATGCTTAACTGCCTTAGTTTCGTCCCACACTTATCAGCTTAGCTACTAAGAATAACACACATTATTCACCTGGACAGAAGGAGGTTCTGAGGAACGTGTTGGTCCTGGAGCGTCCTGGAGCTTCCTGGTCAGGATGTTCGGGAGATCCCTCTGGCTCAATGTCTGGAGCGCCAACATATTTTAGAATTGCTCCTGCAGAGACAAAGCTCATTAGATCATCAAGCAAAACAGATCAGAAGCACATTTTCCTATTTTATTATTATAGTGATGTTGCAGTAATATAGGAAAATTAAAAATTCATTTGTTTTTAAATTAAACATTATGGTTGCAGTGTCCCTTTAAAGCTTTTACCCAATTACAAAACTGTCATTTTTAAGAGTTTTTGGCATTACTTTACACACTGTACTAGTTAAAGTAATAAAACTAAGATAAATGACCCACTGCCACAACAGTCTAAAATAGTCAACACCATGCCAAATAAAGTATTTCCATAAAATATTTCTTTGAATTATAAAACAGTAGCACATTTCTAATGAAGGGCCTACAAAATACAAACTAAGCTTAGTAAATTCATCCTAAATTAAGGCTAAAATAACATTAAGAGTCAAATATGTGAGAGACAACTTCCACTGAACAATAACAGGGGACTGACTACAACAACAACTACAACATGCCCTCCCTCCCGCCCTCCCTGTTAGAATGTGAATAAACGGGTGTGGAGTCAATCAGTCATTCCCATGGCAGGATAGGCCAACTTGGCAGGACATGGTCAACTTTCATAAAACAAACAAAAACGCTGATTCATGACGAACAAATATTAGCCAGCCAGCTAACATTTATCCGACGCTAGCTAGCTAGCTGGCTAGCAGGACAAATAAACAAACTTGGGGAGGGAGGCAACAGCGTTTCCCCTCCACCTCTCCAGCCCACATCACAAACAAATAACTTACCTTTCCCCTTTGCAAGTTTTTCTTGATCAGTTTTCTTTTCCTTCCGTTTGTCCGCACCGCTGGGATAAGTCCTTTTTGATGCCATTATGGTGTCTGTTTGTTTTTAATCCTCTCGCTAACGGGAACGAATGGTAGCTGTCAATCATTCACGTCATACCTGCGCGTCGCCAGCCCTCCACGTCACAACCTGCGTGACAGTGCGGCAAGCCCCCAGAGTCCAAGATGGCGTCCCATTGCTTTCAATGAAGTTGCTCACCCAACGCATGGCTCCCAAAAACTTTTTGACTTCCGCATTGATGGGATAATAGAGCATGCGCAGTTGTGTCAGTGTGGAGACCGTCACTGACAGACGTGCGCGCTCACGAACCGTACAAAATTCAACATGGAAATCAATGTATTTTTTACGGAACAACTGACGATTGTTGTTTGGAAATTTTAGAAATAATAATGATGATGATGATGATGATCATTATTATTATTATTATTATGATTATTATTATTATAGTATTATTATAATAATATACTATTATTTGTGTCTTAAACAAGTGAGCAATGTGCCACTGAATAATAAATGATAATTCTTTGAAGCAATTCTCTTTGGAAAGCAGACAAAGTAATGAAATGATTGGTCTATTTATTTCATCAGAACTAAAAAAAATTAAAAAAAATAAAAACTCAACGATCTTGAAAGTTCCTCCCTGAAAGTTCCTCCCTTTCTCTTGCACCTGTCGATGTGTGTCGCTAACACAAATTTGCAAATATTTTGTCGTCCTCATGGAATTAAACAGCACATCATGTTAAATTATCAGCGAGTGCTCTCTCTCTTTTCATGCAATTCATCACGCTTAACATGTAATGCTGAATCATGAAAGCTATGGAGCAAAAAATAATAATTACATAAACGACTATCCCAGCTGTCTTAGGGCGAAGGCAGGGTGACACCCTGGACAAGTCGCCAGTTCATCGCAGGGCCACATAGAGACAAACAACCATTCACACTCACATGCATACCTACGGACAATTTAGAATGTTCAATTGACCTCACGTGCATGTTTTTGGAGTGTGGGAGGAAGCCGGAGAACCCGGACAGAACCCACGCAGACACAGGGAGAACATGCAAACTCCACACAGAAAGGTCCCAGGTCCAGGCCCCGGAATCGAACCCACGACCTTCTTGCTGTGAGGCGGCAGCGCTAACCACTGCACCACCGACTATTTTATTACTTAGTTGAAAATGCCATTTTATTTCATTTAACAAAGCATATCATTATTTCATCATGCATTTAATTGTTTTGTGGTCCTGTGTTTTAGTGCTTCATAATTGTATTCTGTTGTCAAATTTGCCCATCAAAGTCAAATTAGTAATCCTCTACATCAGTTTAAGGAAAACCAATTCTAGGTAATGCATTGCAGATCTTGTAGCACCTGTTACAATGGAAAGAAATGTATACATAATAAGTACGTCTGTGTGCCCGATATTTTAGCTAACACTAAACTTTCTGCACAACTGTCTGCATTGTGCTTTTTCTTCGGCCACAGAGAACAGAAACGTCTGTAGTTCTTTGTTCACCCATGGTACAGTTTCATAAGCTTTTCAGTTTTTAATACGTGTTAATGTAAAAATCCACACGCGAGGCATTTAAAAATGGCGGTTTTGGTCTTTCGTGAAAGACTGCCTTTGGCCAATCAGTGTCCTGAACGTTGCTACGTCACCCTTATGGTCTCAGCTCTGCTCGCTTCGAACCCCAACGAGGCAGGTACCAAAATCCTAACCCCTGGCAACGTGACAATTGTTTTTTTCAATTGAAGTTTTCGTTATTTTGTTCGTTTTCGTTATACTATTATAACCGTGGTCAGGACCTCCAGTGAGAAGATCCACTGGAGGACATTTAGAGCAAACAGTCAGACAACAGCAGCTTCACCACATCAGCTGAAAAATGGAGTTTGGATGCTTTCAGCTTCAAGTCGTGGACAGAAAATGATGCTCACACTGTCACACTGATGTTTTCTTCTCCAACCTTCTCTCAGCTCCAGAGGTTGGTGGTCTGCAGGAGCTTCTACAGCAGCAGAAGATCAGTCTGGAGAGGAGATGTGAACGTGTGACTGAAGGTGAAGAAGCAGGAAGTCAAACTCTCCTCAACAGCATCTACACTGAGCTCTACATCACTGAGGGACTGAGTGAGGAGGTCAACAGAGAGCATGAGGTCAAACAGCTGGAGACCAAGAAGACCAAGAAGACCAAGGAGATCCTCCACGACCGTCCAATCAGGTGCAGCCAGATCTTTGAAGCCTCACCTGAGCAGCAGGGACTCAGGGAGTCAGAGTGGTGCTGACCAGGTCTCTGGGCTGGACTGGGAAGCCTTGGGGTCCCACTGGAGGAGCTGGAGGAGGTGACTGGGTCCAGGGAAGTCTGGGGGTCTCTGCTGAGGCTGCTGCCCCCGAGACCTGACTCCGGATACGGCAGTAGAAGATGGATGGATGGATGGATGGATGGATGGATGCCAGGTGATAGAACATTTCATAAAAACAGACTCTGCATTATAACTTCTATTACACTCTAAATAACTCACTCCAATATAACTGCACTCGTCCTTCTCTCACATTACATTGGATCACAATGACCAAACAACACAACAAACACAATGATCCAACTGTACTGCCACGTCCAGACTCTGTGTAGGTCTGTAGGCCTCTTGGACCTTCATGTGAACCACTGCGTGTTGACTGGAGGTGAAACATGACTGACTGCTGTCCTCCTACCTGGACAATGCAATCTCACTTTCATTCTGCTGCAGATGGCCATTTTCATTTTACACCGTCCAAATTTACAGCTCAGGGCGCTGGGACGAATTCCAAATTGTGTGCAGATACAGGCCTACACTTCAAATAATTATGAGAAAAATCCAACGTAAAGAGAGCACTTCCATTAGGAAATAGTCAACATGAAATTTCGTCTTCTACTGACACCTGCTGGTCAAACTGAATAGTTGCAAATATTGTGAAGAAGTTGTCATCTAATTCTAATCCTAAACAATATGGCCATTCGAAGTGAAGTATTAAGACAATTAATCAGGTTTGTACTGCTTGATTGAACACATTCATCCCGTTCCAGTGCACTAAAACCCACTTCCCTTCAGGACCGTGTCAGCGAAGCCAAAACTTCCTTGAGTGACGTTGTGTCCCAGCATGCAATGCGAGCTAGCGATTCACAATACTATTCCATCACAAACATGGATGTAAAAAATAAAAAGGGACGAAAAATGAAACTTCAGGAACAACAACCATTGCAATACAAGCAGAACTGGGCCGAAGTTTTATATAAGTTTTATATTATGTGCTGGGTGCTCGTCACCCCACCAACCACCTCGGAGAAGGTCTAACAGGAGAAGCTTGCTGGCGGAAATGATGCACTACAAGTGGATGTGACGCTCATGAGTGCGATGGATGTGGTAGAGCAATGCTCCAGAACCCGATTAAGACTACTCTCCCTCCACTTTTTTTGTTTTGTATGAGCGTTTAAAAAAAACAACATCATGATAATCGAATAAGCTTTGGTTTATTAATCAGAATTAAAACAAGTAGGTTTTGCCCTTACAAGGTTGTAGTTTTGTTATAGATGAGTTCCTTTGTTGTAGTTTGGCGCTTGAAAAACTATATATGGGATGTACCATGACCTGAGGGATTTCCTCATCCCATCCCAGCTTGGTTCTGATGCTGAATGTGAATGTATCTTGTTGCTGTACATCCCACTGAGCTCCAAGGGCCCTCTCCATAGGGAGCTGGTCTCTGTCAAGGTTAAGTGTTTTTACCTCTTTAGCTCTCTGCTCTTCAGGAATGGCGGCCAGCACCGAGCGATGATTGCTGACCCACTTATTGAGCTTAAATCCACCTCTACCGCACAGGTCTGTTAGCTGCTGGTACACATGTATTGCTTGTTCCACCGTGCTGACGGCCTTTAGACAATCATCCACGTAGAAATGTTGACAAACAGTGTTTATAACCTCGGCTGGGAAGTCATGCTGATTGTCGTCGAGGATTGGGGCTTGGGGATGACACTGCCCCAAAGATGTGGACCAGCATCCTGTGCTCTTGTAGGTCCTTTGTAATGTCCCCATCTGGCCACCAGAGGAAGCGTAAGAAGTTTACATCCTGGTTGGAAACTCTTACTTGATGAAACGTTCCCTCAATGTCAGTCATGAATGCTACAGGGCCTCGGCGAAAACGAAGCAGCACAACTAGCAGTGTACTTGTCAAATTGGGACCCTGCAGGAGCTCTTTATTTAATGATGTTCACTCATTTTCAATCACACAGCCACTAAAAAACCTGATTGTGATTGAGAGGTCCTCAGCAGCCAATCACTGTTGGGAGTCCAGCCTTCAAACACTCCTCCTGAATCCACAGTCACATCTGTGAGCATCTGGAACTTTGGCCCCGATCCTCCACACCACACAACTTGGGATGACAGCGCCACCTACCTGTATCCTTTCAGCAGCCAGTCCCATGTTCTGACCCGTTTCCACTGTGGCCTGTTGGCTCATCTGGTCCAAAGTCTGGATCATCAGTGTCCAGGTTCATGGAATGAGTCAGTGTGCCGCCGTCCTGTGATGTCATGATAGAGAATCACTCTATTTATACTAATGTGCAGAACCACTGGAGTGTGGAAGCAGACAGTTACCATAATCCAAATGAAAAAGCAACAGCAGAAATGCTTTTTCATTTTAAGAACGTGGCTGCATTATTTGACTCATAAATAAAACCACCAATAAGTCCATTATGGTCCGAGTATGTTTTGGTCATTGGATTGAAAAACCAAAAACAGACGCTAATTTGTTTTTCGTTTTACAAAGAAAAAAAACACAAATATGAAATATGAGACATTTTTCCTTTTAACGGTGTGATATTGAATACAAGAACATTTGAAAATGGCTTGATTCTATTTTTATAGTTTGAAGAACAAAAAATAAAATCACGAAAACACAAAGACAAAAAACAGTGCGTTTTACCCTCGTCTTTGGAGAGAGGTACGAGATCAGCAAGTTAGAGGCCCGTGTTGACTCAGGCAGAGCGCTGCAGATTTGCTCACTGGTTGTAGGAGAAAAGCTAATTGTTCATTGTAAATGTCTCTGGAACCCTACTCGGAAATCATTTTTCACATGGCAAGACAAGGCAAGGCATCCTCACAAGTTTCTGAGCGGACATCGCTGGAAAGTGGCAGGACAAGAGGTTCCTCTGCAAGAAATGTGAGAAGAGTTTGTGCTAAACATGGATGGCCTAAATGTGAAGGGGCTCCCCGATACACAGCTGGAGATCGAAGTGGCAAAAGCAATAACTGAGGTGTTGTAACAACTCCACTGGCAGATTAAACACGCTTCACAATGCTTCTGTGCTACGACTGAAAACCCTCCAGTGAACCAAAATTGATCAATTAATTCCAACATCCCCCCTTTTGACACATGGTCTAAACCGTGCGTCAATTTAGCGAAATGTGGAAATAAATGTTTTGGCAGACACGGGTTACCGTTTGGTCCCACCCAAATGTCAGTAACGTGGTCCCAGCATGCGCGGGCGGAGCGCCAAGCGGCCTTCTCCTTCGCTGTGGCGAGGGACTGCATTTCAGCCAGTGATGCATCAGCCTCCTCAAATGAGGCTGTCATCATCGGGGCTGACGAGGGTGCAGGCTGCCTCGCAGCGGACTTTGCTGCCGCGTCAGCTCTGGCGTTGCCCTGGGAAACAGGGTCACGAAGGTTAGTGTGAGCAGAACATTTACACACTGCTATTTGGGAGGGCAAAAGTATGGCTCGCAAGAGGTCAGCAATAAGCACATGATTTAACACCGGCTTCCCGTCTGACTTGAGGAAGTCCCTGCATTTCCACAGTGCCCCAAAGTCATGAACGACACCAAACGCATAACGGGAGTCTGTGTAGATTGTGACAGACTTGCCCTCTGCAAATCTACACGCTTCAGTTAGCGCAACCAGCTCTGCCCCTTGTGCTGAGAGGTGACATGGAAGGGAGTCAGAGCAGATGACCTCCGAGTCGGAGACAACTGCGTAACCAACTCTGTTGGCGCCTTTGTCGTCCCGGAATGCTGAACCATCTGCGTAGAAAACAAAATCAGCATTAGCAAGGGGTTCGTCAGATCAGGTCAGGTCGGGGGGAGAAAATTGTGTCTAGCTCTGCAAGGCAGTTGTGTGTGGGTTGGGCACGTTCGGTGCCCTGGCGTGGACAGCAGCGTTAACTGCTCTCAAATGTTGAACAAACTTCCAGTCATCACGTTGAGGAGGAACTCTGGCCTTTTTTACAGGGAACATGGGCGTGCGCACTGGCGAGTCGGGGCATGGGACAATGACACCTGCTTCGAGAAGAGAATCAAAAACAGGAGTGATCCCTTCAACAGTTTCTGGCTTCAGAGGATATTGCGGCTGGTTGGGCCGAATATCACTTTTGGGTGTGATCTTCACCCGTTCGGCACCTTTGATCAGTCCCACATTGTATTTGTGAGCAGCCCACAGTGAGGAGGGAACCTCACTCAGTTCCTCGGGCAGCTGCGATGTGTCAGTGAAACATGCAAAACTCGTGTTGTGGCGCTCGCTGTCACGTGTCTCTGTCAGGTGCAGACAGCGAAGAGCCTGTGTTTCCAGTGGAAAATCAGTCTTATGCACATTCAGGGTGGGGGAGTAAAAATGTCCCCGCTCCTTTCGGTGCCAGTCTTTGGTCGACAGGCATTTCATCAAAAACGGACCTAGGTCCTTCCACTCATCGCCTGGACTCTTGGAAAGTGAAATGTGTGGGGTAGACCCACGGACAGAAAAAAAAGAAATGCACTCTGCTCTGGTGTGAGTGAAACAGAGGCAACGCATCGTTGGGGGCCCCAAAACAACGTAGAAACAAAGAGGCCATCATTCACGCTTGGGAAAAAAAAAACTGACTCTCAAACACACTCTTTCTTTCACGAGTTGCACTGGCTGTGCAGTGCAAATTGGGATCTTTCATGAAGTGAGCATCACCCGGCACCTTATCGTTAGCCGCCACTATCAATTCTTCTGGGGCCTCGAGGGGAAGCAACCACTGATAGACATGCAAGAGAGGCTTAGCAATTTGAGCCAAGGTCGAGGAAGATAACGACCTGGCAACAATCAACCCGTCGGGGGTGGAGATGAGATTCATGCCCATGGCTAGAAGCAAATCTCTTCCCAACAAATTCATCGGACACACTTCTGACAATACAAAGCTGTGTTTAATTTGGTTTTGTGATGTGCATGTCTCGTCGCCGTAGTCAATACAAGTAAGTGGAGTGGTGAGAGGCTCTCTCTTCTTCGTTCCAGCTGCCCCGACAGAATAAACATATCTCCCACTTTTTTTTTTACACTGGGGAAGTTCTTCTGCACGAAGGAGCGACAATGTTGCTCCGCTATCGGCTAGGAACGTGATATTTTTACCCATGATTCTAAAAGTGACCCGCGGCAGTTTCTCAAAAGCAGCTTCTTTATACAACGTGTATGTGGGAGGAGGCGGCACGTGACGACGCTCTAAACCTGTCAATGGTGCTCAAAATTTGGTCACGTAAATCAACCTCGAACTCTGTGTCAGTGTCAATGCATGTCTCACCGTCAGGCTGAGAGCAATCAGTCGAACCTAAATCATTGTCAGAAGAAAAATCATTATCAACATGTAAATCACTATACGTTTCCGAATAATCAACATCAGAATATGAATCAGTGTACGTGTCTGCAGGGGAAAGGGAAGTTAGAGGGGACAGCAAGCATTTCTTCATTGCAAGAAGCGTGTTGCATGTGTGTGTGTGCATCACTTCCCTGCGAAGACGCTGTAGGCCGGGGGTCCGTCTCGCCGTGTCACTGAGGTGCTTCATCATGGTGAGGGAGGCACGCTTTATCTTCTTGTCCTCTGCATCGCTGGCCTCCTGCAGAAGCCTCTCAGCGTGCACTGCATGACGTCGGACCTCTGTCAGCCGGGCATCTTCAATCCCCACCCAGCAGCTTCTGTTAACTGCTTTGGCGATCTGGGGGAGCAGCCCTTGTCTGAAAGCAGTGATGAGGCTGGCCGTTTGGTTGACGGCAGTCCTGATGAACGTGGCGACGCTGCGGCGTCGGTGCTGGAGTGCGCAGGGTTGTACGGTGGTAGCGTTGGATGAGGGCAGGCGGGAGGAGGGAAGACAGGCATGTCCAGGAGAGGGTCCCTCGGGCCTGTAAGAGAAGGATACAGACGATTTGGTGCATTTGAATGCTCGTGTGTGAGCGGCTCCTTTTCTCCCTCCTCTGGGGAGTGTGTGTGAGTGTGTGCACCCTCTGCCGCTATCTCTGTCACCCCTGTGCTCCAGCGCCCAGCGCTGTTCACACGTTTGTTTTTGTTTTTTTTACTTGTTTCCTGTCCCTGACTTCTGCTTCAGTTTTCCAAAATGAAAAACACCCTTCATGATCTTTGATGATCTGAATTGCATATTTGTTTGTTTTTTTCTTTTTTGTAACCTTTCCCTCTGCTATCTTCAATTTATCCCGGAGGTTTCTCAATTCCTCCAAACTCAGTGATCCCCCCTCTGGGAAACCACACTTTTCAACCCAAACATCCAACATATCAAGACAATCTGGACCGTATTTTTTCCGCATGTCGTCCACAATTGGTCCCCCCTGGGGAACAGCAGCAGCCACTTTGCTCTGGTTCTTCCCCAGCACTGTCTAGCTAGACTTATTACTCTGACTTTTCACTAAGTTTTCACAAAATTCCAAGTCAGAAAATACACAGGCGTCCCCGTGCACCCCTTTTTCTTACTCTGGAGCAAAAAGGTGGAGAAAAAACTCACCCCTCTGGTAGTTTACCTACCAGAAGCTTCCGGCTCACTTGCGGAGCGGGAATTTCAGTGTTGATTCAGAATCAACACCGACCTGACAGGCACGGTTAACGTATGCGCTCCGTCCTGCCCCGGGACCGTTCGTTCGTAGACGACAAGGAAAACAACCCACTGGTCACTGATATGTCTGAGACAAGAACAATTACTTCTCACCCGATCTCTGAATCAGCACTTCCTTTCCAGGTTCGCTTGGATAGACGTGAAGCCGATCAGATCCACTCTTAGACGCCGATCCTCTCATCTCTGAATGCTTGGTTCGAGGTAGAGGGGGAACGAGGAGTTTCCTCCGTTCCTGGTCCCGGGCCCTCAACGTCCCAGAGTTCCACTGACGGGTCTCCAGCAATCCTGTTTGTGACGCCAAATTGTTGTGGAAAAGAGCGAAGAGGAATACTGGGATAATAAGTAATTTAATGAACAAACAATAAAAAAAGGGATCGGAGCTCCGAGGCACAAAACACAGTAAAATGGGAGTGCGAGTGCGAGGTGGGAAGGAGGAAGAAGGTCTCTTATACACAGGACTGGGAGGGGATAAGATAAGGAAAGAACAGGGAGGAGAACAGAGAGAGACAAACCAACGACTATACGATAGTTGACCGATTTCACAGCTCATATCCTGTACAGGGAGAGGATGAGCACATCAGTGGCAGGCCATAAAACAAAGTGAAATACGATGCGTATATGTTAGCCTAGGATTCTAACAGTTTACACGTGCTACTAGTGATCATACAATATAAACCAAGGTAAAGAATAACACAAGAATACTCTATCATGTTCGACCCATCTTAATAACCGAGATTTTTTTTCCAGGTGTGCTTTGCTCATCTCTTTGTACCAAATATTTAGGGGAGTTTTTATAACATCACATAGATTATTAGAGTATATAGTCTTGAAAGCTTTGTCACCCAGCAGAGATTGAAGTGGGATATCTAGTTGGTCAAATTCTAGCTCCTTCCATTTTGCATCGTAACCCGCCCTGCACCAGTAGACTATATACTGCAGTTGTGCTGCTTTATAGTCGTCCTCCGAGCATGGGAGTGACATCCCTCCCTGTTAAGTGTAATGTTTTGTAGCATACCCTTGGTTTCTTGTTCTGCCATATGAATCTAGAAATGATCCGATTCCATTCACTGAATTTCTTATTGGGTATTTCTACAGGCAGCGATTGGAGTAGAAATAACAATTGTGGTAAAATAACCATTTTTTAAGTATCTATTCGGTTGTAAAAATCAAGTATCCGGGTCGGATAAAGTCACCAGGATGTCATCTGCATATAAACATGTCTTATATTCTTTCCCCTTGAATAGTATTCCCGTGATTTCTGGGTCTTCCCTAATCTTTTGAACAAGTAGCTCTATAAATAGAGCAAACAAGATGGGGCTCAGTGGGCAGCCCTGTCAGCAACCCCTCTCCAAACGGATTGTACCTGAAAGACTGCCATTTATTCTGATCCGGGCCACAGGTGAATTTTAAACATTTTATAACTGTATTGTTAAAGCCAAAACGTTGCAGGACCAGGTATAAAAATTCCCATAGAACAGAGTCAAAAGCTTTTTCTGTGTCAAAGCTAATTGCTAAGGACATTGTGTTTCCTTTGCTCATTATATGTAACAGATGTATAGCTCGCCTAACATTGTCTTGTGTTTGTCTAGTTTTAACAAAACCTGTCTGGTCCGTGTCAATTAGGTTAGGGATAATATTTTCTAGTGTGTTGACAATAATTGAAGTGAAAATTTTATAATCAGTGTTTAAAACTGAGATAGGTCTGTATGAGCTGCAATCTGTCCTAGCTTTCCCTGGTTTCAGTATTACAGATAATATGGCCTGTTTCCAAGATGGTGGGGTCTCGCCACCTTTTCAGACATAGTTAAAACAATTTAATAAATAGCAGTGGGGTCACAGAGTCCCTAAAAGTCTTATACCATTCTGCTGGTAGTCCATCTCCCCCGGCTGCTTTGCTTGTTTTCAGTTTAGAAATTGCCTTGTCGACCTCTGCATTTGTAATCTCTGTAGTTAAGCACTTATTTTGTTCTGTGACAACAGATGGCAGGTCTAGGGATTTCAAAAAAATTGATTGACTGTTACTGCTTTTGCTAATTCGGGTTGAGTGTATAAATTCCTGAAGTATGATTCAAAAGACTGTAATGCTTCTGGCTTATAACACATCTGGTTGGTGACCGGGTCCTTTACTTTATATATGGATCTTCCAGACTGTTGTTTTTTAAGTCTCCAGGCTAAGAGTTCTTTAGCACGGGGTCCATTTTCATCGTGGGTTTGTTTGATATACTTAAGTGTAAGTTCCTCCTGGTCCTTCAGTTTCTTATTTAGTTCTGATTTTACTACGGTTATTTGTTCCAATAAGGTGGGGTCGTTAGTCTCTACATGCTTCTGTTCCAGTGAGTCGAATTTACTTGTCAAGTCGTTAAGGTGTTTAAGTTTTTCTTTTTTCCTTTGTGATGCCCAACTTATAATCTTCCCACGCAACGCAATACTGCTTTTCCAGCATCCCATAAAATACTCTGTGACGTCACTGTGCTACCGTTAAGGTCTGTATATTCCTTCATTTCTTTCCTAATGTAATCTTCAAATCGGGTGTCATTTAATAGGGAGGTGTTGAGTCTCCAAATAGTGTTTTTGTGTGGGACACCTATATTTATTTTCACATATACACCTGAGTGATCTGATATGTCGCTAACACCAATTCTACAATCTAAAACCCTGTGTCTGTCTGTTCAGAACATAAAGAAATAATCGATCCTCAAGTAAACTGAATGAGGGTGAGAGTAAAAAGTCAATTGTTTAGTGGATGGATGAAAATCCCTCCATACATCAAACATACCAATCCTTTTAATCATCTTCTTAATATTTAGTGACTCAGGATTTGTTTTCTTTGTCGGGTTTGATGAATCTAGAGTGGGATGCAGCTGTACATTCCAAGGGGACTCGTGCCACGCAAAGCCTATTCCGACCTGGCGATCCTGTTTGAATCCATTAGCAACCAGCTACATTACCCTGGGCAGCTTCACGGGTACAGGTGGATGTATGCTAAATGCAGAGAGAATGGACTGCGTGTGAGAAAAGGAAGGTTTTGAAGGAGCTGGATCCAAGAGGAGTGTCATTAAGGCAAGCGGGGCGTCTCAAACGGAGGAATTACTTCTCAAACTTCTCAACTTCATCTGGCACCTGGACTCATATGATGAACTGAAGCCATATGGTATTTGTGTGAATGGATGTATCGATGGCTTTTCAAGAAAAATAATCTGGCTCAATGCTTACACAACAAGTAGTGACCCAAAAGTAATTGGAGGGTGCTACATAGAAGCGGTACAGCGTTTTGGGGGGTGCCCTAGAGTTGTTCGAGGCGACCTTGGAACCGAAAATGGCCATGTTAGAGGCTTCCAGCGTTTCCTCGTCCCTGTTCAACCAGACGACACCCTCGATAGTTACTTGGAGGGGGCCAGCACCGCCAATCAAATAATTGAATATTGGTGGGGTTTCCTGCGTGGCCAGCGCATGGAGTTCTGGTTAGCCTTGTTATCAGACCTCAGAGACAACGGGCATTTTGATGGCGAGTTTCTGGACAAAAGTCTCCTGCAGTTTTGTTGTATGGGCCTCCATACAGGTGAGTTCATGAATAATGTTTTATTTTCATTTTGTGCGCATGTGTATGTGAGTGAGAGAGAGGGGAGGGAGGACAGAAACGGGAAAGGGGGTGTTGGGAAGACAGACAGACAGAGACGGGAGGAAAGGAAAAAGAATGCTAAAGAGAAGGGGTAGAAAAGGGAAAGGAACAGAGATGGAAGGGGAGAGAGATGGAACAGAAGGGTAGAAACAGAGAGGATAAGAGATGGGGAGAAAGAGGGGGGGGAGGGGAGGGATGAACAGAGACAGGGAGGGAGGGAGAGGGTGGGGTTGCTCATGTGTGAATGCTGTAATTTAGTGTTTTATTTATGTTCTGCTGGCACAGCTCTTCCTAAATGTATACATTTTCAACAGGATGAGTTGGATGACACTGCACAGGTGTGGAATGCACACAACATCAGGCCATCAAGAAACCTGAAGCGGTCGGCCTAATGTGACGCATGCTGTTCCTGAACTTTAGCGAACAACAGATTTTCTCTCCCCTGTTGAAGATGAACACATTCAACTGTGCAAAAATGAATGTGTCTTTCGGCTGGCTGTACCATGTAATCCAGATATTTATGAACTCTGTATCATCTTTATGGCTGAGTCCCATCTTGCTCCACCAACAGATCCGTATCAGGCTGTGAACTTGTATTTTCACCTAAGAGAGGCCATCACTGCATCTCTCTAAACCACCCGACCCTCTCCACAGGATGGACACTTATTCCACTGCAGTGCGCCTCCCCCTGACCCTATCCAGAGAATGGACACTAAATTGTTGTGAACCTCCTGTTATTTTGTGTCTTGTTAAATCTCTAGTGTTCCTTTTAAAAATACACAGGGATATCGGTTATTTACTGCACTCCTTTGTTTCTGTTATTACGCAATCCTTATGGTGATGCTATTTACTGAATTTACTTTTTGACCTGAAGGTCGTGTGTGCAAAGAGCTGTTAAATAAAAGTAGCCATGTAAAAGAACTTAACTATGTTCAGAACAAAGTTGTTGAAACATTGAGAAACACAGAAGCACAAGGTTACTTTAAGATTTACTTTAATTATTCTTCACTTCCATGAATTAATGAACATTAACGTGATTCTTTAAAGTCAACAATTCCTGAAAAATTAAACCGGTGTTGGACAACTCGTTCTGAATGCTTGGTTAGAGTAAACAGATGGACCTGTAAGCAGTCATTTTCAAAACAACATTTTCACTTTCAACAACAACAACAAAAAAAAAACTCATAAAACTCTGCTGAAGCATTTACTAGTCTGTAACACAGGTGTAACTATGGAAGCAGATAGTTACCATAATCCAAACAAAAATGCAATAGCAGAAATGCTTTTAAATTTTAAGAACGAAGCTGCATTATTTGACTCATAATTAAAATGGTTAATAAGTCATTCAATCTGCATTTTCATTTTCTTCTTCAAGACTGCTCATTCTTCATTCTTGTACTTAATTCAAATGAAGGAAAACACATTTGAGATTTAATTTTCAAAACATGCACCAGCAAAGAGTTACCAAAATTCAAAATTCAAAAATGAAAAAGCAATAGCAGAATGCTTTTTCATTTTAAGAACAAAGCTGCATTATTTGACTCATAATTAAAATCATTAATAAATATTCCTATATGCATTTTCATTTTCTTATTCGTGTTGCACCTTTTATGACACAATCAAACAGAAAACTGAGGGCATTGCTTTTTAATTTTCGTGGTCCTGCCCTGCACAAGAGTTACCACAACTCGAAAACGAAATCGCAATCTCAAAGTAAGCGCGCGGCGCAGGAAAGTGACGTCAGCACCTCCGCTGTGGGTATGGCGGTATGACACCAAGTGTCATTTGCCTCCTGTTATGTGTAAATTCTAATGTTTGTGAATTTAAGAAAGATATATATATATATATTATTATTTTTTTTATTTAAAAAGAAAAGAAAAGAAAAAAAAGGTATGGCGGTATGACACCACTTTGCCGTCATTCCTTCTTTCACGTCATTGAAGTTGAAATCGCCGAAAAACGTGGACCACTGACAGATCTCGCACCAGCATCTGCCACCAGTCGACGGATTGATCTGTTGCTTCGCATCCTTCGACGGATGGACTGGTGGCCGACGCCGAACAGCTGTTACTCCACCCATGTAACAAATAGCTTTAGCTTTGATGTTGTGCTGGTGCATCAAGGTGTTCCATAACTGACAACAGGTTGGCTAGGGCAACCTTGTTTGCGTCCGTATCTGGGACGGCAGAATACCTGCTCAACTCGGTCCCGAGCATCAGATTCAGATACACTATTCAACTCCACCTGGGAAGCTAAATCCAGCAGGGTTTGAACAATTGTGTCAATGTGCGCCATGTTCAAATCTGTCCAACCAACGAGATCCGTCAGTGGTCCACGTTTTTCGGCGATTTAAATCTCGTTTACCGGCAACTTCAATGACGTGAAAAGTAACGATGGCAAAGTGGTGTCATACCACTATACCTTTATTTTTTGTTTGTTTGTTTTTTTAAATATACAGTATATATATACATCTATTAAATTCACAAACATTAGAATTTACACATAACAGGAGGCAAATGACACTTGGCGTCATACCGCCATACCCACAGCGGAGGTGGAGAGCTGCTGACGTCACTTTCCTGCGCCGCGCGCTTACTTTGAGATTGCGATTTCGTTTTCGAGTTGTGGTAACTCTTGTGCAGGGCAGGACCACGAAAATTAAAAAGCAATGCTCTCAGTTTTCTTTTTGATTGTGTCATAAAAGGTGCGACACGAATAAGAAAATGAAAATGCATATAGGAATATTTATTAATGATTTTAATTATGAGTCAAATAATGCAGCTTTGTTCTTAAAATGAAAAAGCATTCTGCTATTGCTTTTTCATTTTTGAATTTTACATTTCATATTGAATTTTGGTAACTCTTTGCTGGTGCATGTTTTGAAAATTAAATCTCAAATGTGTTTTCCTTCATTTGAATTAAGTACAAGAATGAGCAGTCTTGAAGAAGAAAATGAAAATGCAGATTGAATGACTTATTAACCATTTTAATTATGAGTCAAATAATGCAGCTTCGTTCTCAAAATGAAAAAGCATTTCTGTTATTATATTCTTATTTTAATTTGGATTATGTAACTGCTTCCATATAAAACAAATATATCCATAAATATATACAATGTGAGAATTGTTTCTTGCAAGAGCTGCACTTCAACCCATGACCATCGATAAAAGTGTACACATCTAATCGTAAACAATCTGCTGCAACCTGAATTTCCACTTCTGTGTCTATAAACCAGTCACAGCTTGACTGATGGCTCTGAAGAAGCAGTTTCCATCAGCCTCTACATTCTCATTTGTACACGGCGAACCTAATGGGCCATTGCAATCAGAAATTGGAAAACTCGCACGGTCCAAATGAATCTTCAAGTTTTTGCAAAGGTCTAAACAAACATCAACATCAAGGGGAGAGAAGTTACACTCTTCATTGGTCACAGCACTGACAAACTCTACGTCAGAATTATCCATGTCAAAGTGAGGAGTTTTGCTCTTCTGAAGTGACTCACTGTTGCCAGTTGGTGCTGGAATTTTAAACCGTGACCGGTTTCGCCTTGATGAAAAGAACCATGCAGAACCTTGGCTAACCTAATACCAGTGCCATAATCTGCCACTGCATCTTCACTAGTACTAACTGATGATGGATCACAAATCACATGTGCGAGGCGTAGAACGAGCGGAGCAGTCAGAGGCAACAGAAGGCAACCACGGGAGCCACAGGAACCACGGGCACAGCTCTGGTCATCTGTGGCGTCGCCTCCACCTGATTAAAATAAGAAAGATGTGATTTTATGCCAATAAACATAGAAAGGAAAACACTAGGCTTTACACGATCACGATTTTTGTGCCGATCACCGATCAGTGAGTTTAAATAAACCGATCACCGATCACCAATCCGATCACGTTAGGGGCAATAAATACTTGTTTCTGTACACCCCTTGCACCGTCTAAAGTTGTTTGCTTTAGCATCCGTTTCAGAGTTTGCTTTTCTTTTTCTTTCTCCGCGCTGCGTTTCTTGAACTCGACATGCTCCTCCGTGTGTATCTTTTCCAAGTGCCTGATTAAATTTGTGGTGTTGAAATTTTTTGCCAAAGTTCCCCCCGCGAGGTACTGTAGCGTTGCATATATTGCAGATTCAAAGAAACTTTATTGTCCGTCACATAGCGACAGTACTCAAAACAGGAAGAGGCACGAAGACGAAAATGAAGGTTTTTGAATCATGAACCATTAGCTCTCGGTGTTATGCCCCGGCCTAGGGGGAACCAGGACACAACATAAAGGCTCCCCCCCTTCTCCCAGCTCTCAAATTAGACAAAGGTGCTTCGTCCACAGGATGGTTTTTATTAAACGTCACCATCATTGCACTGGCGTCAGGGAGGGCATGGCCAAAACAACAAACTAAATGGCTCTCTTATGGATCTTACCTATGAAGAAAACAATCAAATAAATGACAGTCAAACTAACCTCCTTAACTAAAACACAGGAGAAAAGGGTCACAACACAAATGGTTTCCCTCCCCTACGGGCTACGTGGACACAAAGGGAACTGAAATAGATTACAAAACAGAATTGATGGCTGAACACAGAATGCTGCTGCTGCGGCACATGGCCTCTGGTTGGGAGCTGGGAGAAGGACAAAGAGACCGAGGTGTTGAAGTCCTCCTCCTTAAATATTGGCACCAGCCAATCACCTTTCCGCACCTGGAACAAGGAAAAAAAAGGGAACATAGGATCTACTGCGCCATCTAGTGCCCAAACGGACACACAGCAGACAAAAGGAACTGACAACAATGTAAACCCAAATCTATAGATTTACATAACACTCGGATACAAACAAATAAACATGTCGATGCTGTGAAACTACTACAAGCGGGTGGGAAAAGCACAGGAGTTGGTGTCTGCTCTTTTCTTAGAAGACAGCCTGCAATATGATGTTGTAAAGGAAGCAATTTTTCCTGCTTATGAGCTTGTTCCTGAGCCCTACCGGCAAAAATTTAGGAGCCATAGAAAATCTAGTGGTCAAACCTTTGTCGAGTTTGCATGGGAGAAAAGCAACCTCTTTGATAAATGGTGTGCAGCTAATGATGTCAAAAATGATGGGTGATGGGTTTCCTAGTGAGTGGTATAAAACATTTGGAGAAGAATTAACCCCGATACTCCTAAATTCAATATAGTGATAGATATTCTGATCGAAGCCTGTAAAAAGATGAAGAGAAAAATCATTTCTAAAATCTATCAGGGCCTTCAGAAACAGAACAGCAACAAACGCAGGATACATCAAAGCCAAATGGCAGAAAGAACTAAGCATGGAAATATCAGAGGAAGGTTGGCGTTCCATGTGGGATGCACAGCATTCATCCACAAGTTCAAAGAAGTGGTGAACAATTGGTTGGAAAAATTTGATCCGTTTCTTCATATAAAAAGTAAAGGTGTCAACGGCGCTTTATCGCCGACAATTTTTTTATCGCGCGATTAACGCACACGGTGCTTTTTGAACCTTTGGCCGCTCCGTAGATTGTGGAAACGGGAAATGAATTGACTCACAGCACACAGTCACACGCTTGCAGCCGGCTTGTAAGCACAACAAAAAAAAGAAAAAGACACTGAGCGTA
>NW_027466068.1:7780000-7782500 GCF_046127955.1 Nelusetta ayraudi | reverse complement strand
CTGCAGATGGCCATTTTCATTTTACACCGTCCAAATTTACAGCTCAGGGCGCTGGGACGAATTCCAAATTGTGTGCAGATACAGGCCTACACTTCAAATAATTATGAGAAAAATCCAACGTAAAGAGAGCACTTCCATTAGGAAATAGTCAACATGAAATTTGGTCTTCTACTGACACCTGCTGGTCAAATTGAATAGTTGCAAATATTGTGAACAAGTTGTCATCTAATTCTAATCCTAAACAATATGGCCATTCCAAGTCAAGTATTAAGACAATTAATCAGGTTTGTACTGCTTGATTGAACACATTCATCCCGTTCCAGTGCACTAAAACCCACTTCCCTTCAGGACCGTGTCAGCGAAGCCAAAACTTCCTTGAGTGACGCTGTTTACCAGCATGCAATGCGAGCTAGCGATTCACAATACTATTCCATCACAAACATGGATGTAAAAAATAAAAAGGGACGAAAAATGAAACTTCAGGAACACCAACCATTGCAATACAAGCAGAACTGGGCCGAAGTTTTATATTATGTACACCATAATACAGCCTTCTGGTGGACAAGCCATACTATTTAATCCATGTCTTCCTATGGCAATTCCGTGGGTAGAAACTCGTCGTAGAGGTCACGTGCTGGGTGCTCGTCACCCCACCAATCACCTCGGGGAAGGTCTAACAGGAGAAGCTTGCTGGCGGAAATGATGCACTACAAGTGGATGTGACGCTAATGAGTGCGATGGATGAGGTAGAGCAATGCTCCAGAACCCGATTCAGACTACTCTCCCTCCACTTTTTTTGTTTTGTATGAGCGTTTAAAAAAAACAACATAATGATAATCGAATAAGCTTTAGTTTATTAATCAGAATTAAAACAAGGTTGTAGATTTGTTATAGATGAGTTCCTTTGTTGTAGTTTGGCGCTTGAAAAACTATATATGGGATGTACCATGACCTGAGGGATTTCCTCATCCCATCCCAGCTTGGTTCTGATGCTGAATGTGAATGTATCTTGCTGTACATTCCACTGAGCTCCAAGGGCCCTCTCCATAGGGAGCTGGTCTCTGTCAAGGTTAAGTGTTTTTACCTCTTTAGCTCTCTGCTCTTCAGGAATGGCGGCCAGCACCGAGCGATGATTGCTCACACACTTATTGAGCTTAAATCCACCTCTACCGCACAGGTCTGTTAGCTGCTGGTACAGATGTATTGCTTGTTCCACCGTGCTGACGGCCTTTAGACAATCATCCACATAGAAATTTTGACAAACAGTGTTTATAACCTCGGCTGGGAAGTCATGCTGATTGTCGTCAGCTGCTTTCAGCAGGGCGAATGAAGCACAGCTTGGGGATGACACTGCCCCAAAGATGTGGACCAGCATCCTGTGCTCTTGTAGGTCCTTTGTAATGTCCCCATCTGGCCACCAGAGGAAGCGTAAGAAGTTTACATTCTGGTTGGAAACTCTTACTTGATGAAACGTTCCCTCAATGTCAGTCATGAATGCTACAGGGCCTTGGCGAAAATGAAGCAGCACACCTAGCAGTGTACTTGTCAAATTGGGACCCTGCAGGAGCTCTTTATTTAATGATGTTCACTCACTTTCAATCTCACAGCCACTAAAAAACCTGATTGTGATTGAGAGGTCCTCAGCAGCCAATCACTGTTGGGAGTCCAGCCTTCAAACACTCCTCCTGAATCCACAGTCACATCTGTGAGCATCTGGAACTTTGGCCCCGATCCTCCACACCACACAACTTGAGATGACAGCGCCACCTACCTGTATCCTTTCAGCAGCCAGTCCATGCTCTGACCCGTTTCCACTGTGGCCTGTTGTGTCATCTGGACCGGAGTCTGGATCATCAGTGTCCAGGTTCATGGAATCTGTCAGAGTGCCGCCGTCCTGTGATGTAATGATAGAGAATCACTCTATTTATACTAATGTGCAGAACCACTAGAGTGTCATTTCTTCACTGCTGTCAGCAACAAGCAATTGGTGTCACACTTGTGTACAACACTTATGGGCTAATTAATAAGAAATGACATATTTATGAATCACCCGCAATGCCCAGATTGTTGCTGTTTATCTGCTGATATGAGCCGTCAACTGTTGCAATATAGAACCACGGGCAGGAAATTACAATTAGTGTAGAACGTATTATAATTTAAAAGTTTACTTATGGTAGTTCTTTAAAGAATTTAGCAGGGATGGAACAGGCTAACGTGACGACGTCACCTGTAACACGGTAGGAGCTGAACCTGCTGTCACGGCGAAAACTCCGTGTTACGTCCCATCGAGGGGGACCGAGACGCAACGTGTGGGACACCTTCCCCCACTCCCAAGCCTCATTAATTTTTCACTGCAGTTGGCAGTTTCAACAAAAAAATTTTTATTAATCAGTAAATGAAATAAACAAAACAACTTAACCGGTGGGCAGCAAATAATAAACCAAAGTCCAACTAGCTCGCCTTAAGAACAAACGAAAGAAAGAAATAGAACCCAAATACA
>NW_027466068.1:7722500-7775000 GCF_046127955.1 Nelusetta ayraudi | reverse complement strand
ATTTGACTCATAAAAAAAATCGTTAATAAATAATCCAAACTGCATTTTCATTTTCTTATTCATGACTGCTCATTCTTGTACTTAATTCAAATGAAGGAAAACACATTTGAGATTCAATTTTCAAAACATGCACCAGCAAAGAGTTACCAAAATTCAATATGAAATGTAAAATTCAAAAATGAAAAAGCAATAGCAGAATGCTTTTTCATTTTAAGAACAAAGCTGCATTATTTGACTCATAATTAAAATCATTAATAAATATTCCTATATGCATTTTCATTTTCTTATTCGTGTCGCACCTTTTATGACACAATCAAAAAGAAAACTGAGGGCATTGCTTTTTAATTTTCGTGGTCCTGCCCTGCACAAGAGTTACCACAACTCGAAAACGAAATCGCAATCTCAAAGTAAGCGCGCGGCGCAGGAAAGTGACGTCAGCAGCTCTCCACCTGTGGGTATGGCGGTATGACGCCAAGTGTCATTTGCCTCCTGTTATGTGTAAATTCTAATGTTTGTGAATTTAATAAAGATATATATATATATATATTTTTTTTTTTTTATTTAAAAAGAAAAGAAAAGAAAAAAAAGGTATGGCGGTATGACACCACTTTGCCATCGTTACTTCTTTCACGTCATTGAAGTTGCCGGTAATCGAGATTTAAATCGCCGAAAAACGTGGAACACTGACAGATCTCGCACCAGCATCTGCCACCAGTCGACGGATTGATCTGTTGCTTTGCATCCTTCGTCGGATGGACTGGTGGCCGACGCCGAACGGAAGCAATGATCCGTTGCATCACATCCTGCGACGGATGGACTGGTGGCCGACGCCGAACAGCTGTTACTCCACCCATGTAACAAATAGCTTTAGCTTTGATGTTGTGCTGGTGCATCAAGGTGTTCCATAACTGACAACAGGTTGGCTCGGGCAACCTTGTTTGCGTCCGTATCTGGGACGGCAGAATACCTGCTCAACTCGGTCCCGAGCATCAGATTCAGATACACTATTCAACTCCACCTGGGAAGCTAAATCCAGCAGGGTTTGAACAATTGTGTCAATGTGCGCCATGCTCAAATCTGTCCGACCAACGAGATCCGTCAGTGGTCCACGTTTTTCGGCGATTTAAATCTCGTTTACCGGCAACTTCAATGACGTGAAAAGTAACGATGGCAAAGTGGTGTCATACCGCTATACCTTTTTTTTGTTTTGTTTTGTTTTTTTAAATATACAGTATATATATACATTTATTAAATTCACAAACATTAGAATTTACACATAACAGGAGGCAAATGACACTTGGCGTCATACCACCATACCCACAGGTGGAGAGCTGCTGACATCACTTTCCTGCGCCGCGCGCTTACTTTGAGATTGCGATTTCGTTTTCGAGTTGTGGTCACTCTTGTGCAGGGCAGGACCACGAAAATTAAAAAGCAATGCCCTCAGTTTTCTTTTTGATTGTGTCATAAAAGGTGCGACACGAATAAGAAAAGGAAAATGCATTTAGGAATATTCATTAATGATTTTAATTATGAGTCAAATAATGCAGCTTCGTTCTTAAAATGAAAAAGCATTTCTGTTATTATATTCTTATTTTAATTTGGATTATGGTAACTGCTTCCATATAAAACAAATACATCCATAAATATATACAATGTGAGAATTGTTTCTTGCAAGAGCTGTACTTCAACCCATGACCATCGATAAAAGTGTACACATCTAATCGTAAACAATCTGCTGCAACCTGAATTTCCACTTCTGTGTCTATAAACCAGTCACAGCTTGACTGATGGCTCTGAAGAAGCAGTTTCCATCAGCCTCTACATTCTCATTTGTACACGGCGAACCTAATGGGCCATTGCAATCAGAAATTGGAAAACTCGCACGGTCCAAATGAATCTTCAAGTTTTTGCAAAGGTCTAAACAAACATCAACATCAAGGGGAGAGAAGTTACACTCTTCATTGGTCACAGCACTGACAAACTCTACGTCAGAATTATCCATGTCAAAGTGAGGAGTTTTGCTCTTCTGAAGTGACTCACTGTTGCCAGCTGGTGCTGGAATTTTAAACCGTGACCGGTTTCGCCTTGATGAAAAGAACCATGCAGAACCTTGGCTAATCTAATACCAGTGCCATGATCTGCCACTGCATCTTCACTAGTACTAACTGATGATGGATCACAAATCACATGTGCGAGGCGTAGAACGAGCGGAGCAGTCAGAGGCAACAGAAGAAGAAAGAAAAGCCTCCTTAGCTTAGTTGATCTTCTGTGTTGCCTCCTGGACGGTGCTGGCCTCCTCTGGCTTGGTGCTGGAAACCACGGGAGCCACAGGAACCACGGGCACAGCTCTGGTCATCTGTGGCGTCGCCTCCAACTGATTAAAATAAGAAAGATGTGATTTTATGCCAATAAACATAGAAAGGAAAACACTAGGCTTTACACGATCACGATTTTTGTGCCGATCACCGATCAGTGAGTTTAAATAAACCGATCACCGATCACCGATCCAATCACGTTAGGGGCAATAAATACTTGTTTCTGTACACCCCTTGCCTTCTCACGAGCACCGTCTAAAGTTGTTTGCTTTAGCATCCGTTTCAGAGTTTGCTTTTCTTTTTCCGCGTGTTTCTTGAACTCGACATGCTCCTCCGTGTGTATCTTTTCCAAGCGCCTGATTAAATTTGTGGTGTTGAAGTTTTTGCCAAAGTTCCCCCGCTAGGTACTGTAGCGTTGCATATATTGCAGATAGCTTGTGCTATGTCTGTTTCTCTCACTTTGAAAAACTTCCACACCCCCGACACGTTTGTTTGTGTCGCCCATGGATGTTGCTGTCGTGAAGATTCAAAGAAACTTTATTTTCCGTCACATAGCGACAGTACTCAAAAAAGGAAGAGGCACGAAGACGAAAATGAAGGTTTTTGAATTATGAATCATTAGCTCTCGGATACAAACAAATCAAACATGTCGATGCTGTGAAACTACTTTGGAGGAAATGAGACAGATTAAAAAAGTTTCAACACGACCATGACGTCATTGATCGGTGATTCATGACATGACGCCCGATCATGAACGTTTCTAAAAATGCCAAATATCGGCCGATCCGATACAGTCGACAAGATGGGTGTAAAGCCTAGAAAACACACACAGGTGATGAAGTGGAAATGAATAAGTACAAACCTGCTGCACTGCTGTGACATTGCTGGAGGCAGACTCAGTCATGTGGACAGTTGAACGTGTTGCCCACACCTGCAAATACAAGGACACAAAGTAACGTTTAAAGAACTGCATTTATTGTCCTATCACAAAGATGCACACAATGAAATACACATATCCCAAATACCAACATGTCACTTGTTTGTTTTGGTTTTTGAGGCAACACGTGCTGATCAGGCTGGACATCTGGAAGAACATAAAGAAATTAATTCATAAACAAAGTAACACACTAATTAAACTGTACATGTACTGTACATATGTGATCTTGTGTTGATAATAGGGGTGGGGCGATACGGCTAACCCACGATTCCATACTGTGACGATATTTGGCCCACGATAATGACAACATCACGACACACGATATCTTCGATATCTTCGATATCTTCGAAATTTTGCAGACGATATGTGACTGAAAAAGAAAAAAATAGCCATAAAAAGGAAAATGCCTGTGATCTTGCATTTATTCCTAAACTTTGTATAATGTACAAACAAACGTGCACTGCACAAGCAAACATATTAAAGTGCATGAACATTAATAACTTTCATGTAAACAAGGACAGTGCTTTCTGGTAATGTAAAGTCAGTAGCAACTTGTCTTATCTCAACTTGGGGACTTGGGATATACAAACCGACGGGAAGATGAAAGAGCGAAAAAAAACTCCTTTCACTGCCCCGATTCTGAAAATCAATAAAAAATTATTCAGACAAAATAAATAAATAAATAACCGCGTCCCCAAAATATACGGGACAAAGTGAAGTGCGTCCCCCATCAGTTCATTACGGGACAGGCTTTTTAGTTGCCAAATATGGGACAATCGCGTATTTTACGGGAGGGTTGGCAACCCTATCTAGACCACAGACGGAAATTAAATGAGGTTTTGTCATTTTCCCTAAAAAACGGGACAAATTGTGTCCCGGGAGAGATCTTATCTTTCCCGGGACAGGTGGTGAAAAAAGAAAACAATTATGGGAAAAACGGGACGGGTGATAGCGAACGAGGCAGCTCTGCAGATTCGTAGTGTTGCCATTGTATTTTACCTTCGCAAAACAGTTGTTGCAGATTGCATATTCTTTATGAAGTTTCCTCCCGTCATCCGTCTCGTAAAAGCCAAAGTGGGTCCACACTTTAGAGTGGTAACTTGCGGGTGGGTCTTTGATTTGTTTTCCGTTGTTGGTATTTTCCGCCGTTCTTGCATGTGCTCTTCCGTTGTTAACTCGTCTTATTCACCGGCCGCTGCTTACGCCTACTTGACTCTTACGGGATGAGCGCCCCCACAAACAGGACAGGAGAGATTAAGCCTTAGCCTCACTGAACCACACGGGATTGGACGGGATGTCTGTGTGAAATGCAGTCTCAACAGCTGTTGGTACTGTCTATAAAAAAAAGAGGAGAGGAAATCAGAGTCAACTTAGGATAAGTGTTCATTTTTAAAATAAAAAGTTGCACTGTTTGACAAATACACGATTGGGGGAAAAAAAAAAAAAAAGAGGGATGAACAGGTTACCTCAACCTCCTGTCCAACAAGAGTCCATTCAGGAGCGGGTCCATACACTGGCATGTAGACAGGACCTGTCACAACCACTCTGGGAGACACCCTGGGCGATGATTGGTTGTGGCACAACACCCCTGGCTTAGGTGAAGGGGGTGCGAGCTGATGGAGCACTGCAGCATGCAGACGCTCCACCAAAATCAGTCCTGAGGTGCACCTAAACAGAAAACAACATGTTAACACATATTTGTCATATCAAATGAAGAGCAAGTAAGGCTGAAGAAGGAAGAAACTTACACCATCATAACACCACCATGTACAGCTGACGAAGGGGGAGGTGATCGGCCATATACACAAATGTTAAACCTGGAAGAAGTGTCACATAATCAATTATGTAATCACACAATTCTAAGAAATATCTGTTAGCACAGTGTCACTGAAGAGAAAAAAATACAACAAAAATATGTATTTTACACACCCATGCGTGCAGCAACACGATGATATACTTGACGTAGCGCTGTTTGTAGTTCTGGCTTGACAGTCAGGCGAGGTGGAAAGTCAAGCACAAACACCTACAAAATAGTTGTATATAAAAAAAAAAAACCCAAACAAACATAAAAATGCAAAATAAATTCATGAATATTCTTGTTATTGAACTATGGATCATGGAATTACTTGATATTGATAAAACAAAGTGGCGATGACATTCATGTGTTCAAATTTGTTTGTCACAGCAGATAAACAAACCTTGGGCCAGCGGTCCAACACAGTTGCCAGTAGCGCAGCAAAATCCTGGGCGGAGTCTGTTACAAGCCCGTGTTCAAGGTTGTTGCCCGGGGAGAGAACACAAAACCATCCACAAGTGGACAGAGATGTGAGTCTCCCACCACCAGAACAAAAACATAAAGAAACTTGTGGCTTGACAAAATCACGACCCATACCTTCTTGTCTGGTTGCTGGGCCTTAAGAACGAACTTGCACTGTTTTGTCAGTCAGGAGCAAAACGGGCCATCTTCGCACCCAGGTCGCTGACCAGTACCGCGCCCTGTGTAAATTGACAAAAAAGAAAAATCTAAATATGTTTTTGTAAGATTTATTTGGAATACAACATAACACAGGCAGAACATGAAATCATGAACGTGGAAGTACTCACGACGTTCAAAGTCCTTCCGAGGTGGAAAAGGTGTCCAATCCTGTTTTTGCTCCAGGCGTCGTTTCATGGCCAGAGAGCGACGGAATGCCTTGGTGTTCGGCATCTGAACAATGAAATGAAAGATTGTGTCATTTTCAATGAAGGACAATGATAACACAAGTTTACAGAAAAAAGTGATGTTTTCTCACACACAACATCAAAACACAGAAAGGTTTCTATACCTTTGCAGCTGGAGACGATGAGCTTAAATCAATAAAGCAAAAGAAAATGTGTATGTGTACTCTTGGACCCTAACCCTAATGACATACAAGTCTATGGGGTGAAATTTCAACTTTGTCCTACAGATATGGGGCCACTTGCTTTTTCATCAGGAGCCCCCAAGAAGAACCCACTCCAAATTTGGGGCTTCTAGTACTTGAGGAACCCCAAAACCCTAACCCTAATTTCAGCTAACACTAACCCTAACCCTAGTTTCAGCCTTATTGTTAACCCTAATTCAATGCAAGTCTATGGGGTGAATTTTCAACTTTGTCCTAGAGACATGGGGCCACTTGCTTTTTCATCAGGAGCCCCCAAGAAGCGCCCACGCTAGATTTGGGGCTTCTAGCCAATGAGGAAAAATTTGGAGCAGACACGAAAGGGTTACAGCTGAGAAGGCACTTAAGATCCTCAAAGGACTGTTGCCACTCACTAGACCAAACAAATGGTTTCAATGGACTGGTTAATTCTTCTCTCGTGGCCGGCAGCTCCACTGCCTTAGTGCTGGAGATGCCCGCTCAGGGGCGCCGCCAGGAATTTTGGGCCCCCTTCAAAAAAACAAAAACAAATGGGCCTCCTTTGCGCAGCGCTTGTCAAAAGCTTCACATCACTCAAAAAATACAGTATAGTTCAATAATAGTGCTTGAGTCCATCTTGACAGTGTCAATGTATTTTTATTGTGAATTCTCCACAAAGCAAACTCTTAACATTTATGAATGATTCATGAAAAAACACTTGATGTCTCTCGGACAAAGTTGAGCTTTGACCTTCATAGACTTGCACTGCATTAGGGTTTAGCGATAAGGCTGGAATTAGAGTGAGGGTTTTGGGGTTCCTCATGGGCTAGAAGCCCCAAATTTGGCGTGGGTGTGTCCAGGAGGATCCTGATGAACCTGAAAGTGGCTCCATGTCCCTAGGACAAAGTTGACCTTTGACCCTCATAGACTTGTATTGCATTAGGGTTATCGATAAGCGATACAAACCTGGTGAGTTTAAGACTTAGTGACTCTACGTACATGAATATATGGGGTACCCCGTCCTTACCTTGTTCCAACCTTCCCTCCACAAACCTGGCTGTCCAGTGCCGAAGTCAAAGTGAGAGAGAGAACAAAGAAGGAGGAGGGCCTGTGACGCCGCTGCTGATTGGCTCGTTGGTCGGTTGAATGAGCCAATTCTAGAGCTCCCCTCGGTGTCCACACACTGCAAAATATATCTAAGAAATAAACACTTAAATTGAGAAAGAACAGGCTAGAAACAAGTCAAATTATCTGCCAATGCAGTAAGATATTTAGACTTGGTAAGATTTCTTAAAATAAGACGATATATCTAGGCATTTGAAGAATGGAAAAACTCTTGAAATAAACAGTAAAGCACTCATTCCAAGGACTGTACTAAGTCAAATAAACTTGATACTAGCTTCTCAATTCTTTTTTCACGTTTGCTTCTTTCTTAATTTGAATGAAAAGATCTTAAAACCAGACCTACTAACAGTGCAATTCTTCTTAATTTAAGTGTTCACAATATTAGCTTTTTTTTCTCAAAATGAGACAAAGCATCCACCCCCCCTACGCCCATTCCCCCCCAAAAAAAAATAATTCAGCAAACAGAATTAATATTGTCAACAACTATTTATTCACTTAAATTGCTGACAGTGCCTTCACTGCCTTGTAATAAAAACGTCACTAAGGCATTGCATCTTAAAACAACCTCAAGCAATCATTTCTAGAACGCAAGTAACAATTGTTACAATATTCACCGTCATCATTATTGAATATTGATTCAGATTCCCTGACACTCAGTTACACAAAAAAAAAAAAAAAAAACAGCATGGGGACAGCATATAGTGTTGATATATACTGATAACATGTTTGTTCCAACAGACTCCCACCCACCCTCAAGTTACAACTACCAGGGGAGTCTATCACTACCTATGCCTAGTACACAGCTCTACTCCCCAATAAAATCTTTCCATTCTGCCATGGTCTTTTTTGGATGAGGCTGTGGTGTCTCACTCATGGATAGTGTCCTGTAGCACTTCTGTCTGAATGACAGAGAGAAGGGTTGCCACACACTTTTGGATATGTGAGGTGCAGGGCATAGTAGTAACCCATCAGATGAAGCAGACCGTCACTCAAGTCTTCCGTGGCTCCAAGACAGATGAGACAGCGGGTCCCATCAAACAGCAACACAGGAGTGCAGAAAGACCTCTTCTGCGAGTACATTGTGGGATCTTCTGTTGGCTAAAGAAAAAGAAGAAGGAAACGCCACATCCATGCATGGAACTATGAAGTGTTGAATGTGAGAAAATGCAAACAAACTTTCACCTGAATGACATGAAGCAGTGCCTCACTGGCATGTCCCAGCTTCTTCGGTGGTGGACTTGGTGAAGGAAAGAGTGTGGGGAGTGGCCTGAGCAGCGCAATGGAATATTCCACTGGAATAGAACAAATCAACTTTGAGTTCAAAGTTAGTCTTCCTAAAAATGAGTCTTATTAGGTTTGTGTTGATCACAAAAAAAAATCTTATTTTTTCAGCATGAAGAGTATTACCATTCTGCATCTATTCATTCAGCGCAACATAAACCATCCTATGTCCAAGGAAACAGCTACACAGTCAATTAGAGACACAGCAAAATGACTCACCTACATCCAGCGTTATGCGTGGCTTCATCACTTCATTTTTTTTCCAAACACCATAAAATTACACATTGGTGCAGAAGTCTTCCCATCTCTTTTTTTAGTTCATCAATGAATTTTCTGTTGCCCTTATCCAGAATGCGCCGCAGCTCATTCATCGCCTATAATGCAAGTCAGTGTTAAAATCTGCAAAAATGCTTGCTTTTCATCATAAACCAAAACAAGTTAATCACTTACACGATAAAGATCCTTGACACATGAATATGCATCCAGGATCTTTGTTGGCCTTGTCCTGTTCTTTCAGAACATCACTATCAATGAAGGATCTTCTTGCTTGAAACTGCAGGTCAAGAATTTGGGAGACAGCATCTTGGTTGGGTTTTGGTTTCTTGTACAGCTCCTGCAGGGTCTGATAATGTCTGGCGTGTGCTGTCAGACCATCTTTGGCTGATGAAATGGAGGAGACAAATCAGTAAATCAGTCAAATGGATGCAGAATGAAGACACAGTTCCTGGCTTCATTCGGTGCAGTCTTGTCTGGTACGGTGGAATTCTCAGCCGAGAGGAAACCAGATCCAAAACATTATGAACAAGAGAGAAACAATAGACCCAATTAGGAAAAAAGAAAAAAAAAGTGTTATGCTCGATGTTTTCAGAGCAAAGTAGGTAACCAATCACATCTACACTAATAAGGGCCCAAATCAGTTTCCTCCTGAGAAAGTGTTCTGGTCCAGGAAAAAGGTCTCTCAAATCATCACGACGGAGGGTGTGGAGCAAGACTTCATCGATGTTGGCAGCTATAAAGACAGTCCAATCATTAACAAACCTTTTAGACTTAACAACTCATACATTTTTTTAACTAATGAATTTAATTCAACTTGACAAGTCAAACCAAGTTTGTTTTGTGCCAATTTCTGTTATCAGAATTAATTGTAAATGCAATTCAGTTTAGACATTTTGTCTCAAATTTGTAAAATACTTCTTTTTGAAATCAGTGTCAGCATACAGTTATTTTAATTACTTAGCGGACAAATCACAGTAATGGAAATTTTTTCATACCTACACATGACATACCATTTAAAATTGATACTGTGACATCATCCAGCTCATCCATTATTGGCCCCGGTTTGGATGTCCATTTAATTTCTCCTCAATCTGGCAGGGAAAAAAAATCATCATATTAAGGTCACAATTAGGACAAGCTGGCCTTCCGACTCAAGATCCGTTTTTTTACAATGCCCATCTGCCATGGATCCCAAAGTTCCCATGCAATTAAAAGTTGTGACACCTTAGCTGAATGATAACCCTAGACAGCTCAACGGATTGCTAGTCATACAGACAACAATCAAAATTGGAGTGAAACTTGTAACCACAATGCCTGCAACATGGTGGTACTTATGGTAATAATCATCAAATACCAGTGTTCTTCGTGACCAAATGACAACATCTGATAGGATTGTGCCACCTTGAACTGCAATCAACTTAAATTTTGATAAAAACAAGCAAATTGTACCTAAACTACATCTTCAATCAATCCAATTTGAGCACCCTCTACCCCATAAACTGAAGATACTGCAATACAAACTTGGTAGTACAGTATTTCGTCATGCCACATATAACTAGGAATGATAATTGCTTGTTCACATGACTAGAATTGCAGTACATCAATCCAATACAAAATACACACTTGTGACACTTGTCATCAAGCTCATAAATCCATCAAGTCGAGATGAGCACGTGCAAGGAGTCGGACTCCGTGAGTTCATGTAAACAGAGCATTGCGTTTGCATAAATTATGCACGGCTATCGAGCTAGAAGCCGAGTCCGATTTGGTGCACATAACCACACTATAATGCCTCTCAATGTCCTAACCCATGCCACGCAACACAAACGTGAGGGACCGATTTGAGTTTCTCACGGGACCAGCAGTGAAGTCACAACCGTCGCCCCAAATGAAATGTCGCAGCAGGAGCCTGAGGATATTCTGAGTCAACATGCTGATCATCAGGTAACGTAATGTTGGCTTCCTTGACGACATTAGACAACTCCCTGTTTATATTTTATCCATATTTTAGTACAAAGCCTCCTTGTTTTCTGATCTGCTCCTGTTTGACTTGTTCGGTTTTTGTTTTGACATTATGCTGTTAGTGTTTATTTCAAATTAACAAGAAGTACCGGTACAGATAGTAGGAAATTAATATAACACTTGCGTCAAACAAAGAATAACTAACTGTACATATCATGTCTACAGGAAGGAGCTGGTACATTAAGTGAGAATATTCAAGAATATTAAGAGAAGATGTATTCAAGGTTGTCCTGAGGTCAACTGTACCAACCATTGCCAGAGCTTATGGAGCAATTTGATGTTATTGTACAGTAAAAATGGAATATTGGAGCTGTTGGAAAAAAAAAAAAAAAAAAAAAAAAAAAAAGCCAACTTTAAGGCTTAATATCTCCAAAATGATACTGTACATATGCTTGATAATGACTGAGGATATAGTCAGGGTGTTCCTCAGGTCAAGTGTACCAACCACTGACAGAAATTATGGAGCAAAGCAATGTTACTGTACAGTAAAAAATTGAGTACTGGGCCCTTTTTGCCTGTTTGAAAAGCTAAAAAAAAAAAGGAAAACAACAACTTTGAGGCTTAATATCTCCAAAATGGTACATTAAATATGCCTTATAATGATTGAAGATATATTCAAGGTTGTCCTGAGGTCAACTGTACCAACCATTGACAGAGCTTATGGAGCAATTTGATGTTATTGTACAGTAAAAATGGAATATTGGAGCTGTCGCAAAACAAAACAAAAAGCCAACTTTAAGGCTTATTATCTCCAAAATGATACAGTAATCAATCACATTTAGAAATCAAATGTTTCTAAATGTCAAGTCAGTAATGTCAAGTCAGTGCTTGATGTGTCATCAGCAGGCGTCGGCGTCAGGAATGGGGCATGGGCGGGTTTCGGGCGGAATCGCCAGGCGTTGGGAAGCGTTGGCGGGTGTCGGGGGCTCGTGGCCAGGTGGCGGACGTCACGGCAGGCAGTGGCCAGGTGGGCTCAGTCCCGCAAACGCTGCTTACAGCTTTAATTTTGTAATGCTTTGATAACATTGTTTAAGTTGAGTTTAAATTTACACTATTTTTTTTTTCTTATCTGCTAATTGTTCAAAAATCTGATGTTAATAGTGTGTTTGCACAGTAAATGTTATGGCACTTTAATTCATATGGCAGTACATTTAAAATAACTGGCCGTCAAGTTCCAGGAACTGACAAACTGCACTGAGTTGAGTGAGATTCTCCAAAGGAACTCCAGTATAAATGTGGACTTTACATTCTAGTCCCCTGTGAAGAAAAACCCAAAAGTGAACGTTTTTGTGCCTCACCCTTTCTAACTGGGACATTTGCAAGGGAACGCAGACTGGTTATGCATATTGAATATTCCTGCCTTTAGTGAGAGATCGGTGAGAAACAAGTTTTTGTGTCGTCCTGATAAAAGAAAAATGTTTCTGCTGTTACCTCAGAAATTGCCCGTTATTATTGTGGCTCCGGATTTTGGAGGTAGATTTTTTTTATTTTTCATAAGGAACAGGATAACAGTAATGCCCTGGCATTGGCAATAAGCTTTAATTTTGTATTTGCATTTTTTTTAACTTTAGATTTACATTAAAAATGTTTCTGTGTAAAGTGCTGATGTTAACTGTTTGCACGATAAATGTTATGGTGCTTTCGTTTATATGGCAGAACATTTAAATTAAAGTGTATGAAAGACTTCTTTTAAATTCATTATTGGCTTTTGCGTATACAACGTGATTAATCGTGATTGATCAGGTAAATCATGCGATTAATTGCGATTAAAAATTTTAATCGTTGTTGTAGTGCCGCATCTGGGCCTAATCTTCTTTTCACAGGACAATAGGAATTTATTGCAGCACGGCCTTCCGATGAACCACGTTGGTGGACGCAGAGGTGGTACCCGATTGGCTGTGATGCGACTCTTCTGATGATCAGATCTCATTTGGGGTCAGGAGAGACCGTAAAATACCCACTTTAGGAAAACACTTTCCCCACAAATCACAGGGGGGAGTCAGTCCAAGGGGACCTGGCGCCAGGAACGAGGGGTCCTGCTTGGAACTATCCCCAAAGTTTACGACTCTTATCTGCTCCAGGACATTCCTCAGCTTTGAACAACAACACCAGATGTTCATGAAGGACTCACATTTGCAAAATGTTAAAATGTTAAAAACTGTATTTTCTTCTCCACAGGGACACTTCAAACTCACGTATTCACAATTGTTGTCAAAATTAAAGCACAAATGGACTTTGAATGGTTTCCCTAGCTCAAGGTTTGGCCAACCCAGGATTCCATCCTGAAGGAGATGTACAATGGAACTTCAGGTGGAGCCACAGTGCCTTCAAGAGGCAGGAATAGGAAGTGCCTCTGGGGGGTTGATGTAGACTTGGACAAACGTTTCATCAGTTTATCTCCCTCTGCGTTACACAGTTAATTCTTTCCTTCCCACATTTCTCTTACATGCCCCATGCTACACTCTAACAACTTTCACTCTCATTAGGGTTACAACTAGGGCACACTCGTGTCTTAGCTATCTCTAGCATTACACACATATACATATGCACATATATATATATATACACATATATATATATATATATATATATATATATATATATATATATATAATATAGATACATACACTCATATACGTTGGTAATCTGTGTTTCATATGTCTATAGTTATGTCGGCAAAAATAAAATAAAGATTTGTTTATGCCTTTGTTACCCTGTTTCATTAAAATCTCATTTTCAGGTATGTGTGTTTAGATTAGGTTTATACATATGTTGATATATTTGGTACTTTATAATTAAGACGGTTCAATATGCTTGTAAAGATAATGTCGTTTCTATCTGCTTAGTTATTTCGTTTTCGTTCTTCCCTTCTTCTTAAGGTTGTCCCAGTTCAAAAAAAAGGGGCTATGTGATTGTGTTTATTCATCCTGTGCTTGTTTCAGTCATTGTCGGTTTTATTGGTTTATTGATTTATCAGCAACGAAACATACACTACATACATGCTCATCATACGCAACTGGTATAGGCGGACCTACCAGTTTTAGGGTCTGAACGGCCTCTTCATTGGCTCTCGGAGAGCGGGATACCACCCCCGTCCCGAAACTTTAAGCTAGTGAATTTCACTCTGCCGTTCAGAAATTTCTCATCCCTCGTTTTGTGAAGGCCTTGTTTTCGTTTGTTTTCCCTCTCGTACTTAGTTCGTTTTTGTCGTAATTGTTCATTTTTGTTTAAATCATTTTTGCCTCGGCATTAAGCCAACTCTTTGCTCAATTTAAGCGGCAGCTGACAGCCCTGAGACTCGTTCCGAGACCGCTACTTTCATTTTAATTTTTACCTTTTTCAATTTTTCCTTCCACAATCTCGAGACCGATTTTTGTCATTTTTCCTTTTTCTGTTTTTAATTGGCTCAACGTCGCACCTTCGAAGTAACCGAGTAGTTTGTTTGATCACCGCACTTATCTCGGATTACGCAAAGAAGAGCGCACGTCGATGCTGAACTGCCAGTGAAGACATCTCCCAGACAACAGCAGAACGGGCTTCCAGCGTCTGAGCTTGGTGCGTCCATCTGAGCTCCCTGCCCGCTGCCTGACCCGAACGGCCCGGTACCATCTCCCAGGACCACCTTGGAGGACCATCAAGCAGCGATCTCCCAATCACCTGCGGGCCGACGCTCATCCAACGTAAGCCTCGTCACTCGCTTTTGTTCTGAAGTCTGGTATGCATCATAATAAATTTAGTCTTAAATTCTAAAGCCCGTAAACAGTCTGGTTGGCTGTTCCAACAGCCGATAGGTCATAATTTTTCTTTCCCTTTTATTCTGCTACTTTAGGTCTCAGTTTAGGGTCCGTTTCCAGTCACACACGCACCCACATGCCCACACAACACACACGCACAACACACATAGATACCTTTCGTTGCTGGTGGTGTTTTGTGGTCATTTTGTGTCATACTGCCTCGTTTAAACTGTTTGGTGTTTGTTGAAATAAATGCATATTGAGCCTGATGTCGTTGTTTGACTGGGTTATTAAAGTGTAGTTCAAATCCCTGCGTACCGGCCAAAAACTCACCATTAAGGTGAAACGGTACTGAGACTGATTCTAGTGTTTCTTACTCACACTAACAACCAAGAAAAGGTGGTGCTCCGTAAATTTTCATATCAAATATTCTTTCCTCTGTTCCGAGTCGGTCCGTCCGTGGGAGCAGGGACGGCGTCACGCGTCCTCCCTGTCCCCTCGGAGTCCCTCTAGCGGTCAGACTAAGAATTGCATGTAAAATCCATGTTTATATATTTGGCATTCCGTTTCATTCCTTAGGGAGTTTGATCGTTCAAATTAAACAATCCTCCTCCCTCCACTACATTGCCCAGCCCCAGTAAAAACATTTTTCTGGTGCCAGCATTTCGTGAGGCAGAAGTTGATTCAGACTTCAGTGCCTTGGAGCGAATAGCTTCGCCACTCAACTGGCCAAGAGACATGTGGCCTGTCCTTCTCCAATGCAAGCGGGTGGGAAAAGCACAGGAGTTGGTGTCTGCTCTTTTCTTAGAAGACAGCCTGCAATATGATGTTGGAAAGGAAGCAATTTTTCCTGCTTATGAGCTTGTTCCTGAGCCCTACCGGCAAAAATTTAGGAACCATAGAAAATCTAGTGGTCAAACCTTTGTCGAGTTTGCATGGGAGAAAAGCAACCTCTTTGATAAATGGTGTGCAGCTAATGATGTCAAAAATGACTTTGAGTCACTCCGTGAGCTCGTTCTTTTAGAAGATTTTAAAGACTCTTTGCCAGAGAAGGTGGTAATGTTCTTGAATGAACAGAAAGTGTCGTCATTGTCCAAGGCTGCTGTCCTCGCAGATGAGTTTGTGTTGACCCACAAAAATGTCATCTCATCTTCCCCCCCGATCGGACACGCCTTCTGCTTCTCGTCCCACAAGAGCCGAGTCTAGCCACCTCCCCCTTGAAAAGGCTAGAGGGAAGGGATTTCTGGTTTGGCCATAAAGTGGTAGACTGCGCAACACCAGGGCTCTCGACCGTCTAGGGTAAAAACTCCCCGAAAACTTGAATGACTATTGTCAGATATCATATTAACTACAAAGTGATCAGGGGAACGTTGGAATGGGAAGGAAAACTCCATTCAACCAAAACAGAAACACGGTAACAGACAATATGGCAGAACTACCAGCTAGCTCATAAACAGAGGGAGATGGCGAAACGAACTCCTCGTGACTAACGACGCGGAAAAGGGCTCGGACATAAAAATTATTAGCAAGGAGATACGGGATTTAAAAACGGAATCAAAAGAAGTCCTTCGCACGTTTGGAGAAACACTGAGGAACGACGTGGAAAAAGACTTGGACGACTTCAAAGATGAAATAAATCAACAACTTGCGAAAGTCGTCACCGAACAGGAGCTCCAGACCGGCAAGATCAACGAGGCTGAGTCGCGGATTGAAAAGCTAGAACGTTGGGCACAGGAAGCTAATGACGCTCTGGTCATATCACTGAGAGAACAAAAAGCTCTTCAGGACAAGTTAACTGACCTGGAGTCCAGGCCGAGGAGAAACAACCTACGTATCTATGGAGTCACTGAAGGAGAGGAGGGAGAATCTGTGGCCAAGTTTGTGGAAGACCTGCTGAAAAGCGAACTGCACCTGCCAGCACATTTTAATTTCCAAATTCAGAGAGCACACCGCTCATTTGCACAGAAGCCAGCGGACGGTGCCCAACCGAGACCCATCATTGTTAACTTTCTGGAATTTACTACCAAAGAGAGGGTCCTGAGAGAGCTATGGACAAAGAAAATAGAACTGGGGAATAAAGTACCGTCATTCCATCACGATTACGCGACAGAGATGGTCCAAAAGAGAAAGGAGTACAACACTGCTAAAAGAATCCTGAAGGAGAAGGGCATCCGCTTCCAGACGCCATTCACCAAGATGAGGACCCACTGGGATACGGGAACTCGAACCTACAACAGCGCAGAGGAGGTAAAGGAGGAATTGGCGAGACGCGGCCTGGCGGAGAAGACGGCGGTGGCGACGGGTGCGGAGGGGCCTGCGGCACTCGGTGCCCCGCACTGCGACGGAGTGGCAGTGCAATGAGGGATCCTGGAGGGACTACGCATCAGCAGCGACACGAGCCAGAGAAAAGCTACAAGAGTTTCAAAGATTCTTTGATTAAATTCAGAGAATAAAGGGAAGAAAGCTGGTAGGGATGTTCTAGTATGACGGGTGTTTTTAAGTTGACAAATTATTAAAATTGAATTCCCATGTTAATAGAAAAGAGACTGTGGGAAGTCCGGGTCGCTCCTTTTTTTCTAACGTTGGACTCATTTAGAACGACTAAAATCCTCATTGCAGGTTCAAGTGTCATTTCTAAGTTAGGTTAGATTTTTGACTGCCTTCACGCGGGCCGGACAGAGACACGCCGTAGTTTGGCCATGCCTGATCTACAGGAAACACATCTCTCTCAACAAGAGCACGACACACTGAAAAGATTTGGATATAGAAATGTTTTTTTTAGCTTGTTCAGGAAAGGCCCAAAGAGAGGTGTCACAATATTAATCTCTAATTCTATCAGTTTTGAAGTTGTTAAAAAAATAAATGACAAAGAAGGGAGATATGTAATAGTCAAAGGGAAATTGGATGATAACTCAGTTACTTTGGTTCAGGGTTGGACAAGTGCTTTTTGAAATCACTGTTTGAGATCATAGCTGTGGAAAGTGAAGGAATCCTAATATGTGCAGGGGATTTCAACATGATTTAAAAGCTAAACTCGACACAACTAATGGCAACAGAAGTCAGACCCGCCTGTCGAAACTTGTCAACGTCTCTCTAGCCGAACTCGGGATGTTTGATGTTTGGAGGGACCTCCACCCTTACAGAGGACTATTTTTTTTATTAACATTACAGACAGATACAGAATAGAGGAATGTAAAATAGGAATGACTGACTTGTACTGACACAGTATTAATTTCCTTATTATTTGTCTAAATAAGAGGAAGAAAAACACACTTTGGAGATTAAATGTGTGTATGCTAAATAATCCAAAAACACTGGAGGAGGTTAAGAAAGAGATTAAATGCGCTATGGAGGAGAACATAGATAGTCCAGTAGACACTTCCATACTGTGGGACACAATTAAAGCTGTGATGAGAGGGAGGTTAATAGCGAGGGCAGCCTATCAAAAAAAGACTAGATGTGGCGAGGGGGAGGGTCTGGCGGAGGTGGAGACAATTCAGATGGTGGGTATAAAGGAAAAATGTGGGGGGGGGGGGGGGTGCCTGACAATGCCACCTGGGGAGTTTCACCCCAGGAAATAAACTATAATAAAATTCCACGGGCTACACAGGTTCGTTACGCTTTGAAATTTAAGAGGACGAGACGGACTTCCAATGAAACAGCTTTATTTGACAACAATTTAAAATAGACCAGGTTTAGCTGCCTGAGTGTCAAGGAAATAAGTACCATACCAAAAAGACTGTTCAACATAAGAAAATAAGGGGAACAGGGCCAAAGAAACCAAAGAAAACTCAAAAAAGGGAATAAACAAAGCTAAGGGAATCACTACAAACCAAAATTCACGCTACGCCAACTGCTGTCCTAAAGAAAAGAGAACAAAATTAACATACTAATACCTTGAGACACCCAGGCAAGCGTTAAACAGTTAGAACGAAAGGAAAACTTTTATTTATTCTTCGCGCGCACACACACACACACACACACACACACACACACACACACACACACACACACACACACACACACACACACACACACACACACACACACACACACACAGGACCAAAACCCAAAACAAAAAGGTAACGATCACTGGGGAACAAGATATTAATGAACTAAAAAAGGAAATCAAACTATAACAAAATCGCTACTCAATAGAAAACCCAAAGTTTCACCAAAATTTCACAACAAAACAAAGAAAAGAAAACCAACCAAAGAAAGTGGTTACGCTAACAAAAGAAACAGACAAACTGAATTGTCTAAACCAAATAAACCAAAATCAAAGGAAAAGTGTCCGCGTTGTGGTGGTGACACCGCTGTTACCCGGCTAGACGGGTGCGGCAATTGATTGCGACATTGGACATCGCCGCCGCAACAGTAACAGAGGGGAATTGAGAAAACAGAGGAAGACGGAGCGACTGCACCCAGGCAGGGGGTTGAGACCAGCGTCCTTCCAGTACCCGTCTCGGCGCACCGGTGTTCAACTGCAAGGCAGCCTCCCCGCCAAGCGCCAGAGGAGGGGGGGGGGGCTGCGGCTTTAACAGCCAAGCGGTGAATGCACAACGATCACGCACACACAGCACCACCTCCCGATGAACGGGCACCCGCCAGGGTTCCTCCTCCGGCTGCGCTTATGGCCCAGCCCGCTCTGGGATTGCTAGCCGAAATGCTAAGAACTGCGAAGGACAGAGTTCTCAGCGTGGACACGCCAGAGGACAGAGTGCTGACTCCAGCCTGCGCTTGTTTTTAAAAGAGCTGCTTTCACTCTGCACTCTGGCGCAGGTGTAATCAGTGCGTTTACATGCAGAGCTTAATCGGACTAAGCAATAATTTGGTTTTCTCGTCCAATCGGAGTTCTCACCTTGTCCCCCTATACATGCAGCTGAGAAATTTGAATTACTGACGGGAACGTGTCCTCCTCCCAACAGTAGGGGGTGGAGTGAGCCTTTTCAGCTGGTCAGCTGCTTTCGGTTGACATATTACATCATTATGATATAGAATGATAGTTCATAATGTACGTGTTACTTACTTTGCAGATAAGCTGTATCCTATTATCTTAAAAGATAACCATGAGACAAGAACGTTGTTTGCTGTTGGAGGGCTACAACAACACAATGTCTTCGATGCTACGCTTTGTGCCGTCGCCACGGACCCCAAACTCTCGTTCTTGTTGGATGCCGGTTCTGCGCAGACTGGTGGGAGAGTTTGTGTACAGGTTTTGCAAAGGAACAGTGTCTTCAGTTATACACACGCTCATTAAAGTGCCGACCGTGGAGGAAGCTTGTGCCGTTTCCAGCAGAATAACAGCGAAATTATCGAAATAAAAACAAATCAGAAAAACATCTCTTTGCTGTGCTTTTATTTACAAAGTTAAAATTCTTCTAACTTATAAAAAATGTGAACGAAAAGGTAGAAATATAAATACGAAGGAATACGTATTTGTTCAGGGCTGCGCAAAGCCGGAGCCCTGCATTTGCTGCGCTACCATTTTTAAAAAGGTCTCCGTTGCGTGTTATTTTAATATGTCCATCTCTTTTAGAAGAGAAAGCATCGTCCCGGTCTCATCCTCTCTCCAAATGTCAACATTCTTATTCGCGTTTGCTGGTTGTTTCGCGCCGAAGGCAATAATTCAAATTTTTTTATCCCGCGATTAACGCACACGGTGCTTTTTGAACCTTTGGCCGCTCCGTAGATTGTGGAAACGGGAAATGAATTGACTCACAGCACACAGTCACACGCTTGCAGCCGGCTTGTAAGCACAACAAAAAAAAAGAAAAAGACACTGAGCGTAGATGAGCACTAGAAAGGACTAACATGGATAAGGCGTCGATTGTAAATGGAAAGTTCCACTTAAAAACCCTGCCAGATGGCAGTCTTGACAGGACAAAAGTGATATGCATTTACTGTAAAGCTGTATTTAGTTTCCACCGGAGTACGAGCAGTCTTACGTTTCACTTGTCTGCGAAGCATACAGCTGACACGGAGAGCCCTCTGCCCCATTCTGAGGTAAAGCAAACCACGTTGGATGGTGTGGCACGGAGACCACTGGCCGCGTCCACCACACGCCAACTTTCAACAGCGGGGGCTAAATGGGTGTGGCTACGGCTTGCAGGCCAATTAATGTGGTGGAGGACGAGGGTCTGCGCGATATCATATATATTATACTGACTATGGATGAATATGACACTGACTGGATGATTATGGCACTGACTGTGGATTACTATGGATGCTGAACAGCTGTTATAGGCTATACTGCCTAACTGCACTATATCAGTTGAGTCCTGTACTGTATTGCACTGCCCCCTGTTTAATGCACACTTTATTTATTGTTTTGATTTAATTTAATTTAGTTTGTGCATCACAGTTTGATGCAATGCATAAGTGTCATCCTTTTGTCTTAATGGCTGCTGAAAAAAGGGGATGAATAGTTCAAGTTCGAGTTGAAAAGTAAAATAGAGAAATTTTGGTAGTACTAGTAATCATTACTATGTAATGTTACAGTTATGCCCATCTGTTATCTTTGTTGGGCTTGACTTTATGATTATTTCTTTTTTACCCTGTGCATCTTTTGTTTTGTTAGTAGTACTTGTCATTGCTCCAACACGAATAAACATGCTGCATCCCACTAGATGGCGCATTTGCCTTATTTACAAGCACCACGGTCATCGGAGCTGATCTCTGCCACTCTCAGCAGCGTGCATCTACTAAGGTCTACTAAGATTCCACAATCTATTACACCTCATGAGCAAAACAGGCTACAGGTAAAATTAAACATCTTCAGTTGAGCAACTCAGGCAAGTTAAACTGATTTAAAAACAAACAAACACTATAATACTAGGAAAAGAATCCTCTATATGTCAATAAATACAACAGATTGAGTATTCATAAAAAAAAATGCTTACTTTAAATAAGAAAATCCAACAAACCAACAAGTGCAACACTAAAAAGCAAACCAACAATCAAAATAATGCTTAATTGCCTTAGTTTCGTCCCACACTTATCAGCTTAGCTACTAAGAATAACACACATTATTCACCTGGACAGAAGGAGGTTCTGAGGAACGTGTTGGTCCTGGAGCTTCCTGGTCAGGATGTTCGGGAGATCCCTCTGGCTCAATGTCTGGAGCGCCAACATATTTTAGAATTGCTCCTGCAGAGACAAAGCTCATTAGATCATCAAGCAAAACAGATCAGAAGCGCATTTTCCTATTTTATTATTACAGTGATGTTGCAGTAATATAGGAAAATTAAAAATTAATTTGTTTTTAAATTAAACATTATGGTTGCAGTGTCCCTTTAAAGCTTTTACCCAATTACAAAACTGTCATTTTTAAGAGTTTTTGGCATTACTTTACACACTGTACTAGTTAAAGTAATAAAACTAAGATAGATGACCCACTGCCACAACAGTCTAAAATAGTCAACACCATGCCAAATAAAGTATTTCCATAAAATATTTCTTTGAATGATAAAACAGTAGCACATTTCTAATGAAGGGCCTACAAAATACAAAGTAAGCTTAGTAAATTCATCCTAAGTTAGGGTTAGGGCTAAAATAACATTAAGAGTCAAATATGTGAGAGACAACTTCCACTGAACAATAACAGGGGACTGACTACAACAACAACGACAACATGCCCTCCCTCCCGCCCTCCCTGTTAGAATGTGAATAAACGGGTGTGGAGTCAATCACTCATTCCCATGGCAGGATAGGCCAACATGGCAGGATATGATCAACTTTCATAAAACAAACAAAAACGCTGATTCATGACGAACAAATATTTGCCAGCCAGCTAACATTTATCCGATGCTAGCTAGCTGGCTAGCAGGAGAAATAAACAAACTTGGGGGGGAGAGGGGGGGGACGACGACACAACAGCGTTTCACCTCCACCTCTCCAGCCCACATCACAAACAAATAACTTACCTTTCCCCTTTGCAAGTTTTTCTTGATCAGTTTTCTTTTCCTTCCGTTTTTCCACACCGCTGGGATAACTCCTTTTTGATGCCATTATGGTGTCTGTTTGTTTTTAATCCTCTCGCTAACGGGAACGAATGGTAGCTGTCAATCATTCACATCATATCTGTGCGTCGCCGGCCCTCCACGTCACAACCTGCGTGACAGTGCGGCAAGCCCCCAGATGGCGTCCCATTCCTTTCAATGAAGTTGCTCACCCAGCGCATGGCTCCCAAAACTTTTTGACTTCCGCATTGATGGGATAATAGAGCATGCGCAGTTGTGTCAGTGTGGAGACCGTCACTGACAGACGTGCGCGCTCACGGACCGTACAAAATTCAACATGGAAATCAATGTATTTTTTACGGAACAACTGATGATTGTTGTTTGGAAATTTTAGAAATAATAATAATAATAATAATAATAATTATTATTATTATTATTATTATTATTATTATTATTATTATTATTATTATTATTATCATTATTATTATTATTATTATTATTATCATTATTATTATATTAATAAAATAGTATTATTATAATAATATACTATTATTTCTGTATTAAACAAGTGAGCAATGTGCCACTGAATAATAAATGATAATTCTTTGAAGCAACTCTCTATGGACCATAACAGCACTGCCACACATATTTTTTAATGAATAACCTCTTTGGAAAGCAGACAAAGTAATTAAATGATTGGTCTATTTATTTCATCAGAACTAAAAAAATAAATAAATAAAAACTCAACGATCTTGAAAGTTCCTCCCTTTCTCTTGCACCTGTCGATGTGTGTAGCTAACACAAATTTGCAAATATTTTGTCGTCTTCATGGAATTAAACAGCACACCATGTTAATTTATCAGCGAGTGCTCTCTCTTTTCATGCAATTCATCACGCTTAACATGTAATGCTGAATCATGAAAGCTATGGAGCAAAAAATAATAATTACATAAACCACGAGTGAAATAAAATGTGTCATTCATTCAATAAAGATTTCATTCATTCATCTTCTATACCCGCTTATTCCTATTCAGGGTCACGGGGGTCTGCTGGAGCCTATGCCAGCTGTCTTAGGGCGAAGGCAGGGTGACACCCTGGACAAGTCGCCAGTTCATCGCAGGGCCACATACAGACAAACAACCATTCACACTCACATGCACACCTACGGACAATTTAGAACGTTTTCAATTGACCTCACATGCATGTTTTTGGAGTGTGGGAGGAAGCCGGAGAACCCGCAGAGAACCCACACAGACACAGGGAGAACATGCAAACTCCACACAGAAAGGTCCCAGGTCCGGGCCCCGGAATCGAACCCACGACCTTCTTGCTGTGAGGCGGCAGCGCTAACCACTGCACCACCGACTATTTTATTACTTAGTTGAAAATGCCATTTTATTTCATTTAACAAAGCATATCATTATTTCATCATGCATTTAATTGTTTTGTGGTCCTGTGTTTTAGTGCTTCATAATTGTGTTCTGTTGTCAAATTTGCCCATCAAAGTCAGATTAGTAATCCTGTACATCAGTTTAAGGAAAACCAATTCTAGGTAATGGATTGCAGATCTTGTAGTGACCTGTTACAATGGAAAGAAATGTATACATAATAAGAACGTCTGTGTGCCCGATATTTTAGCTAACACTAAACTTTCTGCACAACTGTCTGCATTGTGCTTTTTCTTCGGCCACAGAGAACAGAAACTTCTGTAGTTCTTTGTTCACCCATGGTACAGTTTCATAAGCTTTTCAGTTTTTAATACGTGTTAATGTAAAAATCCACACGGGAGGCATTTAAAAATGGCGGTTTTGGTCTTTCGTGAAAGACTGCCTTTGGCCAATCAGTGTTCTGAACGTTGCTACGTCACCCTTATGGTCTCAGCTCTGCTCGCTTCAAAACCCCAACGAGGCAGGTACCAAAATCCTAACCCCTGGGAACGTGACAATTGTTTTTTTCAATTGAAGTTTTCGTTATTTTGTTCGTTTTCGTTAACTATTATAACCGTGGTCAGGACCTCCAGTGAGAAGATCCACTGGAGGACATTTAGAGCAAACAGTCAGACAACAGCAGCTTCACCACATCAGCTGAAAAATGGAGTTTGGATGCTTTCAGCTTCAAGTCGTGGACAGAAAATGATGCTCACACTGTCACACTGATGTTTTCTTCTCCAACCTTCTCTCAGCTCCAGAGGTTGGTGGTCTGCAGGAGCTTCTACAGCAGCAGAAGATCAGTCTGGAGAGGAGATGTGAACGTGTGACTGAAGGTGAAGAAGCAGGAAGTCAAACTCTCCTCAACAGCATCTACACTGAGCTCTACATCACTGAGGGACTGAGTGAGGAGGTCAACAGAGAGCATGAGGTCAAACAGCTGGAGACCAAGAAGACCAAGAAGACCAAGGAGATCCTCCACGACCGTCCAATCAGGTGCAGCCAGATCTTTGAAGCCTCACCTGAGCAGCAGGGACTCGGGGAGTCAGAGTGGTGCTGACCAGGTCTCTGGGCTGGACTGGGAAGCCTTGGGGTCCCACTGGAGGAGCTGGAGGAGGTGACTGGGTCCAGGGAAGTCTGGGGGTCTCTGCTGAGGCTGCTGCCCCCGAGACCTGACTCCGGATACGGCAGTAGAAGATGGATGGATGGATGGATGGATGGATGGATGGATGGATGGATGCCAGGTGATAGAACATTTCATAAAAACAGACTCTGCATTATAACTTCTATTACACTCTAAAAAACTCACTCCAATATAACTGCACTCGTCCTTCTCTCACATTACATTGGATCACAATGACCAAACAACACAACAAAGACAATGATCCAACTGTACTGCCACGTCTAGACTCAGTGTAGGTCTGTAGGCCTCTTGGACCTTCATGTGAACCACTGCGTGTTGACTGGAGGTGAAACATGACTGACTGCTGTCCTCCTACCTGGACAATGCAATCTCACTTTCATTCTGCTGCAGATGGCCATTTTCATTTTACACCGTCCAAATTTACAGCTCAGGGCGCTGGGACGAATTCCAAATTGTGTGCAGATACAGGCCTACACTTCAAATAATTATGAGAAAAATCCAACGTAAAGAGAGCACTTCCATTAGGAAATAGTCAACATGAAATTTCTTCAAATCTTCTACTGACACCTGCTGGTCAAATTGAATAGTTGCAAATATATGTCATCTAATTCTAATCCTAAACAATATGGCCATTCCAAGTGAAGTATTAAGACAATTAATCAGGTTTGTACTGCTTGATTGAACACATTCATCCCGTTCTAGTGCACTAAAACCCACTTCCCTTCAGGACCGTGTAGTATCTGAATCTATGCATATGTCCTCATGTGATCTTATGTGTATGGCCTGATGTGAACTCAGCGGTGAACCCGCTGCTGCACTCCTTCCCTAAGGATGTTAGGGTCCATATATGGTCTTGTCGTTGCCAAGGTCCACCAAATTGAAACCAGATGGCCATTGGGGGTGCAACTATGGAATGCATACATCCTCCTCCACTTCCTGTATCTTCCTCCCTGGTTGCTGGGGGTATAAGAGGAGATGTGAACAAAGGATCATCGGAGTTGCTCACATCTGGCCCAGAGACATCCCCAGGCTTTTCCATGGTGCCTGTCTGACTCTTGACTTCTTTGAAATAAACCAGTTTTTATCCAACTAAGTCTGTGTCAGTGAAGACTCCTTCAACATCTACATCACCTGAATCCACCAGAAGAATTCACCACAACCGTGTCAGCGAAGCCAAAACTTCCTTGAGTGACGCTGTTTCCCAGCATGCAATGCGAGCTAGCGATTCACAATACTATTTCATCACAAACATGGATGTAAAAAATAAAAAAAGGAAAAAGGGAAAAATGAAACTTCAGGAACAGCAACCATTGCAATACAAGCAGAACTGGGCCGAAGTTTTATATTATGTACACCATAATACAGTCTTCTAGTGGACAAGTTATTTAATCCGTGTCTTCCTATGGCATTTCTGTGGGTGGAAGCTTGCCTCAGAGGTCACGTGCTCGGGAAGGTCTAAGACAAGAGCCAATGGTTACTCTTGCAGGGTATCACCTGATACGGGTGAGTGAGTGAACAGAAAATATGGGTCAACGTGTGCAGTCATAAAAGGAGAAGCTTGTTGGCGGAAATGATGCACTACAAGTGAATGTGACGCTCATGAGTGCGATGGATGAGGTAGAGCAGTGCTCCAGAACCCGATTCAGACTACTCTCCCTCCACTTTTTTTGTTTTGTATGAACGTTTAAAAAAAAACAACATAATGATAATCGAATAAGCTTTAGTTTATTAATCAGAATTAAAACAAGTAGGTTTTGCCCTTACAAGGTTGTAGTTTTGTTATAGATGAGTTCCTTTGTTGTAGTTTGGCGCTTGAAAAACTATATATGGGATGTACCATGACCTGAGGGATTTCCTCATCCCATCCCAGCTTGGTTCTGATGCTGAATGTGAATGTATCTTGCTGTACATCCCACTGAGCTCCAAGGGCCCTCTCCATAGGGAGCTGGTCTCTGTCAAGGTTAAGTGTTTTTACCTTTTTAGCTCTCTGCTCTTCAGGAATGGCGGTCAGCACCGAGCGATGATTGCTCACCCACTTATTGAGCTTAAATCCACCTCTACCGCACAGGTCTGTTAGCTGCTGGTACAGATGTATTGCTTGTTCCACCGTGCTGACGGCCTTTAGACAATCATCCACGCAGAAATTTTGACAAACAGTGTTTATAACCTCGGCTGGGAAGTCATGCTGATTGTCGTCAGCTGCTTTCAGCAGGGCGAATGAAGCACAGCTTGGGGATGACACTGCCCCAAAGATGTGGACCAGCATCCTGTGCTCTTGTAGGTCCTTTGTAATGTCCCCATCTGGCCACCAGAGGAAGCGTAAGAAGTTTACATCCTGGTTGGAAACTCTTACTTGATGAAACGTTCCCTCAATGTCAGTCATGAATGCTACAGGGCCTTGGCGAAAACGAAGCAGCACACCTAGCAGTGTACTTGTCAAATTGGGACCCTGCAGGAGCTCTTTATTTAATGATGTTTACTCACTTTCAATCTCACAGCCACTAAAAAACCTGATTGTGATTGAGAGGTCCTCAGCAGCCAATCACTGTTGGGAGTCCAGCCTTCAAACACTCCTCCTGAATCCACAGTCACATCTGTGAGCATCTGGAACTTTGGCCCTGATCCTCCACACCACACAACTTGGGATGACAGCGCCACCTACCTGTATCCTTTCAGCAGCCAGTCCATGCTCTGACCCGTTTCCACTGTGGCCTGTTGTGTCATCTGGACCGGAGTCTGGATCATCAGTGTCCAGGTTCATGGAATCTGTCAGAGTGCCGCCGTCCTGTGATGTAATGATAGAGAATCACTCTATTTATACTAATGTGCAGAACCACTAGAGTGTCATTTCTTCACTGCTGTCAGCAACAAGCATTTGGTGTCACACTGGTGTACAACACTTATGGGTTAATTAATAAGAAATGACATATTTAGGAATCACCCGCAATGCCCAGATTGTTGCTGCTTATCTGCTGATATGAGCCGTCAACTGTTGCAATATAGAACCACGGGCAGGAAATTACAATTAGTGTAGAGTGTATTATAATTTAAAAGTTTACTTATGGTAGTTCTTTAAAGAATTTAGCAGGGATGGAACAGGCTAACGTGACGACGTCACCTCTAACACGGTAGGAGCTGAACCTGCTGTCACGGTGAAAACTCCGTGTTACGTCCCGTCGAGGGGGACCGAGACGCAACATGTGGGACACCTTCCCCCACTCCCAAGCCTCATTAATTTTTCACTGCAGTTGGCAGTTTCAACAAAAAACATTTTATAAATCAGTAAATGAAATAAACAAAACAACTTAACCGGTGGGCAGCAAAGGCTTCAGGTTGGGCCCAGGCCAAAATAATTAACCAAACTCCAACTAACTCGCCTTAAGAACTAACTAAAGAAAGAAAGAGAACCCAAATACAGAAAGGCTAACCTCCCAACATACTTATTAAACAGGAGAAAAGAGGGGACAAAGAAAATGGCAGCCCACCCCTACGGCTGCGTGCTCTAACAGCATTTCAGAAGTGACTAACTGCAGAGTTGGGAGCGGAGGAGGGATGACCGTCAGGCTGGCTCGACTGCTCCTCCTTCTCAGCCGTGGCGCGTCCAATCAGCAGCCGACATCCAGGACCGCACCTGCAAGGCGTCATCCACTCTCTCTCACACACACACACAGACACAAAGATAGAGGCATCTAGACCCACCTGTGGGTCATATCACCCCCTCTCTTAAGACCTAAACCCTATTAACATACCGACAAACAAAACTAAACAAGAAAAACAGCTCAGTTCCCCCGAAATAAGAATTCCGCAGCTAGTCCACATGATAATGCATCTGCCAACACATTATCAACCCCTCTTCCTGTGGCAAATCTGGAGATTGAAGTCTTGGAGGAGCAGAGACCACCGCATCTACGAGGGCATGATGGTCTGTAAAAACCTGACCCCAAATTAACATCAAGCTGGGCATTGTCAGAAGGAGAGCCAAAGCCTCTTTCTTAACTTCCCAATAATGACTCTGTGTGCGTGCTTGCTTACTTGTGGCATGTCCCTCTACTTCTATGTCATGGTGCAAAACTGACGTACGGCGGGGGTGGTCAGAAAACAATAGTGGGTGGCTCTCAATTAATTTAACAATATCATGACGGGCTGATGCAGGCAAATGGGACAAAAACGAGCTTAAGTTATTCATAATTTCAGAGTTTCCCAGGTGCGCCGAAGGAACACCAATTTTTTTTTTTTTTTTTCAATGAGCCCTCCCTCCGCCAATGGGCACGGAGGGGGCGGAGGCTCAAGCGACACATTTTTCCGAGCGACGTAACGCCCGGTTCACACTGGACGTGGAAGCGCCACGAAGCGCCGAACGCTTCCATTCGGCGCCCACGTTAATCAATGTGGTGGTTGCGCGGCTCGCGGCATGCATTTGTCGTTTCGGCGTCTGCTCTATTTCGTGCGCGAGCCGCGAGCGATCCTCGTCTATAGTACAGGAAGTCGCTCAATAAAAACGAGAAAATCCGGTGAATTTTCAAAATAAACTAATTTCAAAAATAAAAACCGAATGATAAATTCAATCATATATCATATTTGTATGTTATATTTGTCAGTACATTGTATCAGAGTGCGAGAGAGATTAAACACACACACACACACACACACACACAGACAGAGGAAGACTTGATCAAAATACGTCTGTTTGATCCTAGAGATGCCGGTCAATGATCATTATGAAAGAGGTCTTGTCTTGAGATGGACATCTGAGTGTGTGTTTCTATTTATTCACACACACACACACACACACACACACACACACACACAGACACGAAAGTAAGCTACGGAGCGGGCTGGCTACGGGGCGAGGGGGGGGCGAAAAAAAAAAAAAGAAGCTCAAGTGGGAGTGAAAAAAAGACTGCAGCTGAGCAGAAGCGCTTGTCGACCGTCGCGGAGCTGTTCCCGTCTGGTGTGAACCAGTTGGAGCCTCGCTCGCGAAATTCGTCGGCGCTCCGCTTCGCGGCGCTTCCACTTCCATTGAAATGAATGGCACGAGCTGCGCTCCTGTTCGCGTCTGGTCTGAACCACTACATTCAGTGCCTTTACATGGCACTAGAGAAAATCGAATTATTGCCTTAGTCCGATTATGATCGGAGAACTCACGTGCGTGTAAACACCTTACTCCGATTATGATTGGAGTTTGAGAACTCCGATTGGAATCGGAGAACCCCGACTGAGACACCCAGATAATGCGATTGGAATTCAAATTTCTCTGCCATGCATACGCCTTAATCGGACTATTAACTGGACAATGCGAGTGAGCATGCGCCACGCCTCGCTCTCGCGACTCATGACCGCACAACTACGTCGTCTAACAAAACAGACGGTGCGAAACAACCTGGCAAACGCGAATAAGAATGTTGATATTTGGAGAGAGGATGAGACCGGGGCGATGCTTTCTCTTCTAAAAGAGATGGACATATTAAAATAACACGCAACGGAGACCTTTTTAAAAAGGGTAGCGCAGCAAATGCAGGGCTCCGGCTTTGCGCACCCCTGAACAAATACGTATTCCTTCGTATTTATATTTCTACTTTTTCGTTCACATTTTTTGTAAGTTAGAAGAATTTTAACTTTGTAAATAAAAGCACAGCAAAGAGATGTTTTTCTGATTTGTTTTTATTTTGGTAATTTCGCTGTTATTCTGCTGGAAACGGCGTGCAGCGGCACCAGCTTCCTCCACGGTCGGCACTTTAATGAGCGTGTGTATAACTGAAGACACCGTTCCTTTGCATAACTTGTACACAAACTCTCCCACCAGTCTGCGCAGAACCCGAATCCAACAAGAACGAGATTTTGGGGTCCGTAGCGACGGCACAAAGCGTAGCATCGAAGTGTTGTTGTAGCCCTCCAACAGCAAACAACGTTCTTGTCTGCCTTTTAAAATAACCATGAGCACAAGAAATAGGGTACACCTTATCTGCAAAGCAAGTAACACGTACATTATGAACTATCGTTCCATATCACAATAGATTTAATATGTCAACCGAAAGCAGCTGACTATATATATATATATATATATATATATATATATATATATATATATATACATATATATATACACATATATATATATATATATATATATATATATATATATATATGTATATATATATATATATATATGTATATATATATATACATATATATATATGTATATGTATATATTAATTAACCTCTGTCATTGAACTCCATATTATTAGTATGTTGTTGTTGTTTTTTAAATGCTCATACAAAAAAAAAAGTGTTACAGCCACTTGTAGTGCATTATTTTCGCCAGCAAGCTTCTCATGTTACGACTGACTACATTGATCCATATTTTCCATATACTCACCTGAATGACATGCCCTGCAGATCCCCTGCAAGGGCCACGAGGGGTGCTGCACAACCAGCACGTGACCTCTACCATGTGCTTCCACCCACGGAAGTGCCATAGGAAGACACGGATTAAATAGTATGGCTTGTCCACCAGAAGGCTGTATTATGGTGTACATAATATAAAACTTCGGCCCAGTTCTGCTTGTATTGCAATGGTTGCTGTTCCTGAAGTTTCATTTTTCCCTTTTTCCTTTTTTTATTTTTTACATCCATGTTTGTGATGAAATAGTATTGTGAATCGCTAGCTCGCATTGCATGCTGGGAAACAGCGTCACTCAAGGAAGTTTTGGCTTCGCTGACACGGTCCTGAAGGGAAGTGGGTTTTAGTGCACTGGAACGGGATGAATGTGTTCAATCAAGCAGTACAAACCTGATTAATTGTCTTAATACTTCACTTGGAATGGCCATATTGTTTAGGATTAGAATTAGATGACAACTTGTTCGCAATATTTGCAACTATTCAATTTGACCAGCAGGTGTCAGTAGAAGACGAAATTTCATGTTGACTATTTCCTAATGGAAGTGCTCTCTTTACGTTGGATTTTTCTCATAATTATTTGAAGTGTAGGCCTGTAGTTGATGACGAATCACGGTGTGCTAACGCTACTCAAACAGCTTAGATGAAAAAAGGGAGTGTGATTTGGGTTTGTGGTACATTATGACAATCTTGGACTTGCAAGACTGAGGCGATGGTTCAATTCCCATCAATGTGTATTATATATGTGTTATTTAGCTCATCTATTCTACATTTTAAATAGATCACATTTGACATCTGACCCACTGAACACTTACTATTGAACATATTTTTAAACTATGGGCTATTTAGTCTTGTTTTAGGATATAATATAATTCATTGCACAAACTGTCAGGCTACGTATAAGAGCTATAGTCTACTACAATCAGTCGTGCCAAAAAAAAGACATTGTCTTTATTTTTCATTTTTATTTTATTGTGTCAGCATTGAACCATACAAGCATGTAGTGTTGTCCAACAAGAATGCATGGCGAATCAAATCCCAAACAACCTATGAAACAATGAACACGTTTCCATTGCACTTCATTTTATTGAGCACTAGATGACCTCCTCGAGCATTGTGTCATTGAAGCCTCGAGTAATGAACCATTTTTTGAAACAAGTGTCGAAGCTTCAACAAAGCCTCGATCGGCCATCACTACCTACGGCTGCGTGCTCTAACACCATTTCAGAAGTGACTAACTGCAGAGTAGGGAGCGGAGGAGGGACGACCGTCAGGCTGGCTCGACTGCTCCTCCTTCTCAGCCGTGGCGCGTCCAATCAGCAGCCGACATCCAGGACCGCACCTGCAAGACGTCATCCACTGTCAGACACACACACAGACACAAAGATAGAGGCACCTAGACCCACCCGTGGGTCATAACACTCCGTGTGGATCTTTTCACTCTGGCATTGAAAGGGGGTGCTAGCGCTAGCCGTTTGCTAAGCTATGTACAGACAGCACCACCGCTTGCCGAACCACATAGTCACACCGTTTATATACAACAACTCGTCATCAATATCTCTAAAGTAGAAGTCAAGAACTTTTTTCAAAAACGATAACTAACTCAAACTTTTTTGTGTGTTTATAAAAACAAACTAAAACAAACTTAAATTGAAGTCATATTTCACTTCGTTTACGTCTGTCAAATGAATATTTGCCCAGGAAAATCGTTTAGTTTTACGCAGCAGCACCTAAATGCACCTCGCGTTCTGTGACGTCACCCCTCTTTCACAGCAGTATGTTGACGAGCGACTCGCGGCGGGAAAGTCTGATATGCCACTTTTTCCCAATACCACGAAGAGAGTGACAAAAGCCAATGTCTTCTGGTGGAAAGACACAAAATATGTGGCTTGCTTCTAAAAAGGGAAAAACCCCGACAAACCTCCATTTAAGAAGCTCGCACAAAGCAGTAGTGAACATGTTTAATGAGACTGGGAAGTAGACACGACAGTTTGACTCAGTTGACTCAAATATCCTGTGGCGATGAGAGTGGTTATGGCTATCTGATAAAGCAAGATTTAATATTGGGAATTTAACAAAATTAAAAGGAACCGACAACGCCACCCTGGGAATTTCACCCAGGGAGTTCTACTAAACACAAAAGTAATAATTAGGCACACAGGTAAGTTCTACGAGGAAGGAGTAGGAGACGTGGTTCAGAATGTTTAAAATATCAAACCAACTTTTATTCAACATTTAAAAATAAAAGGAACAAACAGACCAACACTTAAAACAGAGCTACTGAGCTCCTTATTCTTGGTGTAGAAACTGAGGCTTACCGATGAGGGGGCCAAACGGGGGAGGAACCAAAGAAAACAAGGAACACCCCACTCACACGTGACACACCTGCAAAGAAAGTGAAGTGCAAAAAAAAAGAAGAAAACAACCACAATCCCAGGTCACAGCACTCGAAGGGGCCCACCACCCGGGACACTGCCACCACCAGCAGCTCTCAGCGACTACAAAAGAAAAGATAAACAGTTGGTTACTAAAAGTTCCCTAAAATCTGTCACATGGACTGAAATAGCAAGAAAAACAAACAAACAATGCAATTACACACACACACACACACACCAACCAAGTTCCCACCAACCACGCACACGCATACACGCACGCACACCACTGTGGCTGGACCGGCGACTTGATAGTGTAACGTCTGCTGTCTGAGGGTCAGCAGTGGCGACGTAAGCAAACGAAGAAAAACACAACGAGAACGGAAAAACAACAAGTAAAACCAAGGCGGGACGGAAGCAACATGCACCGTCCACCGTCTGTACGGGGCAGCTAGCACAATCAAGTGCGGGCGAAGCAGCAGTGTTCCTGCACTTATCTTATAGGACCGAGTTTTGGGCCACAGGTCTTGATCACCAAGCGTCCTCCAGGTGAGGAGAACAACGAGGAGGCTCTGCGCAGCTTTGTGCTCGCAGGCGGCTGTAGTGTGCCGGTGAGGTGTTCAGGAAGCACTGTAAAAAGAACGGACAGGTGAGGTACCTATGCTAATAAGCCATAATAATTTAAATGCTAAAATGTCCGCACCTGATCCTCTTAAAACTCGGGCACACAAAGCGGATGTTCAGTGTCCCATTGACCACAATGGACCACTAAACAAAGCTTTTAAGAAAAATGCGAAATGAAGCAACTGAGAGCTAAAACAACATGCAAACAATGCCACAGTGCAGCTTTTCTCAAACGGATCAATTTTGAAATCATTTTAATCAACTCTGTCTTCATTGATCAGAAGCTTTTTGCAGATTTGGAATTAAAACATTTTAACTGCAGGAATCATAAAATCGTCTCATCAGTGACGTTTATAGAGCCATTAAAAAATTAAATATGTGCTGAAGAGACGAACGGCGGTGTAAGAGGCCTGTGTGACCAGCAGGGGGCAGCAGAGGACCGACAGCCGCAAGTTCCTCCTCAGAGAGGCCTGACAAGGTTCTGCACCTTCAGCTCCTCCAGGAGGTCCTCAGCAAAGTGTCAGTTTGTTGGTTTTTTTACCTCGGTCGGCAGAGTCACAGTATGAAACTTGTAGCCAGGGGGCGCTGCAGCTCACTCAACACCTACAAGGTTTGAAAAGGAAATTGAGTGGAATTCATCTGGAATGAAAAGAAAAGCACAACTACAGGCTACTACACTACTACACGGCACACACGCCGCAATGCCGGCCAGGAAGAGGCCCGGAGCAGCAGGCCCCCGGACCGGAGGGCACCCGCCCCACGAGGAGCCAGGGCAAGATGACAGGGAGGCAGATACCCCAAGGAGAAGGGACACCACCCGGGGCGAACAGACAGCAGAGCCCGTCCTCCGGACGGGGCCCCCCAGGGCAAGCGAGACCGGACTCATCCCCATTACAGGACCCAGCCCCTTCACCCACCGGGAGGATCGGTACCCAAGGCAGGCCCGGGCACCCAGAGGCCCCCCCCCCTACGGACCCAGTATGGCGCATCGCCGCAAGTGGCGAGGTCCCCATAGGCCCAGCCGGTCTCGCACCCCAGGGGCACCGGACTGCACAGGGCCCATCCAGAGTGGGAAAGATGCTGGATCCCGCCCCCGCTAGCAGGCCGACCCCACTGTGTGTAGGGGTGTCAGTGTGTGTATATGTGAACTTGCTGGTGTGTTGAACTATGGTGCGTTTAAAATGGAGGGGTGGTAAGGCCCTGGGGCAACCACACTGCTGCTGAGCAGGGCGGTGGCCGCAGTGCATGAACCACCCCCCCAGTTCCAAAGTGTCTATAATGCCATTAAGATTGGAGAGGGTCTTAAGGTCAGAAGGCCGGGCAGCGATCACCCAAGACACAAATCCCCCGAAACAGAAGAAAATAAATTAATTAATTAAAAATTTAGGGGAAAAAAACATTTAAAAAACACCTATTATGTGACCAGGGAGGACTCCCGGTCAGGGCGTCCCCTCAGCGACATCGGGGCCGGGTACACCACAGGGATCCAGGAGCCAAAGGGGGCCCGCCCCCCACCGCACCGCACCACCCGGGCACACAGGAGCGGTAGCCGGCGAACGCGCAGCCCCACCCCAGGCATGCGACCCCACCGCGTACAATCCAGCGCCAGTCCCCAGACACAGGGACGGACCAGCCCTCCCCCCGGAGCACCACCCACCCAACCCCCGACCCCCCACCAACCCTGCATTAACTGTGCAGTGTGAGCAGGTCTGAGAGGCGGTCATGCCCATCTGAAACATCCGCTGCCCGGTGTAGTGGATCCTGTGGAGTACTTTAAAATGTATTAATTGTAGAATAGGTTGTTTTATCAGTGAAAAGGTGTTCAGGCAGATTGTTCTCCAGAAATTAGAGTGAGGCTGGAGAGACAGGTCTCTTTCCCAATTAACAATTGGGATAGAAATCGTGCAATCTGTATTTGTAAGCAACTCACTCCAATAGAACTGCACTCGTCCTTCTCTCACATGACATTGAATCACAATGACCAAACAACACAACAAAGACAATGATGCCACTGTGCTGCCACATCCAGACTCTGTGTAGGTCTGTAGGCCTCTTGGACCTTCATGTGAACCACTGCGTGTTGACTGGAGGTGAAACATGACTGACTGCTGTCCTCCTCCCTGGACAATGCAATCTCACTTTCAATCTCACAGCCACTAAAAAACCTGATTGTGATTGAGAGGTCCTCAGCAGCCAATCACTGTTGGGAGTCCAGCCTTCAAACAATCCTCCTGAATCCACAGTCACATCTGTGAGCATCTGGAACTTTGGCCCCGATCCTCCACACCACACAACTTGGGATGACAGCGCCACCTACCTGTATACTTTCAGCAGCCAGTCCCATGTTCTGACCCGTTTCCACTGTGGCCTGTTGGCTCATCTGGTCCAAAGTCTGGATCATCAGTGTCCAGGTTCATGGAATGAGTCAGTGTGCCGCCGTCCTGTGATGTCATGATAGAGAATCACTCTATTTATACTAATGTGCAGAACCACTGGAGTGTGGAAGCAGACAGTTACCATAATCCAAATGAAAAAGCAACAGCAGAAATGCTTTTTCATTTTAAGAACGTGGCTGCATTATTTGACTCATAAAAAAAATCGTTAATAAATAATCCAAACTGCATTTTCATTTTCTTATTCATGACTGCTCATTCTTGTACTTAATTCAAATGAAGGAAAACACATTTGAGATTTAATTTTCAAAACATGCACCAGCAAAGAGTTACCAAAATTCAATATGAAATGTAAAATTCAAAAATGAAAAAGCAATAGCAGAATGCTTTTTCATTTTAAGAACGAAGCTGCATTATTTGACTCATAATTAAATTCATTAATAAATATTGCTATATGCATTTTCATTTTCTTATTCGTGTCGCACCTTTTATGACACAATCAAAAAGAAAACTGAGGGCATTGCTTTTTCATTTTCGTGGTCCTGCCCTGCACAAGAGTTACCACAACTCGAAAACGAAATCGCAATCTCAAAGTTTGATTGTGTCATAAAAGGTGCGACACGAATAAGAAAATGAAAATGCATATAGGAATATTTCTTAATGATTTTAATTATGAGTCAAATAATGCAGCTTCGTTCTTAAAATGAAAAAGCATTTCTGTTATTATATTCTTATTTTAATTTGGATTATGGTAACTGCTTCCATATAAAACAAATACATCCATAAATATATACAATGTGAGAATTGTTTCTTGCAAGAGCTGTACTTCAACCCATGACCATCGATAAAAGTGTACACATCTAATCGTAAACAATCTGCTGCAACCTGAATTTCCACTTCTGTGTCTATAAACCAGTCACAGCTTGACTGATGGCTCTGAAGAAGCAGTTTCCATCAGCCTCTACATTCTCATTTGTACACGGCGAACCTAATGGGCCATTGCAATCAGAAATTGGAAAACTCGCACGGTCCAAATGATTCTTCAAGTTTTTGCAAAGGTCTAAACAAACATCAACATCAAGGGGAGAGAAGTTACACTCTTCATTGGTCACAGCACTGACAAACTCTGCGTCAGAATTATCCATGTCAAAGTGAGGAGTTTTGCTCTTCTGAAGTGACTCACTGTTGCCAGCTGGTGCTGGAATTTTAAACCGTGACCGGTTTCGCCTTGATGAAAAGAACCATGCAGAACCTTGGCTAATCTAATACCAGTGCCATGATCTGCCACTGCATCTTCACTAGTACTAACTGATGATGGATCACAAATCACGAGGCGTAGAACGAGCGGAGCAGTCAGAGGCAACAGAAGAAGAAAGAAAAGCCTCCTTAGCTTAGTTGATCTTCTGTGTTGCCTCCTGGACGGTGCTGGCCTCCTCTGGCTTGGTGCTGGCAACCACGGGAGCCACAGGAACCACGGGCACAGCTCTGGTCATCTGTGGCGTCGCCTCCACCTGATTAAAATAAGAAAGATGTGATTTTATGCCAATAAACATAGAAAGGAAAGCACTAGGCTTTACACGATCACGATTTTTGTGCCGATCACCGATCAGTGAGTTTAAATAAACCGATCACCGATCACTGATCCGATCACGTTAGGGGCAATAAATACTTGTTTCTGTACATCCCTTGCCTTCTCACGAGCACTGTCTAAAGTTGTTTGCTTTAGCATCCGTTTCAGAGTTTGCTTTTCTTTTTCTTTCTCCGCGTGTTTCTTGAACTCGACATGCTCCTCCGTGTGTATCTTTTCCAAGTGCCTGATTAAATTTGTGGTGTTGAAATTTTTTGCCACAATTCCCCCGCTAGGTACTGTAGCGTTGCATATATTGCAGATAGCTTGTGCTATGTCTGTTTCTCTCACTTTGAAAAACTTCCACACCCCCGACACGTTTGTTTGTGTCACCCATGGATGTTGCTGTCGTGAAGATTCAAAGAAACTTTATTGTCCGTCACATAGCGACAGTACTCAAAACAGGAAGAGGCACGAAGACGAAAATTAAGGTTTTTGAATGATGAATCATTAGCTCTCGGATACAAACAAATAAACATGTCGATGCTGTGAAACTACTTTGGAGGAAATGAGACAGATTAAAAAAGTTTCAACACGACCATGACGTCATTGATCGGTGATTCATGACATGACGTCCGATCATGAACGTTTCTAAAAATGCCAAATATCGGCCGATCCGATACAGCCGATAAGATCGGTGTAAAGCCTAGAAAACACACACAGGTGATGAAGTGGAAATGAATAAGTACAAACCTGCAGCACTGCTGTGACATTGCTGGAGGCAGACTCAGTCATGTGGACAGTTGAACGTGTTGCCCACACCTGCAAATACAAGGACACAAAGTAACGTTTAAAGAACTGCATTTATTGTCCTATCACAAAGATGCACACAATGAAATACACATATCCCAAATACCAACATCTCACTTGTTTGTTTTGGTTTTTGAGGCAACGTGTGCTGATCGACGTCTCAGGCTGGACATCTGGAAGAACATAAAGAAATGAATTCATAAACAAAGTAACACACTAATTAAACTGTACATGTACTGTACATATGTGATCTTGTGTTGATAATAGGGGTGGGGCGATACGGCTAACCCACGATTCGATACTGTGACGATATTTGGCCCACGATAATGACAACATCACGACACACGATATCTTCGATATCTTCGAAATTTTGCAGACGATATTGTCATAACCCGGCTCAAGAGTTATGACAATAACAGAAGGGACACTGCGGATTGCGATTAATCAAAAGGTTTATTATAACAAAATAGATAATTGTAAGCAAAATAATGAAATATATGGTGTGTGTTTGTCAGTATTCATCAGTAATGTAAGTGTGGATGAGTGAATAATAGGATGTGGGGTGTTGTCAGGTGCAAAACAGAACAGAAGAAGCTGAGAGTCGGCCAGACGCCCATGGCTGCTGGATGGAGAATGGGGAAGAGACCGAGCGGCACACGCAGTCGGCCTTTTATCCTGCGGGGGGCATCGGCACAGGTGTCCTAATCGGAAGATGCCACTCCCACATCCACCGCTACCTAGAAATGGGAAAACAGCTGGGAGCCACAACAAGTTATATAGAGAAAGGGTCGTCACAATATGTGACTGAAAAAGAAAAAAATACCCATAAAAAGGAAAATGCCTGTGATCTTGCATTTATTCCAAAACTTTGTATAATGTACAAACAAACGTGCACTGCACAAGCAAACATATTAAAGTGCATGAACATTAATAACTTTCATGTAAACAAGGACAGTGCTTTCTGGTAATGTAAAGTCAGTAGCAACTTGTCTTATCGCAACTTGGGGACTTGGGATATACAAACCGACGGGAAGAGGAAAGAGGGAAAAAAATCCTTTCACTGCCCCGATTCTGAAAATCAATAAAAAAAAATGATGTAGACAAAATAAATAAATAAATAACCGCGTCCCCAAAATATACGGGAAAAAGTGAAGTGCGTCCCCCATCAGTTCATTACGGGACAGGCTTTTTAGTTGCCAAATATGGGACAATCGCGTATTTTACGGGAGGGTTGGCAACCCTATCTAGACCACAGACGGAAATTAAATGAGGTTTTGTCATTTTCCATAAAAAACGGGACAAATTGTGTCCCGGGAGAGATTTTATCTTTCCCGGGACAGGTGGACAGGTGGTGTTTGGAAAAAAATATTGATATTTGCCGTCAGTGTATCGATTATTTATTGCGACAGAAAGCACAAAAATATATTGCAATATTGATTTTTTTTTTCACCCACCCCTAGTTGATAAGTGTATGAATAATTGTGTGAATGTTACCGTGGCAGCTGGGGAAACCCTGCCAGATGACTCCACGACGGTCTCCATGTGGTCCAGCAGCACAGCCTCACTGAACCACACGGGATTGGACGGGATGTCTGTGTGAAATGCAGTCTCAACAGCTGTTGGTACTGTCTATAAAAAAAAGAGGAGAGGAAATCAGAGTCAACTTAGGATAAGTGTTCATTTTTAAAATAAAAAGTTGCACAGTTTGACAAATACACGATTGGGGGAAAAAAAAAAAAAAAGAGGGATGAACAGGTTACCACAACCTCCTGTCCAACAAGAGTCCATTCAGGAGCAGGTCCATACACTGGCATGTGGACAGGACCTGTCACAACCACTCTGGGAGACACCCTGGGCGATGATTGGTTGTGGCACAACACCCCTGGCCTAGGTGAAGGGGGTGCGAGCTGATGGAGCACTGCAGCATGCAGACGCTCCACCAAAATCAGTCCTGAGGTGCACGTAAACAGAAAACAACATGTTAACACATATTTGTCATATCAAATGAAGAGCAAGTAAGGCTGAAGAAGGCAAAACTTACACCATCATAACACCACCATGTACAGCTGACGAAGGGGGAGGTGATCGGCCATATACACAAATGTTAAACCTGGAAGAAGTGTCACATAATCAATTATGTAATCACACAATTCTAAGAAATATCTGTTAGCACAGTGTCACTGAAGAGAAAAAAATACAACAAAAATATGTATTTTACACACCCATGCGTGCAGCAACACGATGATATACTTGACGTAGCGCTGTTTGTAGTTCTGGCTTGACAGTCAGGCGAGGTGGAAAGTCAAGCACAAACACCTACAAAATAGTTGTATAAAAAAAAAAACAAACAAACATAAAAATGCAAAATAAATTCATGAATATTCTTGTTATTGAACTATGGATCATGGAATTACTTGATATTGATAAAACAAAGTGGCGATGACATTCATGTGTTCAAATTTGTTTGTCACAGCAGATAAACAAACCTTGGGCCAGCGGTCCAACACAGTTGCCAGTAGCGCAGCAAAATCCTGGGCGGAGTCTGTTACAAGCCCGTGTTCAAGGTTGTTGCCCGGGCCGAGAACACAAAACCATCCACAAGTGGACAGAGATGTGAGTCTCCCACCACCAGAACAAAAACATAAAGAAACTCGTGGCTTGACAAAATCACGACCCATACCTTCTTGTCTGGTTGCTGGGCCTTAAGAACGAACTTGCACTGTTTTGTCAGTCAGTAGCAAAACGGGCCATCTTCGCACCCAGGTCGCTGACCAGTACCACGCCCTGTGTAAATTGACAAAAAAGAAAAATCTAAATATGTTTTTGTAAGATTTATTTGGAATACAACATAACAACACAGGCAGAACATGAAATCATGAACGTGGAAGTACTCACAACGTTCAAAGTCCTTCCGAGGTGGAAAAGGTGTCCAATCCCGTTTTTGCTCCAGGCGTCGTTTCATGGCCAGAGAGCGACGGAATGCCTTGGTGTTCGGCATCTGAACAATGAAATGAAAGATTGTGTCATTTTCAATGAAGGACAATGATAACACAAGTTTACAGAAAAAAGTGATGTTTTCTCACACACGACATCAAAACACAGAAAGGTTTCTGTACCTTTGCAGCTGGAGACGATGAGCTTAAATCAAAAAAGCAAAAGAAAATGTGTATGTGTACTCTTGGACCCTAACCCTAATGCCATACAAGTCTATGGGGTGAAATTTCAACTTTGTCCTACAGATATGGGGCCACTTGCTTTTTCATCAGGAGCCCCCAAGAAGCGCCCACGCCAAATTTGGGGCTTCTAGTACTTGAGGAACCCCGAAACCCTAACCCTAATTTCAGCTAAGCCTAACCCTAACCCTAGTTTCAGCCTTATTGTTAACCCTAATTCAATGCAAGTCTATGGGGTGAATTTTCAACTTTGTCCTAGAGACATGGGGCCACTTGCTTTTTCATCAGGAGCCCCCAAGAAGCGCCCACGCCAAATTTGGGGCTTCTAGTACTTGAGGAACCCCGAAACCCTAACCCTAATTTCAGCTAACCCTAACCCTAACCCTAACCCTAGTTTCAGCCTTATTGTTAACCCTAATTCAATGCAAGTCTATGGGGTGAATTTTCAACTTTGTCCTAGAGACATGGGGACACTTGCTTTTTCATCAGGAGCCCCCAAGAAGTGCCCACGCTAGATTTGGGGCTTCTAGCCAATGAGGAAAAATTTGGAGCAGACACGACAGGGTTACAGCTGAGAAGGCACTTAAGATCCTCAAAGGACTGTTGCCACTCACTAGACCAAACAAATGGTTTCAATGGACTGGTTAATTCTTCTCTCGTGGCCGGCAGCTCCACTGCCTTAGTGCTGGAGATGAACGCTCAGGGGTGCCGCCAGGAATTTTGGGCCCCCTGAAAAAAAACAAAAACAAATGGGCCTCCTTTGCGCAGCGCTTGTCAAAAGCTTCACATCACTCAAAAAATACAGTATAGTTCAATAATAGTGCTTGAGTCCATCTTTGACAGTGTCAATGTATTTTTATTGTGAATTCTCCTAAAAAGCAAACTCTTAACATTGATGAATGATTCATGAAAAAAACACTTGATGTTTCTCGGACAAAGTTGAGCTTTGACCTTCATAGACTTGCACTGCATTAGGGTTTAGCGATAAGGCTGGAATTAGAGTGAGGGTTTCGGGGTTCCTCATGGGCTCGAAGCCCCAAATTTGGCATGGGTGTGTCCAGGAGGATCCTGATGAACCTGAAAGTGGCCCCATGTCTCTAGGACAAATTTGACCTTTGACCTCCATAGACTTGCATTGAATTAGGGTTAACGATAAGGCTGAAACTAGGGTTAGCTGAAATTAGGGTTAGGGTTTTGGGGTTCCTCAAGAACTAGAAGCCCCAAATTTGGCGTGTGCGCTTCTTGGGGGCTCCTGATGAAAAAGCAAGTGGCTCCATATCTCTAGGACAAAGTTGACCATTGACCCTCATAGACTTGTATGGCATTAGGGTTAGCGATAAGGCTGGAATTAGAGTGAGGGTTTCGGGGTTCCTCATGGGCTTGAAGCCCCAAATTTGGTGTGGGTGTGTCCAGGAGGATCCTGATGAACCTGAAAGTGGCCCCATGTCCCTATGACAAAGTTGACCTTTGACCCTCATAGACTTGTATGGCATTAGGGTTATCGATAAGCGATACAAACCTGGTGAGTTTAAGACTTAGTGACTCTACGTACATGAATGTATGGGGTACCCCGTCCTTACTTTGTTCCAACCTTCCCTCCACAAACCTGGCTGTCCAGTGCAGAAGTCAAAGTGAGAGAGAGAACAAAGAAGGAGGAGGGCCTGTGACGCCGCTGCTGATTGGCTCGTTGGTCGGTTGAATGAGCCAATTCTAGAGCTCCCCTCGGTGTCCACACACTGCAAAATATATCTAAGAAATAAACACTTAAATTGAGAAAGAACAGGCTAGAAACAAGTCAAATTATCTGCCAATGCAGTAAGATATTTAGACTTGGTAAGATTTCTTAAAATAAGACGATATATCTAGGCATTTGAAGAATGGAAAAACTCTTGAAATAAACAGTAAAGTACTCATTCCAAGGACTGTACTAAGTCAAATAAACTTGATACTAGCTTCTCAATTCTTTTTTCACGTTTGCTTCTTTCTTAATTTGAATGAAAAGATCTTAAAACCAGACCTACTAACAGTGCAATTCTTCTTAATTTAAGTGTTCACAATATTAGCTTTTTTTTCTCAAAATGAGACAAAGCATCCACCCCCCCTACGCCCATTCCCCCCCCCAAAAAAGATAATTCAGCAAACAGAATTAATATTGTCAACAACTATTTATTCACTTAAATTGCTGACAGTGCCTTCACTGCCTTGTAATAAAAACGTCACTAAGGCATTGCATCTTAAAACAATCTCAAGCAATCATTTCTAGAACGCAAGTAATGTTGTGTTGTTACAATATTCACCGTCATCATTATTGAATATTGATTCAGATTCCCTGACACAAAAAAAACAAAAACAGTATGGGGACAGCATATAGTGTTGTGTTCCTATCACCATTGATAACATGTTTGTTCCAACAGACTCCCACCCACCCTCAAGTTACAACTACCAGGGGAGTGTATCACTACCTATGCCTAGTACACAGCTCTACTCCCCAATAAAATCTTTCCATTCTGCCATGGTCTTTTTTGTATGAGGCTGTGGTGTCTCACTCATGGATAGTATCCTGTAGCACTTCTGTCTGAATGACAGAGAGAAGGGTTGCCACACACTTTTGGATATGTGAGGTGCAGGGCATAGTAGTAATCCATCAGATGAAGCAGACCGTCACTCAAGTCTTCCTTGGCAAGCGTGGTGGCGGGAGTGGCTCCAAGACAGATGAGACAGCGGGTCCCATCAAACAGCAACACAGGGGTGCAGAAAGACCTCTTCTGCGAGTACATTGTAGGATCTTCTGTTGGCTAAAGAAAAAGAAGAAGGAAACGCCACATCCATGCATGGAACTATGAAGTGTTGAATGTGAGAAAATGCGAACAAACTTTCGCCTGAATGACATGAAGCAGTGCCTCACTGGCATGTCCCACTCACCTACATCCAGCGTTATGCGTGGCTTCATCACTTCATTTTTTTTCCAAACACCATAAAATTACACATTGGTGCAGAAGTCTTCCCATCTCTTTTTTTAGTTCATCAATGAATTTTCTGTTGCCCTTATCCAGAATGCGCCGCAGCTCATTCATCGCCTATAATGCAAGTCAGTGTTAAAATCTGCAAAAATGCTTGCTTTTCATCATAAACCAAAACAAGTTAATCACTTACACGATAAAGATCCTTGACACATGGATATGCATCCAGGATCTTTGTTGGCCTTGTCCTGTTCTTTCAGAACATCACTATCAATGAAGGATCTTCTTGCTTGAAACTGCAGGTCAAGAATTTGGGAGACAGCATCTTGGTTGGGTTTTGGTTTCTTCTACAGCTCCTGCAGGGTCTGATAATGTCTGGCCTGTGCTGTCAGACCATCTTTGGCTGATGAAATGGAGGAGACAAATCAGTAAATCAGTCAAATGGATGAAATTGTTTGGAGCATCAAAATATATCAAATGACAATTCAAATGTAAAAATGCCTGTGATATATCATGATATCCAAAACTATCAAAACATTGCCTAGCTTTCATACATTATCATTATTATTAAAATGGACATGTTTCTACTTATGTGAAGTGTGGCCATTATCAGAACTGCGCCCTGGTGTGTGACACAAAATAATTGTTGATCCACCAATTGAGTCTGCATCATGATCTTCTTCTTGGTCACTTGCTGAGAAGTCAATGCGATGCCTTTTCTTCTTGTGGCCCCTCTCTGGTGAATCTCTTGTGAAGATTCTTGTAAGTGCTCGCCTGTGGTAAATAAAATTTCACTCATTGAAAGAACAAATAAAGATGGAAAGTGAACATGCACAGATAAAAAAAGTATCAGCCAAAAATAACCACACGCTTCAAAATCTAAGTGCGCAAAATAATATAATCACTTACATGTTTCATTGTTTTGTCTTAATCCTTCAGCATGGGATAATACTCCACTAGTCTTTGAGACATTGCAGTGACTTCATGCTTAGAAGGGTACCGGACCCCCTCTCCTTGCTGACTGGCTCTCAAGATAGAAATCATGCTGGTGACAGTGTTTCTCACCAGCCTGCGTCTCAGCTCTTTGAACATGACACATTTCCCCTCACTGGCAGTGCGGGCCATCTGGAAGTAGTGCTTACGAGCTTGTGAAGAGAGAGAGAGAGAGAGAGAGAGAGAGAGAGAGAGAGAGAGAGAGAGAGAGAGAGAATTTCGTGTATACAATATAATACAAAGTACTGTAAATACGGCAGGGATTGAAAGAAAAAAAAAGATAACCTTAATCAACCGATGTAGTTTGTCCTAATAGAGTTGCCGTATGTGACGTTGTTGGCATTCGCCCACTGGACAGAGGCGACTGCCAATTACGTCACATACGGCAACTCTATAAACGTACCGCGATCTATCCATATATCACGTTCGAACGCGATGTAGAGGTATGTCCCAATGGAGTTGCCGTATCGGCAGTCACTTCTGCCCGGAACGATTCTGCACCCGGACTAATTCTGTACCTACACCTCGTTGACGGGGGGGAAGCACGCTATCGCTATCGCGCTACACTAACTCGGCAAAGTTACGTGCCGACAAAGTTTCGTTGGGGGGTGCGGTGTTGGGGGGTTATGACTGGCTTCACGCGGGCCGGACAGAGACACGCAGTGGGCCGGATGTGGCCCGCGGGCCGGGGTTTGCCCATGTCTAGTATAGACAACATATTGTGGAGGAGCAGGAAGCTGTAGGGTCCTCTTTGGGCTGCTTTTCACCAAAGGAGTGGATGTCTGAGGACAGATTGGAGATGTTCCTCCTCGTGAAGACACAGTTCCTGGCTTCATTCGGGGCAGCCTTGTCTGGTACGGTGGAATTCTCAGCCGAGAGGAAACCAGATCCAAAACATTATGAACAAGAGAGAAACAATAGACACAATTAGGAAAAAAGAAAAAAAAAGTGTTATGCTCGATGTTTTCAGAGCAAAGTAGGTAACCAATCACATCTACACTAATAAGGGCCCAAATCCGTTTCCTCCTAAGAAAGTGTTCTGGTCCAGGAAAAAGGTCTCTCAAATCATCACGACTGAGGGTGTGGAGCAAGACTTCATCGATGTTGGCAGCTATAAAGACAGTCCAATCATTAACAAACCTTTTAGACTTAACAACTCATACATTTTTTCACTAATGAATTTAATTCAACTTGACAAGTCAAACCAAGTTTGTTTTGTGCCAATTTCTGTTATCAGAATTAATTGTAAATGCAATTCAGTTTAGACATTTTGTCTCAAATTTGTAAAATACTTCTTTTTGAAATCAGTGTCAGCATACAGTTATTTTAATTACTTAGCGGACCAATCAAAATCATGGAAATTTTTTCATACCTACACATGACATACCATTTAAAATTGATACTGTGACATCATCCAGCTCATCCATTATTGGACCCGGTTTGGATGTCCATTTCATTTCTCCTCAATCTGGCAGGGAAAAAAAAATCATCATATTAAGGTCACAATTAGGACAAGCTAGCCTTCCGACTCAAGATCCGTTTTTTTTACAATGCCCATCTGCCATGGATCCCAAAGTTCCCATGCAATTAAAAGTTGTGACACCTTATCTGAATGATAACCCTAGACAGCTCAACGGATTGCTAGTCATACAGACAACAATCAAAATTGGAGTGAAACTTGTAACCACAATGCCTGCAACATGGTGGTACTTATGGTAATAATCATCAAATACCAGTGTTCTTTGTGACAAAATGACAACATCTGATAGGATTGTGCCACCTTGAACTGCAATCAACTTAAATATTGATAAAAACAAGCAAATTGTACCTAAACTACATCTTCAATCAATCCAATTTGAGCACCCTCTACCCCATAAACTGAAGAAACTGCAATACAAACTTGGTAGTACAGTATTTCGTCATGCCACATATAACTAGGAATGCTAATTGCTTGTTCACATGACTAGAATTGCAGTACATCAATCCAATACAAAATACACACTTGTCATCAAGCTCATAAATCCATCGAGTCGATATGAGCACGTGCAAGGAGTCGGACTCCGTGAGTTCACGTAAACAGAGCGTTGCGTTTGCGTAAATTATGCACGGCTATCGAGCTAGAAGCCGAGTCCGATTTGGTGCACACAACCACACTATAATGCCTCTCAATGTCCTAACCCATGCCACGCAACAAACGTGAAGAACCGATTTGAGTTTCTCACGGGACCAGCAGTGAAGTCACAACCGTCGCCCCAAATGAAATGTCGCAGCAGGAGCCTGAGGATTTTCTGAGTCAACATGCTGATCAACAGGTAACGTAATGTTGGCTTCCTTGACGACATTAGACAACTCCCTGTTTATATTTTATTCATATTTTAGTACAAAGCCTCCTTGTTTTATGATCTTTGACTTGTTCGGTTTTTGTTTTGACATTATGCTGTTAGTGTTTATTTCAAATTAACAAGAAGTAGATAACGATAACGATACGTAGATAAAGATAGGAGGAACTTAATATAACACTTGCGTCAAACAAAGAATAACTAACTGTACATATCATGTCTACAGGAAGGAGCTGGTACATTAAGTGAGAATATTCAAGAATATTAAGAGAAGATATATTCAAGGTTGTCCTGAGGTCAACTGTACCAACCATTGCCAGAGCTTATGGAGCAATTTGATGTTATTGTACAGTAAAAATGGAATATTGGAGCTGTCGCAAAACAAAACAAAAAGCCAACTTTAAGGCTTATTATCTCCAAAATGATACAGTAATCAATCACATTTAGAAATCAAATGTTTCTAAATGTCAAGTCAGTAATGTCAAGTCAGTGCTTGATGTGTCATCAGCAGGCGTCGGCGTCAGTAATGGGGCATCGGCGGGTTTCGGGCGGAATCGCCAGGCGTTGGGAAGCGTCGGCGGGTGTCGGGGGCTTGTGGCCAGGTGGCGGACGTCACGGCAGGCAGTGGCCAGGTGGGCTCAGTCCCGCAAACGCTGCTTACAGCTTTAATTTTGTATTGCTTTGATAACATTGTTTAAGTTGAGTTTAAATTTACACTATTTTTTTTTTCTTAGCTGCTAATTGTTCAAAAATGCTGATGTTAAAAGTGTGTTTGCACAGTAAATGTTATGGCACTTTAATTCATATGGCAGTACATTTAAAATAACTGGCCGTCAAGTTCCAGGAACTGACAAACTGCACTGAGTTGAGTGAGATTCTCCAAAGGAACTCCAGTATAAATGTGGACTTTACATTCTAGTCCCCTGTGAAGAAAAACCCAAAAGTGAACGTTTTTGTGCCTCACCCTTTCTAACTGGGACATTTGCAAGGGAACGCAGACTGGTTATGCTGCTCCCTGATAAAAGAAAAATGTTTCTGCTGTTACCTCAGAAATTGCCTGTTATTATTGTGGCTCAGGATTTTGGAGATAGATTTATTTTTATTTTTCATAAGGAACAGGATAACAGTAATGCCCTGGCATTGGCAATAAGCTTTAATTTTGTATTTGCATTTTTTTTAACTTTAGATTTACATTAAAAATGTTTCTGTGTAAAGTGCTGATGTTAAGTGTTTGCACGATAAATGTTATGGTGCTTTCGTTTATATGGCAGAACATTTAAATTAAAGTGTATGAAAGACTTCTTTTAAATTCATTATTGGCTTTTGCGTATACGACGTGATTAATCGTGATTGATCAGGTAAATCATGCGATTAATTGCGATTAAAATTTTTAATCGTTGCCCAGCCCCAGTAAAAACATTTTTCTGGTGCCAGCATTTCGTGAGGCAGAAGTTGATTCATACTTCAGTGCCTTGGAGCGAATAGCTTCGCCACTCAACTGGCCAAGAGACATGTGGCCTGTCCTTCTCCAATGCAAGCGGGTGGGAAAAGCACAGGAGTTGGTGTCTGCTCTTTTCTTAGAAGACAGCCTGCAATATGATGTTGTAAAGGAAGCAATTTTTCCTGCTTATGAGCTTGTTCCTGAGCCCTACCGGCAAAAATTTAGGAACCATAGAAAATCCAGTGGTCAAACCTTTGTCGAGTTTGCATGGGAGAAAAGCAACCTCTTTGATAAATGGTGTGCAGCTAATGATGTCAAAAATGACTTTGAGTCACTCCGTGAGCTTGTTCTTTTAGAAGATTTTAAAGACTCTTTGCCAGAGAAGGTGGTAATGTTCTTGAATGAACAGAAAGTGTCGTCATTGTCCAAGGCTGCTGTCCTCGCAGATGAGTTTGTGTTGACCCACAAAAATGTCATCTCATCTTCCCCCCCGATCGGACACGCCTTCTGCTTCTCGTCCCACAAGAGCCGAGTCTAGCCACCTCCCTCTTGAAAAGGCTAGAGGGAAGGGACTTCTGGTTTGGCCATAAAGCGGTAGACTGCGCGACACCAGGGCTCTCGACCATCCAGGGTAAAAACTCCCCGAAAACTTGAATAACTATTGTCAGATATCATATTAACTACAAAGTGATCAGGGGAACGTTGGAATGGGAAGGAAAACTTGATTCAACCAAAAGAGAAACACGGTAACAGACAATATGGCGGAACTACCAGCTTGCTCTGAAACAGAGGGAGATGGCGAAACAAACTCCTCGTGACTAACGACACGGAAAAGGGCTCGGACATAAAAATTATTAGCAAGGAGATAAGGGATTTAAAAACGGAATCAAAAGAAGTCCTTCGCACGTTTGGAGAAACACTGAGGAATGACGTGGAAAAAGACTTGGACGACTTCAAAGACGAAATAAATCAACAACTTGCGAAAGTCGTCACCGAACAGGAGCTCCAGACCGGCAAGATCAACGAGGCTGAGTCGCGGATTGAAAAGCTAGAACGTTGGGCACAGGAAGCTAATGACGCTCTGGTCATATCATTGAGAGAACAAAAAGCTCTTCAGGACAAGTTAACTGACCGACTGACTGATTTTAATTTCCAAATTCAGAGAGCAAACCGCTCATTTGCACAGAAGCCAGCGGACGGTGCCCAACCGAGACCCATCATTGTTAACTTTCTGGAATTTACTACCAAAGAGAGGGTCCTGAGAGAGCTATGGACAAAGAAAATAGAACTGGGGAAGAAAGTACCGTCATTCCATCATGATTACGCGACAGAGATGGTCCAAAAGAGAAAGGAGTACAACACTGCTAAAAGAATCCTGAAGGAGAAGGGCATCCGCTTCCAGACGCCATTCACCAAGATGAGGACCCACTGGGATACGGAAACTCGAACCTACAACAGCGCAGAGGAGGTAAAGGAGGAATTGGCGAGACGCGGCCTGGCGGAGAAGACGGCGGTGGCGACGGGTGCGGAGCGGCCTGCGGCACTCGGTGCCCCGCACTACGACGGAGTGGCAGTGCAAGGAGGGATCCTGGAGGGGCTACGCATCAGCATGACGCATCAATACGCATAGATCATCATCTATCAAAAAAAGACTAGATGTGGCGAGGGGGAGGGTCTGGCGGAGGTGGAGACAATTCAGATGGTGGGTATAAAGGAAAATTGGGGGGGATGGGGGGGGTTGCCTGACAATGCCACCTGGGGAGTTGCACCCCAGGAAATAAACTATAATAAAATTCCTCGGGCTACACAGGTTCGTTACGCTTTGAAATTTAAGAGGACGAGACGGACTTCCAATGAAACAGCTTTATTTGACAACAATTTAAAATAGACCAGGTTTAGCTGCCTGAGTGTCAAGGAAATAAGTACCATACCAAAAAGACTTTGGCTTTAACAGCCAAGCGGTGAATGCACAACGATCACGCACACACAGCACCACCTCCCGATGAACGGGCACCCGCCAGGGTTCCTCCTCCAGCTGCGCTTATGGCCCAGCCCGCTCTGGGATTGCTAGCCGAAATGCTAAGAAGAACTGCAAAGTTCTCAGCGTGGACACGCCAGAGGACAGAGTGCTGACTCCAGCCTGCGCTTGTTTTTAAAAGAGCTGCTTTCACTCTGCACTCTGGCGCAGGTGTAATCAGTGCGTTTACATGCAGAAATTAATCGAACTAAGCAATAATTCGGTTTTCTTGTCCAATCGGAGTTCTCACCTTGTCCCCCTATACATGCAGCTGAGAAATTTGAATTACTGACGGGAACGTGTCCTTCTC